>NC_090347.1:33915888-34218918 GCF_035084215.1 Heptranchias perlo | reverse complement strand
TATTATGCTAAACCTTTATAAAAGAAAACTAGTTAGGCTTCAGCTGGAGTATTGTGTTCCATTCTGGACACCACACTTCAGGAAGGATGTCAAGACTGTCAGGAAGGCTGGGGTTGTTCTCTTTGGAACAGACAAAGCTGAGGGGTGATTTAATTGAGGTGTATAAAATTATGAGGGGCCTAGATAGGGTGGATAGGAAGGACCTATTTCCCTTAGCAGAGAGGTCAATAACCAGGGGGCATAGATTTAAAATAATTAGTAGAAGGATTAGAGGGGAGTTGAGGAGAAAGCTTTTCACCCAGAGGGCAGTGGGGGTCTGGAATTCACTGCCTGAAAGGGTGGTAGAGGCAGAAATGCTCAACTTATTAAAAAGTACTTGGATGTGCACTTGAAGTGCCGTAACCTACAAGGTTACAAACCAAGAGCTGGAAAGTGGGATTAGGCTGGATAGCTCTTTTTCGGCTGGCACAGACACGATGGGCTGAATGGCCTCCTTCTGTGCCGTAAATTTCTACGATTCTAAGGCCTCAGAGAGGATGCAGAAGAGATTTACTAGAAGGTAACAGGGATGAAAGACTTCAGTTATGTAGGGAGACTGGAGAAGCTACGGTTGCTCTCCTTAGAATCGAGAAGGTTATGGGGAGATTTGATAGAGGTATTCAAAATCATATGAATTGTTTTGAATCTATCAAAATCAGTTTTGATAGAGTCAATAAGGAAAAACTGTTTCCAGTGCCAGAATGATTGGTAACTGGAGGACACAGATTTAAGGTGATCGACAAAAGAGCCAGAGCCGATACGAGGAAACATTTTTTTTAACGCAGCGAATTGTAGTGATCTGAAATGCACTGCCTGAAAGGGTGGTGGAAGCTGATTCAGCAGTAATTTTCAAAAGGGAATTGGATAAATACTTGAAGGAAAAAATTTTACAGGGCTATGGGAAAAGAGCAGGGGAATGGGACTAATTGGATAGCGCTTTCAAAGAGCTGGCACAGGCACTATGGGTCAAATGGCTTCCCCCCTGTGATGTAACATACTGTGAATTAAGTTGGAGACATTGCAAAACTGGAAACTTTTGAGGGAAAGGAAACATATTTTAAGGATGTTGAAGAAAGCAGAGTACTGAGGTAGCAAGTGTAAATTATCCCACTTGTCAGAATCAGCATTTAGAAGTGTAAACACTGCTACATTTACACTTAGCTTGCGTGTCGGCCTTGCCTTATGCATTCTCGCATCGGAGTCAAAAGGTCTCGAGTTCAAACCCCACTCCATGATTTGAGCAAATGATCTGGACTGACACCTCAGTGAGGGAGTGCTGCACTGTCAGAGGTGCCGTTTTTCATATGAGACATTAAGCTCTCTAATGTTGATGTTAAAGATCCCATGGCACTATTCGAAAAGGAACAGGGGAGTTTTCCCATTGTCTGGTCAAAAGTTATCAATCAACATCACAAACAGATTATCTGGGTATGTGTTTCACTGCTGTGCCCAAATTGGCTGCCATGTTTTCCTACATTACAACAGTGGCTACTTCACTGGCTGTGAAGTGCTTTGGGACGTCTTGAGCTCAAGAAAAGCGCTATATAAATTAAAGTTATTTCTTTCTTAGCTTGATGCTGTTCAATTCCATTTAGTTTGATTTAATCTTATTTTGCTGTGGTCATGTCACGTGTTATCAGGGCCACTGACTTATCAGCACTAGTGGAAATTCAGGATCTGGGACCAGGAATGGGGCTCAAAACTGCCCTTTGACCCCTTTCAGGCCATCAGACTCCCCCCACTATGTTCCTGCCTGTCAGCCTCCTCCCTAAAACTGCCTGCCTATTTGGGCTTCCTGGCACCCTTTCCATTGCATTCCCAGTCCTGCCTTACAGTGCGCTTGCTAATTTACGAGTCTTCAAGAAACAAATTTCCATAAACAAACAAAAGTGACTCCATTAAATGATCAAAAGTTCAAATGTAGTTTTCAAGTTTTTATAAACATTGATTTACCTGTAAGCCTCAAATATGGTTTGGTATCTCAGTAAGCTAAGATTTTTAAACTGAATTTGGAACACCAATCAAGAGGAACCCACTAATTCAAATTTATCTTCAAGCTAGGCTTAAATCAATCAATTAGAATAAATACATTTCAACTCAACCATTGAGAAAAAGAAACATTCTTAATGAACAACTGTATTTTTTGTTTCTGTCAAAAGAAACCACAGGCTGTAGTGTACAGAGGCAAAAATTGAGCAGTTCATAGTAGAAAAGGAGCAGGTATCAATTTGAAATGTGACATTTGCCTGACAAAGCTGAGAATTTATT
This sequence comes from Heptranchias perlo, assembly GCF_035084215.1. Taxonomy (NCBI): domain Eukaryota; kingdom Metazoa; phylum Chordata; class Chondrichthyes; order Hexanchiformes; family Hexanchidae; genus Heptranchias; species Heptranchias perlo. The sequence continues at coordinate 34,216,611 of NC_090347.1, read as the reverse complement.
TGTTTGGAAAAAGTAAAGAAACTCAAATGCTCACAGGATAAAGGAGAGATTCACTTCTACTTCAACTCAGAGAAACCTACTGATGCATGCTTAGAGTGCACAGGTATGGCAGTAAACCCCTTCAACTGTTCTGGTGAAAACTATCTAGTTAAAGCCTCGGCTTTTGAGACTGGCTGAGGCCTTGAAGATTAAAAGACACCAAATATAATTTAATGATATTGTGAAGCATACTTCAAAACTTTTATTCTAGAGATATTAAATTTCAGGTACTGAGAAAGAAAATGGTGGACAGAACTTGTGCTTTTTTAAAAAAAACGATAATGGGAAGATTTTCTCAATTGATCATTTGGGAGTGATTGTCTTCATAAATCCTTAATAGTTTCCTAGTTGTTTTCCTCTCTTTTGATTTGTATGTTATCTACCTCTTTGGTTCTGCTTTGCTATATTTTACTCTAAACCAATCAGAAAAATGTACAGGAAAAAATATTATGGGAAGTAAGAGCAACACTTACAGGATGTGTTATTTATACACAAAGATTAATACATTCTGTCAATATTAGTGGATGTCGCATGGCATTGCTCTTGATGCATGAGGTTGCACTGTTTTATGTTGTATAACATACAATATTTACCAGGTCAGGTTGGTGCCATATTCTTTTCTGGGGTAAAAAGCAAAAGTGGAGAAAGGAGACAGTATCGGGTCACATGCCTGATTTTAGAAGCTGTACAATTGGTGGCACCGCGCACAGTAGCATCAATTCTGTTGGATAGAAGGCTGAGTGGTCTTAGCATTAAGAATGCAACAGCTCAACCTAACTTCGAGAACAAGCTTGGAGGACTCAATCAGAAGTAAAATTAACAGGAAACCAAGTTGTGATTGATAGGGCAATTCTTTCAAATTATTGGTAGATTTCATGGCGAGTTGGAGCATATGCTGTTTTACATGAGATAATGTACAATATATTAGGAAGTCACTGATGTATAAATATTGAATGATTCATTGTCTTTTTATTAAGAGTAATCAGTACCTGATTGTAATTACGTTACTGAACTAGTAATCCAGAGGCCTAGACTAATAATCCAGAGAATGACAGTTCAAATCCCACCATGGTTCGAGAACTTGAATTCAGTTTATAAAAAATATGGAAATAAAAAGCTGGTATCAAGTGATCATGAAGCTGTTGGAGTGTCATAAAAACCCAACTGGTTTATTAATGTCCTTTAGGGAAAGAAATCTGCTGTTCTTGTCCAGTCTGACCTATGTGACTCCAGTTCCACACCAACATGGTTGACTCTTAACTGCCCTCTGAAGTGACCTAGCAAGCCACTCAAGTTGTATTAGACTGCTACAAAGAAATCCCACCACCATAGGCAACTAGGAATGGGCAATAAATGCCAGCCTTACCAGCGACACCCACATCCAGAGAATGAATAAATAAAAAAGAGTTGGTACTATTTTGTGGTTTCAATTCCATGATTTTGTGTGTATTTGCACATAATGTGTTTAATGCATTATGGTGTATTTCAGAATGTCTGATTGTGGTGGTTTATTGTGCGTGTTGGGAATAAAAGGATATTAGCTAAAAATTAAGAAATTAATGTAAAATAGAGTAAACGAGAGTAATTATATAAAAATTGAAATGAAACTAATTTATTTGAAAAATATGAAGTTGCAATATAAATTTAGAAGTTTATAGTAGTTAAAATAATATCAAATATAATCAGTGTAGACTAATTTTTATTGCGCATGCAACATAATTTGTATGGAGTATTTTGTGTATACATAGATTACAATTATTTACAGAAGTGTGTATTTGTGAATGCTACTTTTCTTACTGGGGGAAAGCTGCATTCATGTTGATCAGAGGCTGTGGATGTGTCATGAGGCAGCAATTTGGGACATAGTAGTTCAATGAAAAAATTGTTTTCAAAGGGAATGGGATTGTGTTGAAGTTTATGAGACTGTTAAATTGGATGTGCAACAGACTTAACCGTAAGGTTGTGGAGTTTGGGCTGAGTGGTGGAAAGGTATAAAACATTTGGAGAGGGAGGAAAAAAGAACAGGGATGCAGAAAGGTTGTTGCTGGTGAGTAGGTGGTAAAGTTGGAGTTTGGGTTAGGGAGTAGGAAAGGCTGCCACGTACAGGAGAGTTAGAGCCTGCAGACAGTTTGAGAATGCATGCGAAAGTGCCACAAGTGGGAAGCCGAGCGTGAGGCGGGTGATAGAGAGAATAGTGAGGGAAGATGGGAGCTGGAGATAAAGCAGGGACGTAAGGCATGGACTGGGGGGTGGGGTGGGCGTCGGAGTGGAGGCAGGGCTTCCCGTACAGTGAGGGAAACCCCTCACTGGAAATCTCACCTCACACACCCAAAAGTCGGGTTGCTGCTGTCATCAGGAACTGCCATTAAGTTTCTTATGCGCTTTTAAAAATGTTAAAGGCCCGGAACTTACTCCAAAAATAACAGAGCGCTGAACAGCGCTCACCGTTATTTAAGGGCAAATGGAAGAGCAACTTCCAGCGAGCACATGTGCATAGTCAAATGCAGAAATCTGGAAGTCGCTCTATAAGATGCCCTGCTCCTCCAAAAGTTGCATGGGAAGGAGATCTTGCTGACTGGAATGAATGGACCAGAGCGAAGTTGCTCTCCTGCCCAGCTTGAAACAAACTAATCTACAAAGAGAAAGGTATGCTCAGTTTTTTTTTTAGGTCCAAGCTAACTTATAACAGCGTGGTAAGTATCAATGACTGCCAGACAACCTCTCTGGCACTAAAAATTAACTTTTAAAAATGTGGAGTCTCATTCCTTCCAATTTTAATTGTTGGACATTTAAACAAAAATTAAATTATAATTTTTAAAACTTTTTCTTTGTCACTTTTATCTCTGTCTTTTAATTCTGTATTTTTTACCTCGCTTTATTTTGCTTTCTCCAACAGATTTTACATTGAATTTACTGTTGTAGCTTTCACTTCCTGGTTCTATGTCTGCATGGCTTGTCAAGGATGCTTAAATCTGATTGGTTAAGGGGACAGAGCACTCCTTCCCCTGCTTACACAGCTCACTTATGCCCGGGAGAGGACACTGTACTTTCCTGCACTAAAGCCCGTGGATCGTTTGCGGTTAAGTTTAAATCTAATGAGCAGCAGGCACCGTTTTATCGCCGCTCAGAGCAAATTCCTGGCCAATAGCTTAATATTTTCAAAAATGTTCAAGAAACTTAAAGCTTGTTCCCAGTCACAACAGGAATCTGGCTTTTGAGAGTAGAGAAGGGAGGACACCAGTTACTACACCACCCACTGACCATCAAAACTTCGAGTTAGGAGAACTTACATAGTGTCAGAAGCTGAAGATCTCAAGCAAAGGTAAGCAAAATGTTCTAGCATGACAGAAGAGTGTGCTAGTGAGAGGAAGTGACAGTTGCAAGATTTGAGCATATACACAAGACTTAATATGACAAATAGTTTTTTTAAAAACAAACGTCTATCCATAAGACAGCAGTTTGACAATCTTAATAAATTACAATTCAATTATTAAATATCAACTCACTTTCAAAATTTGCAGGTAACAATTTAACTGCATCCAGCCAAAGGATAGTGGAGTGAAACTTGACAATAACAATGGTTTTCAAAGTAGCAGTTTACCTCTAAGTCATGCAATGACTGGATTTGTTAGAACGAGCCTGTACAAAACTTTCTTTCAGGCACAAAAGCTCAGTTCTTACTGTTGAGAGCTAATGTACACTTTCAACAAACCCTCCACAAACGAATACACATTCTTGTAAATTATCTGTATTGACGATTAAATCCTTATTTTGAAGTGAAAAGTAACAGCATATTTTCTATAGAATTGTTAAAATACATTACACAGTCTAGGATTACAAATTCACTCAAAACTTTGGAGTAAGGTTGAAAAGTTCTGAAATTCTAAAAGGTATGACCTTGTGTGTTGCTTTGAAGAGACTGAGTGTTCCCAAAAGCAAAATATATGCACGTCTCAAACTTTCAATTAAAAGGGTCAGCAGACTGGGGCTTAACATAACTGAAAAACAAATACTATTTTGCCTTACTGCCATGTATGGTCGGCATCCTGCATCCCTTGTTTTGGCAATAGAATCTACTAGTTGTCCACTAATACCAAAGTCACAGAGTTTAATATTGCCATTCCTGTCCATAAGAATATTGGAAGGCTTGATATCTGCAACAAAACAAACATTTTTTTGAGTCAGTATAATGTAACACAACTGCTGTCTATTACATCAAACACAAGGCTTCCTGTAAAAATAGATAGGGATTAAAATCGCTCTCTGCAGTGGACAAATGTTACAATTGTTCAAATATCCAGTGATGGAATGCACTAAATACTATAAAATATGCTTCTAACAGCAATTTGGAGGCAATTACTAAGTGAATGCATCAAATTTGAGCTTCTCCAAAGGCTGTGGATAAATTTATAACCTGATGTGGTACAGTCATACAGATTAACCATTTTCAATCCATGGACTGTGCTGAGTTATCTGATCTCAGCCAGGATGTAATGCATTAACATGTAAGTTTTGTTCTTTCTATTGACCTTGTGAATGTTTTGGTTTAAATCATGAATGCTGGCACATCAGGCAACTAGCTTGCAGGGACCACTGGGTCAATAAGGCAGAGGAGTTGTACTATTAATAAATATTAGTGCAACGTCCTTAAAATTTCCAAAGTTTTTTTTTTAAGTGTACTCAGCTTTATAGAAGCACTTTTTAAAAAAAAACTATTTTTGTTGGAGCTGCTGAAGCATCTTTAACTAGACTGGTCCAACTTCCTCCAGAGTGATTGGAATGACAGATGTAATAGGGAGTCTCACATGCCTGTCACTGTTCCACAATCAGCATGTGGGCCGGAATGCACAGCTGCAGTCTCCTCAGTCCACCCACAGTGAAAATGGCAGTTTTGGTCCAGTACCACGAGTCCTACTCTGCGAGAAGTCAACTTTAAAAAAAAATGATTTCTATTTTGATTAGGATTTGCCACCAGCAATCAACCAATTTTAATGACTCTGCCAAACACACCAATTGAATTTTCTTGCTATACCCAGTTCAGTAACTCATTTACGCAGTGTTTCCTCCATTCACCATCTAAAGCAAAACATTGAAAGAAATCTACCAATTCAAAAAAGTCAAAAGTATTCAAATTAAGGGGAATTATTTTTAATTGTTTCATTAAGAAATGTGCCGAGACTGCATCTTTTGATAGTTGCTGACAAAATTAAATTTCAAGATGGAAACATCCATCTTTCTTTTACTGGTACAGCTTTTTAAAAAATTTCAAAATATACTTTATTTCATAGAATTTAAAGATACACACAGTTCAATGTAAAAATCAATTCCAAAGCAGTACAATTCAAACCAATACATTACAGATCATACACAAAGCGATCTCAATATTACAATTCATACACTGTATTTCTTACGCCTCATGATGTACAATACAAGGTGGGGTGGCCTTACAGTGGCCTTTGCGTAGGTCGCACCTTGCTTCAGTGCGTCCCGTAGCACGTACTCCTCGACCTTGGAGTGTGCCAATCGGCAACACTCGGTCGTGGACCGCTCCTTCAGCTGGAAGACCATCAAGTTTTGGGTGGACCAAAGGGCCTCCTTCACCGGGTTGATAGTCTTCCACCTGCAGGTGATATCTGTCTCGGTGTGCCCCCCGGGGAACAGCCTGTACAGCACAGCGTCCTGTGTTACCAAACTGTTTGGGATGAATCGGGACAGATACCAATGCATCTCTCTCCACACCCTCTGCGCGAAGGGGCAGCCCATCAGGAGGTGGACGAAGGTCTCATCCCCGCCGCAGCCTTGAGGGTGGCTCGTGGTGGCGTTGAGATTCTGTGCGTGTTGGGAGGACTGCACCGCGAGGGCCTTTCTCACCACCCTCCAGGCTACATCGTGGTGCCTGTTCCTAAGTTCTGGGGACGAGACGTTCTGCCAAATGGCATCCACCGTCTGGTCGGGCCCGGACTCTTACCTCGATGAATTATTTTCAAGTTTTCTTTTAAGTAGTTAAGTGCTTTCACAGTCTGGAAGAGAACAGATGCACATTAGCTTCATGCAGATCTTTTATAAAATACTACATTTACGTTGAAAATAAACCCTATTAACCTCTAACAATAACATGCCCTAGTGCAACAGAAGATAAATATAATTAAAAGATAGAAGGACTGGAACCTAATTTTCAATGACAGTTTATAACGAAGTCACTATTGCCAAAATAAGCAATACATATTTTTCCAGGAATTTTCATAAAGAAGCCACATTACCTTTCTCGAAATACCCAACCTAGCCGATAAAACTATCAAAAAGTTTCTCAATTATCCACTTCAATACAGCATTGGATTATTAATAGTTTATTCAAATGTCATAACATGTCCCCTCCCAAAAGAGGAAAATCAGTTGTTTCTGCTAATTATGTATTTGTTGCATCCATGCTTCAAAATAGCTTGAAACTTTCTAGGTCATCCTAATGATATATATTTTTTAAAAATGGATGCGTGATGCTTGTAGTGCACAATTTACCCATAAGATGCATCATTGGTAAACTAGAGAATTAAAATATATGGGAAAACAGTTTTATCCAAAAATGTTTACCTCATACCTATATTAGAACACACTTAACTCATTAAGCAGGAAGTGACAGTTTATGAAAAGCTTTAAACCTTCACAAAAAAAGCAGGATAGCATGTTCTATATGGTGAACTAAAGTTAGGAAACAAACTAACCAACAAAATAAAATTATGCAATTAGAAATTTGTACTAAAGGTTTTTGTACTTAACTGTGACTATTATATACCTTTAATGCAATATGGAGAATCTGACAATCAACCGAGTAATTTTATTACACTATTTCTCAGATCTATCACATTTCATTACTTTTTGAACCACTCAAATCTGAATATTAAATCTCAAAAGGATCAATTATTAACTGGATGTTCAAGCTTTCGTCAGTTAAATGTCCTATTAGATTGAAATAATGCAAGTCTCAAATTTGTCTCTTTCCTAAGACATTAGCTTTAGGAGACTACACAAAGCACACCTTCATATGCAAGATATAAGCTGAATAATTTGCACAGTAATTTCACTCGTTAGAGCAAGTTGGAGTGCCTAATCAGCTGTCTAAAATTCAGCTAATATTTGTTCAAGAACTCACAAAAAGCCATTACTTCAACACTAGGAATTAACCATTCTACATACGTACATACGAATTAAGAGGAGTAGGCCATTCGACCCCTCGAGCCTGCTCTGCCATTTGACAAGATCATGGCTGATCTGATTGCGACCTCAACCCTACTTTCCCGTCTACCTACTATAATCTTTGACTCCCTTGTTAATCAGGAATCTATCTAACTCAGCCTTAAAAATATTCAATAACCCTGCCTCCACCGCTCTCTGGGAAAGGGAATTCCACAGACTCATGACCCTCAGAGAAAAAAATTCTCCTCATCTCAGTCTTAAATGGGAGACCCCATATTTTTAAAACTGTGGCCCCTAGTTCTAGTCTCTCCCACAAGGGGAAACATCCTCTTAGCATCTACCCCTTCTAATCCCCTCAGGATCTTATATGTTTCAATAAGATCACCTCTCATTCTTCTAAACTCCAGTGTATACAGGCCCAACTTGTCCAACCTTTCCTAAGATAGCCCCCTCATCCTAGGAATCAGTCAAGTGAACCTTCTGAGTCGCCTCGAAAGCAATTATGTCCTTTCTTAAATAAGGAGACCAAAACTGCACACAGTATTCTAGATGTGGTCTCACCAATGCCCTGTACAACTGTTGCAAAACATCTCTACTTTTATATTCCATTCCCCTTGCAATAAATGACAACATTCCATTTGCCTTCCTAATCACTTGCTGTACCTGCATACTAACTTTATGTGATTCATGTACTGGGACATGCAGATCCCTCTGTACCTCAGAGTTCTGCAATCTCTTTCCATTTAAATAATATACTGCTTTTCTATTCCTCCTGCCAAAGTGGACAAGTTCACATTTTCCCACATTATACTCCGTCTACCAAATTTTTGCCCATTCACTAACCTATCTATATCCCTTTGCAGACTCCTTATGTCCTCTTCACAACTTACTTTCCTACCTACCTTTGTGTCAACAGCAAATTTAGCAACCATACATTCGGTCCCTTCATCCAAGTCATTGATTATGGATTGTAAATAGTTGAGGCCCAAGCACTAATCCCTGTGGCACTCCACTCGTTACATCTTGCCAACCTGAAAATGACCCATTTATGCCTACTTTGTTTCCTGTTAGCTAGCCAATCCTTTATCCATGCTAATATGTTTCCCCCGACACCATGAGCTCTTATTTTGTGTAGTAGCCTTTGATGTGGCACCTAGGATGCCACTGACAAATTTAGTTATCTCTGGCAGCCCCTTTCTATTTTGACAGACAAAAACCTATTAGGTTGACCATGTCACACCTTTAATGCAATGGCAAATGTTGTTCTAGCTTTTGGTTGGAATAAAAGAGGGGTAAATGTGGTGAACAAAACTGAAGTACAAGTCTATTTTTAATTTAAAGTCAATTGAAATGGTTTTGTAAATATCATTGTAAAACTTTCAGGGAGACAAGCCATTTTCCACCAAACTAAGGTTTAGGCAAGCACTCAATAAGCAATAAAATGATAAATTTATGATAAATTGTAGCCTTCATGTTGTATTATGTTCATTAACTGCAGAAACCAAATTGCTCCACAAATAACTTCTACAAAAAAAATGTATTAAGTTACTTACAGCTAATGTGATTTTGCCTAATATCTCCTCTGGGATAACATCATCTAATGCACCATATACATATTTGTAGAATTTGTCAAATGAGGTAGACATGAGCTCCATGCATATCCAACAATCGCCCTAATAAAAACAGAATCAAAAATCAGTCAGTCACTTTTCAGGCGGTTAATTCTGATTTGCACACAGGAACATAACTTTTTTGATTCAGGACCTGACTGAGGCAAGATATTCCCGTTCGGAGACAAACAAGCCAGGCTATCCGTTACTGTAGAACGGCAGTATATTAATCTCTCCAAACAGATGCTGCTGATGAACAGTGAAAATACTGTAACAGCCTCAAAGAAATCAGATATTGTAATATATCTGTCTGCGCCACCTACTTTACATACTAACCTCAGAGAATCAGTCTTTCACTTGCTCTCAAAACTAGGCTTGGTTACAAGGATCAGCAAATGTTGGAAGCAATGTAACTAGAAAGATCCAATAATAAATATTCAAGTTTAGTGTTGATAGATCTAAATATTAGAAAGAAACCTGGCTAGTATACCCAAACAGTAAACTATGACAATCACAATTGCCACTGTAAGACCAGTCTTGCTGCAGTCATTGTTTAAGCAGTTCCTGTTTATAGAGCAGTGCAAACCATTGCTCACTGTATGTTTCACACTGCTCTCAAATTGGAGAAAAGCAGAGCACGATTTATCAGTGCTTAAATGCAGGTTCAGAGCCATGCCAACAGCCAAATGTTGCTGAAAAGTGACCTACTCCTCTTGGCACTTTACAGACATGAAAAATATATGCAGTCTAATGAACCCTTCTAAATAATACTTTTGAAGTTTAAAAAAAAGTTGCTTTTAACACCAGTTTCACTTGCAAAAAAGCCAATGTGACGACAAAACCATGCAAGACCACTGACTGGATACAGGCACACACGAGTAGCCAAATCCTCAACTCACAGTTGTTAGGATTCAGTTACCTTGTCACTGCAAAACTGATACTGTATCTATTATGTATATTCTGATCTATTAAGACAAGTTATTGACATGTTCTCCACAATTATTCTGAGCCAGTTATATGATTAGACAAGATACATATCTAGACTGGCAATACATGGGAATATTATTGGGGGACCAAAGACAGATTTGGTGACCACTTTTCCAAGTATCTCCATTCTGTCTGCAAGTGTGACCCTAACTCCCCATGGCTCGCTACTTTAACATATCCTCCTATTTCCACTCCAGCCTCAATCTTTGATCTCTGATACCATTGCGACCATCCTCAAGTAAGCTTCAGGAACACTGTTTCATCTTTCTCCTGGACATTTTACAACCCACGTGTCTAAACACCGACTTTAGTGATTTCACCCATCTTCTTTACAGCAATGGCTGCTGTCCAGGGGATGGCGAGGCAGAATGACATTCTGCATATAGATTTTCTTTGTCAGAACACAATTCTAGAGGTAATAAAAGGGTCGAAGAGGGATCTGTGCCTAATGTTTGGGACTAATGTACCCTACTGTGATGCCGATATTTTCAGTTTTCATATCAGCCGAACTGCACCTACAAAGCTTGCTTTCTCCTCTCCCTCCCTCATTTCCTCCATTATTCTCACCTTTTCTTGTGTGGGCCTCTCACCATCTTAGTTATTGGCACATGGTTTTTGTTATTTTTATGTCCTTCCATTGCCTTACTGAAATGTTCTTTTATATCATCTAACAGTTTCCGGCTTTACTTTTAAACAGGTTGCAGGTTATTCAACCCATGAAATTACTTTGTGATTGGAGGATCCATTCTCTTCTGCCTCCCTCTTTTTCTAAATCTACTACAATGCTTGCTTATCTTAGCTCTGAAAAGGTTTTACCTGAAACATTAACCTGTCTTTTCCTTTTACAGATGCTGACTGGCCTGTGTATTTCCATCATTTTCCGTTTTTGTTGGCTAATATTTGAGGTATAACAGGAGGACAGCTACGACCACTGAGCATTCCTTTTTCTTTTTACTACAACCAGAATCTTGACTCTAAACCCAGGCTTATATTTAACTATATATTCTGTACAAGTTTTTCAATCACTGCACATATTTCTCATCTGCTTGAACATCAATTCATATGAACTGCATGTGTCTGAAAACTGATGGTTAGTCCTCAACAGAAATTGTACTTTGAAGCTTCAAATAGGTCAAGTAATTTTTTTATTTCTCTCACCTCTCTGAAGAGCGCTCCATAAAACTGAACAATATATGGACAGTCACTACTCCTCATTACAACATCTAGATCCATCAAAAGCTGTTTCTGTTCCTTCTCATCGACTGTTGATCGAATTCGCTGAAAGATGGCAACAATATACATTAGAAGAGTTTTGTTACAACTTAATCTATTTTTTTAAAAAAGTTCCCAGATACTCTAACTTTGCTCAAATTAAAATGAACAGTTGTGAACTTTAGCTTCTGCAGTTTAAAATCACATTATTATGGCTAGAATTTTAAGTTTATTGAAAAAAAAAGCTTCTATTTTCAATACTGTTGTGTGCTTTACTGTCAATTTGTATTGTAATTTTCAAAGTCGAATTCAGTCCTTTATAATTATCCAATCGAAGTATAATACAGGGACGTGGAAAACTTTAAATAAATTTGTGTTACTATTGAAATGACTCAATCAATGGAGTGTTAAGTCATGCGCACCCTGTGCTTATGCAACACAACTGTTTATACTTTTCCAATTGAAACAAATAATTATATGCTGGTTTAAACATTCTTTTAAGTAGCCTGCTGTTTACTGCTGCACCTGCAAAGGTAAATGCTGAAAAGCAAATCTGAACTAAACAGGCAAGCAGCATTTATAGATTCATGTACTCAAACAACAATTCACAGCTGATATCTTATAAGCATCTTGAGAAAGTCTGTAAACTTACACATAATGAACGAGTTCACATAATCAATCCTGCCTACTGACTCCATTAAACACTATGCAGTACTCCTTTAATGGCTAAGCGAGTTTATACAGTGAACAATCGAGTCATGCATGCTGGGTAGGTTCCAGGTTTAATCCTGGTGTTTGCAGAGTTTGAGGATCTGATGCTGTTTTGCTTTTGCACGTATATCTGTGGTAGCGGCGTCAACTGATAATGCCGGGTCTTTCACAGCAACAACTTGTCTTCCCAGCTGCCACTGTTAGCGAGTCACAGCAAGTATAGTTTTAGGTTGTAGCAGTGGAACAACCTGTGCTGCTAGCAGGGTCTTTGGGCAATACAAAAAACAGCTCAAGTCAGGGTAGTAGTGGAGGCATTACAATTAATCACAGGCATGTGGTGACTAGGTCGAGGTGACAGAAAACGACCAGCAGCTGTGGAACCATACCCCAGCAGGCAATTAATGCTTTTGCACTGTGCAATTTTACATTCAATCAGCAGTAAAGCCTGGTGGCACTGGTGTGGGTCTTGCACATTGTAAAAGCAGGAGAGGAAGGGAGAAAATTGGTGATGAAAACTGGCAAAAAGGTGCATCACAATATGTGATGCAAGGCAGAACATATGAAGTTTACTGTGCACACAATGTTTTTAATAAAAAGACAACGTTTGAATTATTAAAAGGTGCTTTTTACAAGAGAAACACATGGCTTCAAGTGTGACATTCAACTTCACTGTCACTATGAGTTCAGTTTCAAAACCTTATTGGAACATAACATGCACGTTAGACCATTAAATGTTAATTCACGTGTATTAGCAGTCTAGTTTTCACCGCAGTGAATCACCAGGGTAGAAGCAGAGGGAACAATAAAGCTCATAATAAAAATGCACCCTAATCAAAGATGATCTGTATCATATATCTGCACTAAGCTCTTGCTAATGCTGCATTCATCTGCTTAAGAATACATAAAAATTACTGAACAGTCAAAGCAGAAACTGTTCCTTTAGTTATCACTAAACTCAAAGTGCAAAAGCAAACTGTTAAGAACCCTCAAATTATAACTTTACAATGACTGAATGGTGCAGTAGGTTAGATGTCTTCTCTTCTCCAGGAGCACAGGTTCAAATCCATCCCACACTATTAAAATGAATATGTGCTCATTCTGGATGAATGTGCTTATTTTGGTGGCTTTAATGGCCAAGAGTTTGGGCAGTTTCAACTCAGTTCTTGTTGAGGCACATCAAAAAATGATCCCACCTACAAAATTGGCAGATTGTCAAACTTACTTGGAGAAGCTACAAAAGGTGATTACTGTGGGAAATGGAAAAGTTTACACTGCTGCAGTAAGGGTGCTCTCCTGAAATTGGGCGTTAAACTGTTGGGGCAAAGTGGAAGTGCGTCACTTAGCAACTGTCTGTACTACACATGAATTGGAAGCAGTTGATGCAGACAGCCCAGAACTGGTATACCTTTCCTTCAGTGCAAAAAAAAAAGTTTTAAAAAGTACAGAAATGAACATTTAACAGCTTTGTGCTCCAAATAAGTTTGTCAAGTTCATTACAATAAATATTTGAAATCCTGTTGATCCTTAAGATGCACGACAAGCCGCTTTTCACAAAATTTAGCTTACGGCTGATATAACTGCTTACTTTCACAGCCATAACCTGTCCGCTTGGGTTGTGGATCATTTTGTTCACAGAACCGTAGGCTCCACGTCCTATTTCCCCAAGGTCCTTTAGATCATCTGCAGTGAAGTCATACAACTGTTCTGGAGAGATCTTCAATTTCCCTGAAGATTCAATACTATGAGTCCGCAGCCTTTCTCTGCAACAGGATTTCAAGAATAACCATCAGAACTAGGGAAATGTTATTCATAATCAGTTACAATCCAATTTGCTGGTATGATATAATTCCTCTATTCTGGCTTCTGCAATTGAGGTATTGCTTAGTTCAATATGCTTCCCTATTTACCTGCAAAACTCAGCCATGGCAGCAGGTGGAAACCCATCTACTACAGATGTGTCAACACTTTTTCTCCTCCTCTCTCTTCTAAAGATACCAGTTCATTTAGACTTTGGCTTCATGGACAGCAGACACCTGCAGTTACCTCACTCAAGTGGCCATTCTTCACGTGAGCCTGAACAGCGATAAGGCTATTTCTTTAAGCGGGCATTATCATCTGATGTCAACATAGATGCACTTCTCAGCAGAACAGTAACCAGGAGCAGGAACTCTGCATTTTCTGATCCAGTGATGTGAAGGCAGACTGCTATCTTGGCTGAGGTCAGATGATTGAGCGACCAAATCCTGGGGCTTTGAGGTTCTGCATTGCTCAGTACTACATCAGTTAATATATTTACCCATTAAACCACCAGGGAAGATGGTTGCAAGCACTTTTGTTAAGAATACTCTAGTGTGCTGGATCACAATGTTCTGTACTTTTGAAATGGAATTTTACTAGCAGTACCAAAAAAAAGAGTTGCCATAGCATTCATGCTGAGTCAGGCAGCAGGTGATCTCGAAATGCATCATGAAAGCAGGCAGAACTGGTCAAATTAATTCTATTCAACACAAAGTAAATATACGACAATTCGCAGGTGAGGGAACTATAAAAACAAATGGAGTGTGTGTGTGTGTGTGTGTGTGTGTGTGTGTGTGTGTTTTTAAATAAATGGAAATAAAAGCAATTTTTTTCCCCTCAGTGAACAGTTAGTGTTTAGGCAAGGTTCATGCGCACAATAGTGCATTAAATGGTTAGAATGTTGGAAATGGCATCCCATTCAAATATATTACAGAATACCAGTACCATCTTTGCTAATATCCTGCATGCTATAAAGAAAAAAAATCCTTTCATCGAAGGACAAATCATCAATTAATTAATACTGAATGGTGCACTCCTCCCAGAATCACAACAGATTTGCTAAGTTTTATACTTTCTCAATCCAATTTTCTGTACCCACTAATCAAATGCAATGCCATACAGGAATTTACAGAATGTAATATTTTCTCAATACCGAAACCATGTTTTTCAGTGCCACCTAAACAACTGTAAAACTTCAAAATAATTGCAAAAGGCTGCTGCTGTCTGCCTCGAGAACGGCAACCATAATCACATCGACCAACCAAACTCTAAAAATAGAATTAAATTCAATTTGAACAACATTAAAGGCATACTTTGCACAGAATTACTTAGAAACTAATCAGTATTAGCTGTTTTAAGTAAATGCAATGACAATTACATGACAGTAGCAAATAGAAGCCATGTACCATCTGTAAGCTTACATTCATAAAATGACTAATTTTCAATCCTTCAAAGCCTTTCATAAAATCATGTGTTCCACACCATTTTCAAAAAGTTGATCGGAAATACTTCTTGCTTTGACTCAGTTTCTCCAAATAATCATGTAAACTAGGACTGACAAGCTCAGTAATTAGATATATTTTTTTATTTTTACTGGGGGAAATTCCAACTGACATCCAGCTACAATTGGGTTTAACAGGTCTTTTCCCATGTAATAATGTTGAAAAGCATGCTGTTACATCAAGACCAATTGCAGTATTTCAGATTAAAAAAAGGTAATTACTAATTTCAAACAGGAGTAGCAGCTAAATAAATGTCTTTTCATGAACTGAAGCAAAACTTCTCCCTTCTGCAACTGCATACTGAAGGACCAAAAGAAACGCAATCTGTTAGACTATATATGCTGTGTCAACGACAAAGACCCCAGGCATTAGTCAACGCTACTGAAACCTCACCATGCAGGAGAAAGATTTTCATGCAGCTGCCAAAACGTAAACATATAGAGCATATTTTTCACACTTCCCAAAATAACTACAGCTCTTGTATTATTGACTTTCCTTGCTGTGGACTATCAAATGTTACTGTTTGTTGCATTGGAGTGTAATGTCTATAAACCTATTCATGTAGGCCAGAAAAAACCTGCACAAGGGCATCCACTGTGTGCTTCAAGGCATGATGGCTGTAAGCATAGGGTGAGGAAGGGAATCTGCACCAATTTACAAACATTCTTTTTACACAATGCTATTTTGGTCAGGTTTGAAATGATCTCAATTTATTACTAATGCAGACAAAAACTTCACAACGTCAACATTGTTCACTGCACCAATGTATATTTGAATTTTACAAGCATCCCATTTATTTTTCTAACAAGTGTGTCATTGAACTTCAATTTTCCAAAAGGTTTGACAGTAACTTTCGTGATCCATAATCCCCTACACTAAGTTTCTTGCTTGTTTGTAGCAATTCCACTCATTTAACATTGCATTCCACAGGTACAAAGACAAACAAAATAAGGATACTTCATTTACAAAGCTCAGTACAGTAAAGGCAAACAAACTTCAGATACTATAGAAATTTTATGTTAACAGCTGGAAAAGAATAGCTAATCTTTGAACTAGAATAATTTTTAGCTCCCTCCATAAACCACTTGTTGACATGTAGTCCAGCTTAGGTGCCCTTAGTGACCATCACCTGTTATCTAACCCTATTTGTATGTTTCTGTCCAATTGCTCCCCATCGTTTTTTCCACCGTTAAAGGGAAAAAAATGTAGCAAACTTCAAGTCTCCACTGCTGCCTCCCATCAGCACATCAGCTGGGGAGACAGGGAATCTAAACAAACCTCTTTACAGTACTTTCTTTGATGTAATATCGTGTAGTGTTAGTTCTGCCAAGCTCCACCACTTAAAATTAAATCTGAACAAGTTGAGCTTGGAATCCAAACATCAGTCAAATTCAATTGCTGGAGCTACTTTTCACTCTAAGTTGGCGGGTCAGAGTTGGAAAAGAGACCGGCTTTGTGGGCTAAATTGCCTCTTCCTCTTACTAAACTCGGGTGACATTGCTAGTTTGGATGGAAAGTGATGTGATCATGGAATAAAATTACTTCAAAAAGCTTTTAGAAACTTAAGTAAATCTAGCTTTTGGAAAACTTATTGGCTTAGAACATGGCCTTTAACTTCTGAGACCTGGGTTCAAATTCAATTCACAATGATGGAAGGAAAAATCATCTCATTTTTCTGTAAGAGTCCTGCTTTCTAAATGTAAACAGATAAGTCTACAATAAAAATATATCCTTAACTTGCCATCACCAAGAGGTCACAAAGATGGTTAGTGCAGGAAACTGAAGCTCACATGCTGCTGTGCTTCCAGTTAGGTATATAGCACATTAAGTCACAGTAGAGAACTTCACTAGCACACCAGACAAGACATATCATTTGATATTGGCACTGGGCAACAAAAGTAGTTCCATTCCACAGCACTGACATTCCTGACCTCGACAAGTGAGCTGATAGCCCTCACTGAAATGTGGCTTGGTTGAGAAAAGGTCCGAATCGCACATATCTCAACATACATAGTTCAGGAAGGAATAGTGCATGTGCAGGTTGGGTGGAGCAGCCAACTTTGTTAGAAATGGTATAAAAAGTAGTGGAGCAAGGTAAAATTGCAAGTGGTGGTGAAACAATTGGGAAACACTCTGCTTCAAGTGGGATTCATCTGAAATACCAAAGTACTTTTGATGTGTTACAGACACCCAAACCAAGTGAGGGAAATGGATCTGCAGCTGCACAATCTAATCACTAAGTTGGTCAATGAAGAGAAGGTAGTGAAGATGGGAGATTTCAATTATCCACTTCTCAGGTGGGCGAACAAGGGATAGGCACCAGAGATGGGAGTCCCCAAAAGCATTTATTGATGCAATCAATGATTGCTCTCAATTCAACATGTAAGGACTAGCACCTGACGGATATCTTAGATTTATCGTTCAGTAATGAGTCACAGTTGATATCTGACCTAGGGGTGGGGGAGTACCTTGCTGATTCAGACCATGCCATTGTAAAGTTAAAATATTCAACTATCCTTCCAAAAAATGTCAGTTTTTCTTCCCTGGAATTCATAATGTTACTTTGTTGTTGCTGGAGAAGATGTCAACATAGAACATTTATGAGACGAACTATGCATGTTACCAAGCTACATGTAATCATTTGTCTTGTTTGAATTGATTGTGTTGACCAAATGCTCCCCATATTATAGAATGGACCATAAAGAGTTACAGCAGCAGATTTCCACATTTATCACAAAGGTGCTTTTCTAATTTATTGCTTCTGCACACAATGACCAAGCTGTAAGTTCTCCCTAATGGTTTTCTTTCATACAAAATGGTATGAAAATCATGAATCTTAGTCATTTTGACCTCAGCGTATCTGTAGAGTCCAACTGGAACCAATCTGTTATGCCACCAGGTTTTACCTCTTCTTCATGAACTCAGTTTGAAACTATTTTTACTTAGGCTGCACTGAACCACACTGATTCACTGGATCTGTGTTTTTCCTGGATCCCATCACCAAAAGGTTTCCATTGAGTGGATCTATTTCTTAGACAATTTGAAATTGGCTAAAGGTTCAAAATATACCAGGCTACAGCCGTGCTATCCACATAAGCATTCTTGGTGACAGTTCCTCCTTAGAACATATACAAGGCAACTGACTTTTTTTTTCACAAGTACGACTGCTTTGATCTGGTGAAAAAAGAGCTGAGGTGATTGAAAAATTGTAGTCAGTCAATCAACTCTTGCACATGGATTACCGAATATATCTGTGTGTTAGAGGCCAGCCTTTCATGAAGCTAAATTACTGCTGTACTAGTTCCATCTTAAGTCCATATACATTCTTCCCAGTACAAAACTAATTATAGGTACATTAGCTTAATTTAAACGGTGGTCTTTACAATAGTCATCTGCTTGATTTCTAAATTAATTTACCTAGAATATGTTTGTCAGACTGAACACAGGAAAGAAAGCAAAACCCATTCATAAAAGAATAAATAATTTGGATAGGCTGGTGGATGCAGGGTGACAGTAGTGTCTTTTTTAATTAAAAAAAAACACATAACTGAATTATAAATCTTATTCAAAGTGTCAGCTACAATTTCTAAACCTTAAACACATGCCAATTGCTAGCACCAACAGTACCAAAATATGATTCCAGAAGGCATGGAACTCACCTTCACCAAAGGACAAGAAAGGTCGGGGGTGGGGAAAGAGTTCGGGGTGTACGTTGATAAGTACTTATCAATGTACACCCCGAACTCTTTCCCCACCCCCAACTTGTAAGAAAATATTCACAAGAATTTTTTTTAAAATATGAATTTTGTTATCAGCATAGAAGCTCTCAAGCCATGTCTTGGCCACACTGATCACATCACTGTAAAGGAACGTTTTCATGCTTAAGGAAGCAGCTTTGCAGGAAACAGCAGGAGTTGCAATTTCAAATCAGCTGCAGCAAGATTTCAGAGCCACCCAAACCTGGAAAACATGGATTCCCATTGTTGGGGGCTCCAGAACACATATGCTGATTTGACGCAGGCACCCCTGCTCTTTTCTAGGGAGTTGCTCTCCAGGATGGTTCTCAAGAGTAATGTCACCAGACCTCATTTGATTTAAGATTCGACCAAGTTAATTATCATCTACAGGATGGGGGAATATCTTGTCACTTATAGTATAAATTGTTTTGTTATGGTCATATCATATTAACACATTCAGATGCATTACACACAGGTATTATTTACATGTATTGTACCCTTTTCTCAGTGTATTAATCCTTATAAAATGTTGCACATATTTTGGAATGTTACGTAAACATGTAATGACTTTTACATTAATTGTGCTTATTGCTGACCTGGCCCTAGGACTGCAATACTGTCAAAAATAAAACCTTCAATTTAATGCTACTTAATGCAGACCCTCAGATGCAGTTGCTACTGTCCATTAAGTATATAATGCCAGAGTCCTCATCAGGTGCCGAAAGCATTCTAGGCCCATTAAGTTATAGTGAAGAGAACAGGCCCAATATACTTTCAATCAAGCACATTTCTTCGTTTACATGCATATGCTATGCTATATGATATGATATGAGGTTTCTCTTTGGCTCAAACTGCTATTTTCAGTAGAGGCTCCCTTAGTGCGGTTGGCTGCCTCCCTCACATTGCTTTACCTAAATCCTGGTGACATTATTGATTGCAATTCAAAGAACTTAGCAAGCTCAAACCTGGATGAATGGCAGCTTAGGTTGTGAATTGTTTTAATTCTGGGTGGTGCGAATAAGTTAACTTGGTTGGCTGGGGTGGTGATAGCCCTTTCCTTGGTTTTGACACAAAAAAAAGATTGGAAACACTGCATCTACAATCTGATCTGGTTAATCTTCAGTTCTTTGCCTTTGGCTGAAAAATTGTTGTGGAGGCAGTTTTAAACAAACAGTCAGATTTGTAACATTGTTCCCACTTCCACAATAGTGGATGCGGGTGGTGGGGGGGGGGGGGGAAAGAGAGCAGAAGAAAACAAGGTTTGTTGGAGGGGAAAAAGGAATCAATAGTAGAAAAAGGCAAAATTAAAAGTTAAGACAATGGAAGGAAAAAAGACACCAGAGCAATGACGGAAAAAAATTAAACTGTTTTGTAAGTATTTTACTTTGGGGTTATTACTGTAACAAAGCTATTTCTGAAGTTTAAGAAGCAGAAAATGCTACCATAATTCAGCACAGTGCATGACCTAAATACAAACAAATTCAGTGAGCTCAGAAAAGTTCCCTGGTCTTTTTAACAATCCAAGAACATGAACTGTAGTTGTTATTTATTTATACATAAAAGGTACACTGAACTGACCTGTCAATCAAAATATCTGGGAGAAAAAGTGCTGAGAAATTAATATACATAACATATATGTTGCAAGTCAATGAATTTCCTATGGATACAAAAATATGGTTATATTATGACCAGTGTTAGGAAGGATCCAAGAGTTCAAAAAATTAACTTGGAATATGAGTACTTTCATGAAATACTAAAATTGTATGTGAACCCTAAAGCTATAGAGGCAAGGGTTTTAAGAAAACTTAATGTCTCAATACATCTCTAAGGACATCCTAAAGCACTTCACATACAATGACTTTTTAGTGGTCTCTATTGTTATGTTGACAAATGCAGCAGCCACTTTGTCCACAGCAAAGTCCGATAAACAACTTGCATTTATATAGCATCTTTAAAGTAGAAAAATGTCCCAAGGCACTTTACAGGAGCATAATCAGACAAACATTGACAATGAGCCAAAGAGAGAGATACTAGGATGGGTAACTAAAAGCTTGGTCAAAGAGGTAGAAGGAATGCAGTTTTTGGAAAGTTGTAAAGCTGGAGGAGGTTGCAGACATAGGGAGGAGCGAGGCCATGGAGGGATTTGAACACGAGGATGAAAATCTTAAAATCAATGCGTTGGTTGATCGGGAGCCAACATAGGTCAGTGAGCACAGGAGTGATGGGTGCGCGGGACTTGGTGCGGTTTAAGAAACGGGAGGCAGAATTTTGGATGAACGCAAGTTTATGGAGAATGGAAGATGGGAGGCCTGCCAGGGGGGTATTTGAATAGTTGAGCCTGGAGTTAACAAAAGCACGGATGATGTTTTCAGCAACAGATGAGCTGTGGTGGGGCAGAGACGGGCAATATTACAGAGGTGGAAGTAAACAATCTTTGTGATGGAGATGATATGGGGTCGTAAGCTCAGTTCGGGGTCAAACAGCACTGAGATAAACAGCCAATTAATCTATTCTTGATATTGATTGAGAGAGAAATGTTAGCCAGGATACCAGGAGAACTCCCTGCTCCTCTTCAACAGTTTAATGCAGCTTAATATAATATTCAGGCTTCCACCTGAACAGGTAGACAGAGCCGTTCTAGCATCTTTATCTGAAGAGACAGCACCTCCGGCAATAACGCATTCCATCAGTGCGGTCACAGGTCAGTTTACATTATGCCCTCGGGTCCTGAAGTGACATTTGGGCCCACAATCTTCTGATTCAAGAGGCAAGAGTATATCAACTGAACTAAACTGACACTTTGGAAGTAATTCTTGTATACAGGCTCAGATCAAAGTGAGGCTATTACGGGATGAAGCCGAAGCCTAAGCATACCATGCTAGGCTACAACACAAAGTAAATGTAATCCAGTATGACGGAAAATTCAGTTAACTTCATATCAATTACACCAAGGCATTTAATCCTCAATTCATCATCTTAAATGGGGCATTCTTGAAAACAGTGAAAAACATTCTCGGGAGGAAAAAAAAATACAATGAACCAGATTCTTCATGATAGATAATTTCAATGAGTTGAAAAGAAATCTGGCCCAGGTGAATTGGAATCCAGATTGGCAGACAAAACAGTAAATGAGCAATGGGAGGGCTTCAAAGAGGAGATAGTTTGGGTACAGACTAGACACATTCCTCTAATTTTTTTCCTATGTTTTACCCAAACTGCTTCAAAATATGGCACACTCACCCTGGTCAAATTCTTGGGTTGCTGCAGGATTGCTTTCCTTTTCCAGGTTGTATACAATTTGCAGTTTGCAGTGTAGTGCTATTATTTCTTTTTTGCAGTTACCTTAATAGTAACATGTTTAGCTGTTCTCCCATCAAAACTAGTCATATCAGCACAGCACCATAGATGGTTAATTATACAGGCTAGTGATGGTGCCAGACATTGGGTCCCCTTTTATAGGCTGCACCCTAAACTCAAGTCCAATAGAATCATGGAAATTACAGCAAATGCACTGGATATTTGGCCTACCTCACCTGTGCCTGCACTAGTTCTTGAACTGGAACTATATAACTCATTGCATTTCCGTGCCCTTTCCCATATCCTTTTATAGTCTTTGTTTCAAATAGTTATCCAAATCCACAGACAGAGGAAGAGTAGGAAGGCAGTGCAGGGGTCCCCTGCAGTCATCTCCCTCCAAAACAGGTATACCGTTTTGGATACTGTTGTGGGAGATGGCTCACCAGGGGAAGTTGGCAGCGGCCAGGTGCATGGCACCGTGGCTGCCTCTGCTGCACAGGAGGGCAGGAAAAAGAGTGGCAGAGCTATAGTGATAGGGGACTCGATTGTAAGGGGAATAGACAGGCGTTTCTGCGGACGCAACCGAGACTCCAGGATGGTATGTTGCCTCCCTGGTGCAAGGGTCAGGGATGTCTCGGAGCGGCTGCAGGACATTCTGGAGGGGGAGGGTGAACAGCCAGTTGTCGTGGTACATATAGGTACCAACGATATAGGTAAAAAACGGGATGAGGTCCTACAAGCTGAATTTAGGGAGTGAGGAGTTAAACTAAAAAGTAGGACCTCAAAGGTAGTAATCTCAGGATTGCTACCAGTGCCACGGGCTAGTCAGAGTAGGAATGACAGGATAGCTAGGATGAATACGTGGCTTGAGAGATGGTGCAAGAGGGAGGGATTCAAATTCCTGGGACATTGGAACCGGTTCTGGGGGAGGTGGGACCAGTACAAATTGGATGGTCTGCATCTGGGCAGGACTGGAACCAATGCCCTAGGGGGAGTGTTTGCTAGTGCTGTTGGGGAGGGTTTAAACTAATGTGGCAGGGGGATGGGAACCGATGCAGGAAGTCAGTGGGAAGTAAAGTGGTGACAGAAACAAAAGGCAGTAAGGGAGAGTGTACAAAACATGACCGGACAGATGGTCTGAGAAAGCAGGGCAAAGACCAAGGGAAGTCTAGATTAAACTGCATTTATTTCAATGCAAGAAGTCTGATGGGCAAGGCAGATGAACTCAGGGCATGGATGGGTACATGGGACTGGGATGTTATAGCTATTACTGAAACATGGCTAAGGGAGGGGCAGGACTGGCAGCTCAATGTTCCAGGGTACAGATGCTATAGGAAAGATACAGCAGGAGGTAAGAGAGGAGGGGGAGTTGCGTTCTTGATTAGGGAGAACATCACGGCAGTAGTGAGAGGGGATATATCCAAGGGTTCGCCCACTGAGTCTACATGGGTAGAACTGAAAAATAAGAAGGGAGAGATCACTTTGATAGGATTGTTCGACAGACCCCCAAATAGTCAACGGGAAATTGAGGAGCAAATATGTAAGGAGATTACAGACAGCTGCAAGAAAAATAGGGTGGTAATAGTAGGGGATTTTAACTTTCCCAACATTGACTGGGACAGCCATAGCATTAGGGGCTTGGATGGAGAGAAATTTGTTGAGTGTATTCAGGAGGAATCTCTCATTCAGCATGTGGATGGCCCGACTAGAGAGGGGGCAAAACTTGACCTCCTCTTGGGAAATAAGGAAGGGCAGGTGACAGAAGTGTTAGTGAGGGATCACTTTGGGACCAGTGATCATAATTCCATTAGTTTTAAGATAGCTATGGAGAATGATAGGTCTGGCCCAAAAGTTAAAATTCTAAATTGGGGAAAGGCCAATTTTGATGGTATTAGACAAGAACTTTCAGAAGTTGACTGGGAGAGTCTGTTGGCAGGCAAAGGGAGGTCTGGTAAGTGGGAGGCTTTCAAAAGTGTGTTAACCAGGGTTCAGGGTAAGCACATTCCTTATAAAGTGAAGGGCAAGGCTGGTAGAAGTAGGGAACCTTGGATGACTCGGGAGATTGAGGCCCTAGTCAAAAAGAAGGAGGCATATGACATGCATTGGCAGCTGGGATCAAGTGGATCCCTTGAAGATTATAGAGATTGCCGGAGTAGAGTTAAGAGAAATCAGGAGGGCAAAAAGGGGACATGAGATTGCTTTGGCAGATAAGGCAAAGGTGAATCCAAAGAGCTTCTACAAATACATAAAGGGCAAAAGAGTAACTAGGGAGAGAGTAGGGCCTCTTAAGGATCAACAAGGTCATCTATGTGCGGAACCACAAGAGATGGGTGAGATCCTAAATGAATATTTCACATCGGTATTTACGGTTGAGAAAGGCATGGATGTTAGGGAACTTGGGGAAATAAATAGTGATGTCTTGAGGAGTGTACATATTACAGAGAGGGAGGTGCTGGAAGTCTTAACGCGCATCAAGGTAGATAAATCTCCGGGACCTGATGAAATGTATCCCAGGACGTTATGGGAGGTTAGGGAGGAAATTGCGGGTCCCCTCGCAGAGATATTTGAATCATCGACAGCTGCAGGTGAGGTGCCTGAAGATTGGAGGGTAGCAAATGTTGTGCCTTTGTTTAAGAAGGGCGGCAGGGAAAAGCCTGGGAACTACAGACCGGTGAGCCTGACATCTGTAGTGGGTAAGTTGTTAGAGGGTATTCTGAGAGACAGGATCTACGGGCATTTGGAGAGGCAGGGACTGATTAGGAACAGTCAGCATGGTTTTGGGAGAGGAAAATCATGTCTCATGAATTTGATTGAAATTTTTGAAGGGGTAACCAAGAAGATAGATGAGGGCTGTGCAGTGGACGTGGTCTACATGGACTTTAGCAAAGCCTTTGACAAGGTACTGCATGGTAGGTTGTTACATAAGGTTAAATCTCACGGGATCCAAGGTGAGGTAGCCAATTGGATACAAAATTGGATTGACGACAGAAGACAGAGGGTGGTTGTAGAGGGTTGTTTTTCAAACTGGAGGCCTGTGACCAGTGGTGTGCCTCAGGGATCGGTGCTGGGTCCGCTGTTATTTGTTATTTATATTAATGATTTGGATGAGAATTTAGGAGGCATGGTTAGTAAGTTTGCAGATGACACCAAGATTGATGGCATTGTGGACAGTGAAGAAGGTTATCTAGGATTGCAACGGGATCTTGATAAATTGGGCCAGTGGGCCGATGAATGGCAGATGGAGTTTAATTTAGATAAATGTGAGGTGATGCATTTTGGTAGATCGAATCGGGCAAGGGCCTACTCCGTTAATGGTAGGGCGTTGGGGAGAGTTATAGAACAAAGATCTAGGAGTACAGGTTCATAGCTCCTTGAAAGTGGAGTCACAGGTGGACAGAGTGGTGAAGAAGGCATTCAGCATGCTTGGTTTATTGGTCAGAACATTGAATACAGGAGTTGGGATGTCTTGTTGAAGTTGTACAAGACATTAGTAAGGCCACACTTGGAATACTGTGTACAGTTCTGGTCACCCTATTATAGAAAGGATATTATTAAACTAGAAAGAGTGCAGAAAAGATTTACTCGGATGCTACTGGGACTTGATGGTTTGACTTCTAGGGAGAGGTTGGATAGACTGAGACTTTTTCCCCTGGAAAGTGGGAGGTTTTGGGGTGATCTTATAGAAGTCTAT
The DNA here is from genome assembly GCF_035084215.1 of Heptranchias perlo. Lineage (NCBI taxonomy): Eukaryota > Metazoa > Chordata > Chondrichthyes > Hexanchiformes > Hexanchidae > Heptranchias > Heptranchias perlo. The sequence goes on along the minus strand of NC_090347.1, from coordinate 34,190,837 downwards.
AAAATAATGAGGGGCATAGATAAGGTAGATAGTCAAAATCTTTTCCCAAAGGTAGGGGAGTCTATAATGAGGGGGCATAGATTTAAGGTGAGAAGGGAGAGATACAAAAGGGTCCAGAGGGGCAATTTTTTCACTCAAAGGGTGGTGAGTGTCTGGAACGAGCTGCCAGAGGCAGTAGTAGAGGCGGGTACAATTTTGTCTTTTAAAAAGCATTTGGACAGTTACATGGGTAAGATGGGTATAGAGGGATATGGGCCAAGTGCAGGCAATTGGGACTAGCTTAGTGGTATAAACTGGGCGACATGGACATGTTGGGCCGAAGGGCCTGTTTCCATGTTGTAAGATTCTATGATTCTATCCCTTTTAATTGAAGTTTATAGTCTGTAGAAGTTTGTAATCTATGTTGTAAAAATGACTTTTCTTCAGTAAATTTGTACCTATAAATAACAAACTTGGCATTAATATTTTAGGGCTTTAGTCATTTAAAGATTGTTGTTAATTGGTAAATGTATAAAATGAATCCAAACAGTGGATCACTACATTTAAATAGTCTATTCATGTAAAGAATGGTGGATAAAACCTATTTTCATACTAACTATACCAAAACTGGTTTAATGACTGAAATTAATGACTACAATCCCCTGCACTCTATTGCGCCCGTAGGTCTTTGACAGATACCGTGAGAAATTTTCAGTAAATCTAAACAACATTGCAGTAAAACCTAAAGCCAACAGCTAAAGTAGCAGGTCAGAGAGAAAATCAAGGGGTAGAATACACCGGAGCTTTGTTAAAGGAGATTGCACTTTTGTCAAACAGTAAGACCATAGCTGTGGTTGGTAATGCAAGATTATTCTTCATTCTTTCAACCTCCACTCAATTAAGATATCAAGTTAATACAGAAATGGACAGAGGAAATTTCAAGGCATCAAAGTGTTCAGGTTAGCTTGTATTATTGCAGGGCAATCACTTCAAATAAAGCTTGGTAATAGCAAGGCGCTCCAGGTAACTGCATTATGGATAGCAATGAGAGACTCTCCACATTTTGGCTCAAGTGCTAACAGCATGGTAATCCCTGTCCTGCCAAAGAGTAACACTTGCAAATTAATTCCACTTTCAAATTCACCAATCTGTTTAGTGATGGGGAAAAATGAATTTGGTAAATGTTCCTGCTAGAAGCTGAAGTAATATCTCTGTTTAAGAAAGTGTGGTTATCTTAAGAAGCAATCTCAGGAGGACATGGAAAGGTTAATAGATTGGACAAATAGGTATCAGGTAAAATTTAAGGTAGAGAAATGTAAGGTAATACATTTTGAAAGGATGAAGAGGGAGAGGATGTATACAGTAAAGGGTGAGACTTTAAAAGTAGAAGAGCGGAGAGATTTAGGGGTTTAGATACACAAATCTTAATCACCATGTCCTGCCACTTAATGCTGTAAAACAAAACACATGGGGATCCTAAACTTTCTATATAAAAGGTATAAAGTACAAAAACAGAGATAATGCTAAACCTATACAAATCATTGGTTAGGCTGCAGTTAGAACATGGTGTCCACTTTTGGGCACTTCACTTTAGCAAAGGTGTCAAGACTATGGAGTGTGCAGGAGATTCACTAAGATGGCACCAGGGATGAGTGTTTTTTGAGGACACATAATAAAAAGTGGGGCTTTTCATTAGAGCAAAAAAAATTAAGAGGAAATCTGATAAGTGTCTTCAAAGTTATGAGGGTTTTATAAGGTAAATTGGAAAAACTATTTCCACTGGTAAATTAGTAACAAGAGGTCATAAACTCAACATGAGTGCCAAAAGAATGGAGGGAAAGTTTAGATTTTAAAAAAATTCATAGAGGCTGTTAAGAGAAACAGTGGTGAAAGCATAATCTATAACGGCTTTCAAAAGAGAAGTGAAAAAATATTGGGGAAAAAAATGTAAAAAGGGTACGGGGTGTAAATGGACAGCTCTTTGAAAGTCAGCACAAACGCAATGGACTGAACGGCCTCCCGTTGTGCTGTAAAATTCAACGATTCTAAAAGAAAAAAGGTGGTGGGATCAAGTTCCGCACTGTTATTTCTCGAGTCAAGTGAAGCTCAGTTTCTTTTGTAGCATAAGTAGTTAGTGTCACAAGGCAATTTTCTCATTCATTTCCCTCCCCCTCATCTCGTTTCACCCCACGCTCCCCAAACCCCATGCATGACAGCACATCTATTTACACATGGGAGCTGAATGTACAAGACTAATATTTAAGTCAAAAAACTGGAACAAAAAGCCCAACAGAAATTGCAACCAAGTTTGACAGCTCTAATGTGTCTATTATGATAAAGCATGTATGAAATAAATTAAAATTAGCACAGTGTTTCCTCAAAAAGGCTGCACAGTATTGACAAATATGCAGAACATCTGGGTTACAAAATCTGAACCCACAGAACCAAGCTTTGGTGCCTAATCAAGTAGAGGCAAGCAGATATATCTATTTACATTAGTCAAAGAGAGATGTGCACAATATCCTTTTATCACCCCCAAACATTAATATGTATTATGTAAGTAAAGTGCACGATTGATATCTCATATGCAGTTACCAATTTTTTGCTACATTATCTTCTACAATAGTTGTGTGGGACAAGTCCAAGTGCTGTCTCTCTCTTGCTCTCCCCAACAAGTTTGAAGCTGCACAGTTGTCCAGGATGCAAACAGAAATGTAATTTACATGAATTATCAGAAATCTAAAAACTGGTTCCAGAATTTAATAGTTTCGATGTTACACATTATGCAAATCCAAACAAACCTTGTTCGTTTCATTTCCAATGATATGAAGTCTTCATCCACAGGAGCTGAAAGTTCCAAAGATCCAAGGTCTGGGCCCTGTTTTTGGGTGGGCCTGGACCTGCAGAAAATATCAGTATAAAATCTAACAGACTAATGGAAAAACAGTGGTAAATGTTAGCGCTGCAGCACTTAGTTTTTGAAGCTAATGGAAACTGTTGTCAAATAGCTAACTTAGAACTTGTAGCAGAGCAGAACAATACGGAACAGATATGCAAATTTTGCTTTGGGATTCTCAATGTATTGATACCAGACCAGTACAATCACACACATACACAAACATTTTTTCAACTCAAACTTGAAAATAGCTAATTTGGGTATACATTTAAAAAAAAAAATCAATCCTGTAAACCATGCATTATTTCTTGGCGAAAAGAGCAACATCCAATGCCCCTTCAGCAAATTTAGGTGTGTGCATACCAAACTTCAGATAGCCATTAAGCCTCACCTCGCATAGATTAAATGTGCCATGGATAGACGAATGGAAAACTGAAGTTGAAACTGAATAAAATGGTAAGTCAACGCAAAAAAATTTCTACCAAATTGGTGTTTGATCTTTCAACTGAAGAAAATTTTCAGATTCAATTTTTTCTGCTTCTAGTACCAGTTCAGTGGTGACAACCTTTCGAGAACTCTAATTCTACAATTCTGGCCTCTTGTGCACCCCGATTTCCTTCGCCCCTCCATTGGGGGCCATGCCTTCAGCTATCTAGGCCCTAAGCTCTGCAATTCCTGCCCTAAACCTCTCCACTGCCTTTGAGACGCTCCTTAAGACCTACAACTTTGACTAAGCTTTTAGTCACCTGTCCTATTTTCTCATGTGGCTCGCTGTCAAATTTTGTCTGATAATGCATTATGAAGCGTCTTGGGATGTTTTTACTACATTAAAGGCGGTATATAAATGCAAATTGTTGTTGTTTTTGACCAGTCAAACTTATTGTCGAGAAAAGTTTACACTAAGCACGTTTGTATGTGGTAGCACCGTGAGGCCAGCCTGACAAAAGTAACACTGCTTTTATCGACTTTAGTTACAGCTGTTCAGTTATAATTTTACAATGTTGCTTCATACAAATCCAGCTAAAACTATTTCATAAGCACATGGGTTCTCAACATTAGCATAATGATATGACGAAATAAATACAGAAATCATGTTCCAGGTCTCTTCTAATATTCACCCATGCAGACAGAATTATACTCTTGGAACAGAATTATATGCATCTAATTTGTTTCTTTAACAGGCCAATGGGGCCTGTGCCCAGGCATCCCCGCCAGTGGCCCCATGCAAATATGTTTCACTTAAGCAGAGTATATTGTGATATGATTTGCATTATCAATGCAGTGTGTAAACATTCTACGGGCCTATTACTTCATCAATTTTACACACGTTTGTGCTTTAATGGATTGCGGGGTGGGGGGGGGGGGGGGTGGTGTGGGAAGTGCAAAGGGACCCTAAGAATTCTTAATCTGGCTCTGCTCTTTGATGTGTGAAAATCAAGTCAAAATATTCAAACTCTTGTGTCCGAGTAGACTTCAAAATTTTGGGCCACAACTACCTGAAAAACTGTTGTTTGGAGCCCGTCTTCAATTAGAGGACAATCTTTACAAAAAGAAGAAGAAATACAAGAATATAAAAAAAGCAAAGAGAAAATAAACAATCGACAAGTTGCGAGAATACGACTGAGAACAAATCTCTGAAGACGTTATTTTCAATATAGGGCAGCATTTTAGCACCCGCTAACGGGTGCGTTCCTGGCTGGGGTGGGGGGGGCCCCGAAAATCGGGAAATCCCGGAGCGGGACCGGAGCCCGCCTCGAACCCGCGCACTTCTGGGTTCCCCGCTGACGCGCCGGCATGCGCGCGCAGCCCCCGCTGGTGGGAATCCCGCAGGCAATTAAAGCCAGCGGGATGCCTCTTGAAGTTATTTATTTGGCTTGTTCAGGTCATTAACTGACCTGATTAAGGGATTATGTGAGGAGGGGTGGGATTTTAGAGCAAACTGGGACTGTTTCCCACACTGGGGGAAACACTTCCAGTTCAAATGGACCTGTTGCAGCTGCAAAGGTCCATTTGACGGGTGGGGTGGGGTGGGGTGGGGTGGGGAGGGGAGGGGAGGTGGGGGAAGAGCCTCACTCATTGCAGGAGGCCACTCTGTCACTTGGGACAAAGTTTGGCTTCCACCACCCTCCTCCTAACAATCAAAGTCACCAACTTGCACACTTACCGTGGGGTCCAGAGACAAGTACCCACCTTGCGGACCCCCTTAGATGTACATCTTCCGGATGGGGGCCGCCGTAGCTGCAGTCATGACCTCCTCGGAGGGCGAACAGCATCATCAGCCTCGCCATCCACCTGTGACACGTGGAGCTCCACAACAGAGTGGTGTGACACATTCACCTGCACAGCAGGAGGGAGGGCTACCGCAGAGAGATGCGCGTCGCAGAGGGCACTACCCTCACCACAGGGTCCACAGACCGAGGCTCAGCTTCCTGGACCTCTCTGAGCAGCAGTGCACATGGAGGCTCAGAGTCACTCGACATGTTGTCGTGGACATCTGCAGCCTCCTTCATGCCAAGCTGCTCCTGGCTGGCCCGAGCACCATCTTCTTACCTGTCGCTGTCAAAGTCACCACTGCCCTCAACAACCTCTCCTCCGCATCCTTCCAGGGTGCAACCGGGGACATCACCGACGTCTCTCAGCCGTCTGCACAAAAGAGCCCTGCAAATACACCTACACCCACTCTGCAGTGACACAATGGGTGGCATCAGTTGTGGGTCTTCATAGTGATCCTCAGGAAAGGGCATTATTGCACAGACCAGACAAGATTCGCGAAGACATGGCAGTAGTGGTGCCAATATAATATGTAATGTGAGTTGGTCAGAAATTCAATATAAGTAACAACCATGACAAACCCTCAAACACCCTTGTGCATCCCCTTCATGCTCACGACACGTTTGCCTTACGCTGCCTCCTGCACATATGTGATGCATGCCCTGTGGCTGCAGCACAGGTAGTGGCAGGTTGAGTGAGGCTGGCCGTGAAAGAGATGCATGAGAGGGTGAGTATGAGATAGAGCCATGAGATTGTATGAGGATTGGGTTGAATGGTAGTGGCGGGATGAGTACTGGCGAAGTGAGTAGGTGCAGGTACGATGAGGATGAGGTTTGAGTGGGTATGAGGGGTGATGTGACAGAGTAGTGTTGGCAGTGCAGAAGGAGATGTGGGGTGGGGGCGGTGATGTGGCAGACGGAGTGTAGGGGAAAGAGTAAGTGTACTCACTTTGGCTGATCTACTGAGGTCATTGGAGCGCCTCCTGCACTGTATGCGGGTGGGCGATATGTTGGTGGTGCTGGTGACCTCCTTTGCCACCTCGAGCCAGGCCTTCCTGGTGGCAGAGGCAGGCCGCTTCCTTCCGCCCACCGGGGGGGGAAGATCTCTGTCCTCCCCCTCCTCCTCACCCCATGTATTGATACCTGGAGTGAGGTATCATTAAACTGGGAGCAGCCTTCCCCCTGGGCTGCTCCATGCTGTAATTTTTTCTGTTTGTTGCAGCATCTATCAGTGGAGGGCTGCCCCTTTAAATAGAGCTCCTCCAGCTGACAGATCTCACTGCGCATGCGCAGCCCGCCCGACGCGCAGATCAGCAGTGGGAAACCCGGAGGAGCAGGTAAGTGGATCCAATTGGGCTACGATCGCGCGGGGAGCTGACTCATTTCAACGGGCGTGTGGGTAACGCGCCCGATAGCCCGCCCGTCGAGAACCCGCAGCCCTGGTAACATCGGGCCCATAATGTCTGTGGAGTCCTTGACAAGAGTTAAGTGAGTGTTCAAATGGTACTTCAAGCAATTATGTACCGTATTCCTGTTTGTAGTTGAACAGTTATCTTTTAATTTTAATTCTACTCAGCTTTATGATAGGTAACACAATGAACCAATTAAACAAGCAGCCTAAACCAGATAAATGTAAATTCTGATGGCATGCCTAAAAAAAGTATTACTGCTGCTCTGGAAGGCACATCCATTATAATAGTGTTTGTAATGTAATCATTGTTCCCGAGTAAAGCCGATTTCATCTCAGTGTTGATGGGAATTATCTCTTAAATGGGGGGAAAAAAAGTGACAAAGCTGGTGATGCAAATAAAAGGCCAGGAAAGGCAGAAATTATTCAATTCAGGAGGACATTCCAAAATGAAGGGCAGACAGGTGTCCTACTTCTAGGCTTGTGCCAGTAACGCTGATGTGACATTAAAGGTGAATGAGAATTTTTAAAAAATTGTGTGGCAATATAACTTTGAGCGTGTCAATTATCCAAAGTATTTTATAAGTACAAAACATCTGTTGTCTACATTTTTCAATTTCAAAAGATGCAGGCTGGTTACAAAATTGAGCTTGTGTTTAACAAGCCAATCAACTGTTTGCACAATCAGGCAAAAATAAAACATTCAGCCCAAATGGTCTCCACATCAGAGAACAAATGCAGTGATATTTGGTCTGATAAGCTAAACAGGCCAAGAAAGAATTTCTTCCAAGTTTATAAAAATTCTTACTAGATTTGAAACAAGACACTAAAAATCCATACCATGAATGGTTGTTTTAAAACTGGGAAGTGGTGGGGGGCTTAAACTGCTATTAAATACTTAGATGTTGATTGAAATCTTCAAATATACTGGTTATTTTCACAAGTCCTATATGTAATATGCAGTTCTTTACCAAAAGAAGATTAGTGTAGCTCTCTTTCTGCCCACTCTTTACAGCAATGAAATAACCCCCAATGTCCACTTTTCTTCCCTAACACCTAACAACACAGGCAGCCTCAACATTCAATGTGCAGTTCCATGTGGGAGCAGTGACACAGAGGCCCCGATTTTAACAGGGGCGGGAACAGAGCCTGCTAGCCGCAAAGTGGGCAGCAGACCTGGAAACGGAGACGTTGAGGCCAGGCCTCATTTCCATAAATTTTGTCAGACACCCGCCCAGATCCACTACCTGACCGGTGTGTGGGATCAGGAATTCGGGAGGCTGCTGTCCAGCAGTCATGCAAGTGGTGACGAGGATTCAATCGGTGTGAGGGGTGGGGTGGTAGGAAACCCAGGTCAAGGGAGGCCCAGGGTCTCCTTGTGGGGCCCAGAGCTCCTCCAGGCCCACAAGGAAACCTGAACTTTAAAAAAAAAAATCAAAAGCTTAACTGCTGGACTTCTTCTGGTCCACAATCTAGTTCCCGGCAGGTTTGGCCTGACGAGGAAGCAGTCACCCTCAGGCCTCCGACCAAAATTGCAGTCGGGTCCCATTTAAGACAGCGGGGCCTGGTCTGCATATTTAAAGCAGGACCTCACTGCCTTCCTGTGAATGCCCTGCTCAAAACAGCAGGCTAATATTAGGAACTGGCAGGAAGGCAGCAGGGTCATCATCGGGGTCAGCGGCTGCCCTTATTTTAACTGCCCCCCGCCCAGTTTCCACCCGGTGGGGGGAGTTAAAATCAGGGTCAGAGAGTTTGCAGGCTATTCAAATGCCAATGGCGTCATCCCCAAACCCAATCTTGCTCCCATCACCACCGCCCCCCCCCCCCCCCCCACCGCAGACAATGCAGCAGGGGACACTGAACAACAGGAAACCCCTTGATCCTCCTGCCCCCTCCCCCCAACTCAAGTGCTGAGGCCACTTGCAGCATCCCAAATGCAGCCCTGGCTAAAATCAGCTAACAGACCAGAGATTAAACCTGCTATCTTTTAGCCTGTATGATTTGGTTCAAAAGTTTTTAACTCACTAAAAATCATAAAGGTAAACAGTGTCTTACTTTTAATACTGAAATAGGACAAAGCTGATTATGTACAAGATACAGCTATTAATATAAGAAACATAAGAAATAGGAGCAGGAGTAGGCCATACAGACCCTCGAGCCTGCTCAGTCATTCAATAAGATCATGGCTGATCTTCGACCTCAACTCCACTTTCCCGCCCGATCCCCATACCCTTGATTCCTCAGAGTCCAAAAATCTATTGACCTCAGCCTTGAATATACTCAATGACTGAGCATCTACAGCCCTCTGTGGTAGAGAATTCTTAAGATTCACAACCCTCTGAGTGAAGAAATTTCTCCTCATCTCAGTCCTAAATGGCCCACCCCTTATTTTGAGACTATGAACCTTAGTTTTAGACTCTTCAGCCAGGGGAAACAGCCTCATCATCTACACTGTTAAGTCCTCTCAGAATCTTATATGTTTCAATGAGATCACCTCTCATTCTTCTAAACTCCAGTGCACAGGTCCATTCCACTCAATCTTTCCTCATAGGACAACCCTCTCATCCCAGGAATCAATCTAGTGAATTTTCGCTGCACAGCCCCCAAGGCAAGTATATCCTTCCTTAGGTAAGGAGACCAAAACTGTACACAGTACTCCAGGTGTGTCTCATCAAAGCCCTACACAATTGCAGCAAGACTTCCTTACTCATGTATCCCTTGCAATAAAAGCCAACATAACATTTGCCTTCCTAATTGCTTGCTGTACCTGCATGTTAAATGTTGGTGTTCAGAGGGATTTGGGTGTCCTTGTACACGAAACACAAAAACTTAATAGTTTCTCAGCATTTAAAAAATATTCTGTTTTTCTATTCTTCCTACCAAAGTGAATAACCTCACATTTCCCCACAGTATACTCCATCTGTCACCTTCTTGCCCACTCACTTAACCGGTCTATATCCCTTCATGGACTCTGTGTCCTCACAGCTTACTTTCCCACCTAGCTTTTTGGGTGGGAGCTCAGCTTAGCCCACAATGTAACAATTAGTTACACATTTTTCAGCTATCCATATAATGCAGGCTGGCTGTACTTTCTTTTAAAAAAATAACAGCACCAAGGCATGTCTGAGAACACAAACCTGCACAGCACTGCCTTGCTCCTCCCCTTCATTTTATGAACATGGATGTTACCACAGGATATTGCGATCGGCAGTTTATTTTAAAATCAAGAGCCACTGATGCAAAATATAATGTGTTGTAATTCAAATCAAGTGTGACAAATACAATACCTACCATTTCAGAACAGAAATCACAAGCAGGACATCTACATTTCTCGAATGCAAAGACATATGAAGGAGTTTCAGCTGTGGTGTGTAGCAAGTCATCGATATTTGCATTTGCTTCTAATTAAACCTTCACAAAATCACAATCATACAGCACAGAAGGAGGCTATTCGGCCAATCATGCCTGTGCTGGCTCTTTGAAAGAGCTAACCAATTAGTCCCACTCCCCCTGCTCTTTCCTCATAGCCCTGCAAATTACACCTTTTCAAATTTATATCTAATTCCCTTTTGAAAGTTATTGTTAAATCTGCTTCACTACCCTTTCAGGCATGCATTCCAGATCATAACTTGCTACATAAAAAATATTTCTCCTAATCTCCCTGTTGCCAATTATCTTAAAACTGCGTCCTTTGGTTACTGACCCTTCTGCCACTGGAAACAGTTTCTCCTTATTTACTCTATCAAAGCCCCTCAATTTTGAACACCTCTATTAAATCTCCCCTTAACCTTCTCTGCCTTAAGGAGAACAATCCCAGCTTCTCTAGTCTCTACACATAACTGAAGTCCCTTATACCTGCTACCATTCTAGTAAATCTCCTCTGTATCCTCTCCAAGGGTGTAGAGAAATTATAAATTATTGGGACAAGAGATTGTAAGTTTAAACAAATGGAGATGAACTTAGAGATGATCATAAACAAAAATTTTTCAAGATTTTGCATTTAACTGTGATGAGCTCCTGGGACAGGACCATTTACAGCCCAGTTAATTGATTTACAAAGAATTATATAGAACGTACAACACAGAAACAGGCCATTCAGCCCAACTGGTCTACGAATGTGCAACAAATCTGCTAAAAAGAACCTGCCAGAACTTAATGGGGATAAAAGCCCTCAAAATTTACAATGTGCAGATACTTGTAATCTATTTTTTTAATAAAACTAGATTTTTCTCAGGGCCTCAGAAAATGTTTAAAGATGTGTACGTATTTCATGAAAATTGCATCTTCAATACATTAAACCAAACAACTACCCTGCAACTTCATCAGCTGAATCCTGGAATACTTTTACTTTAATGTACCCAGTTTTCATTCAAAGAACTGCATATTTCCACAAACAAACAAACTCTGCGACAGTTAAAAGTCCTGTAAAATAAACTAATTTTGCAACAGATTTACAATATTATGACTACAAAAACTAATATATTGAAAAGCTAGTTTTGCAAAGGAATGTTTGCTGTCATTTAAGGTATGCATATAATAAAGGTTCAGAACAACAGACCTAATTATTAAGTGAGTAGTCATTTCTCTAATAATGCCAGATTCAGAATCCACTTGTGTTGGAACTTTTTTACTGCAATGAACATCAAGCGTAGTAGGTTCACAAATAACGCATATGCAAATACATGTTAACACCATTGCTTTTCTTTCCCCCTCAAAATTCTTTTTTTCAAAAAAAACTGCCTGCCACTATCCTTCACCAGCTCAGAAATTTAAGGGTCCATGGCTGCCCATGTCTGCTCTCAATGTGAAATGCACTTCAGTTAGCAAGGACCACCTGTCCCCTCAGAACTTAAGCCTCGCTACCACTTGGTAAAGTCCACTGAATTGATGGAAGCTAGCCAGAGCTTCAATTCTGACCTTATGGTTGGAAGTCAAACACTAAACCATTTGAGCTAAAAACCGTACGGTTTTATTTGAAATGTTGTTGAACTCTTTGAAAATGGGCACATAAGCAACTTAAGTGCCCTGACAAATGAAGTAACCAATAACTTTCATGGATTCAAGGGCCATTTATCAATGGACAAGATGGCATGATCTAGTATTAGCAGAACAATCTGAAAGGAATCTACATATCATTATAAAGTGAGTTAGTCGCTCACTAATGGGACTCAATGTCTGATAGTATACAAATCAACCTATCCAGTTGTTCAGCCATATTACAACAGACAAATGTTCACACTTCTTAAAAGCATTTTTAATCCAAGTATTGACTGCAAGTTATAAAACAGATTGACAATACATGCAAATGGAAATCTGCAGAAGTCAGCTTAGGCCATACAATATCTATGTCTCGAAACTGAAAATTGAAAACATTCATTCATATTTGACAGAGAATGTAAACTTATAAACAATGACCAATTGCTAACATATTTCTTAATTTCAATTTCATTCACAGCTAGCTCACACATTTACCACCACATCATATTATTCAGTAGTGCTCTGGCAAATACAAAGCAATCTAAAGCACTCAAATCTCAGTCATGACTTCCCCACAGTACAAATTGTTCATCTTCACCTGGTCATCAAGCACAGCACTGAGTGAAAGGTAAGGTACCGAACCAATAGAAACAGGGATTCTCAGGCTGCACTACGATTAACTCCTGCTGACTGGCCATAGAGGAACACTGATGGAGACCATTAATAGACCCATCTTCTCTGCTGGAGGTTACAAAAAGGGCATTGAAAACAGTGCTCCAGGATTTGCTCTAGTACACACATTACCAATCTTAACTGATTTTTAAAATAGTAAAACTAGAAAACTCCACTCACATGTGTGGGTTCTGAAAGTGAACTCCTCCTGAAGGATTTAACGTAAGCCTCGCTGTTGTCTTGAAGGCTGGGTTGGCAAAATTCAACTTCAATGCTTTGCGTTTAACTGTTTAAAAAAAATGATGAGAAATAAGGGAACAGATATGTTAAATCATACCTTCCACTGGGTACTAGATGCTGCGTTTTTGCTCAACAATTTGGGTAATTAATATTTAGAACACTCAAACATGTGAAGACCTCACAAACTTATCCCCCATATCTTGAAAAGCCGGAATATTTTCAAGTCCATTTACAGGTCTTTAAACCTGCAAGAAAAACTCTTAACATTATACCAAGCAGAATGTGAATAAATGATATATTTGTACTAAAACAGACAAATCCAACCACTCTGCTCTATTTCACATTAAACCAGGCTATATGTTCTTTAGTTTATAGAATATTGTCAGTATGAAAGTTTTTCACAAAGCACAGAAATATTTCAAGTTAGCAAAGGGATGCAAGTCAATCTAAAGATCTAACCTACAAGACCCACTAACCCCAGTTTTACTTCATGGACACAAATTCCCATTAGTTGCATATTCGTTGAAGGATTGCTTAAGGACACATGACTGTATAGGAAGGAAAAACAAATACATCCGTTCAATTCTGTAATTCAGTAATGAATTCAAATATTTTGTTTATGATTTGTGACACTGTACATCTATCAATTGGAAGAAAATGAGGACTGCCTCTTTATAAAGGAATTAAATCTTGCCACTTTGTTTTCATTTTTGGGGACATACAGCTTTGCTCTATTGCTGCATTTTCTGTGATATGCGTGATAGACTTCAGCAACAAATTTCTAATTACAGATTTTATGCATGGTTCTGGGATTGCAACACAATAAAATCCCATACTATGTACAGTAAGACAATCAATTATAGTTTAGCAAACAATTTTTCAAAGCAGATAATATGAGCTGGGAAGCAGCGGAGCACAATTATTTTGTCATCCAACACCAAATCTCTCGCCTGGTAGAGTTCACCAGATAGTGATCAGGGAGGGGAACTCCAGCTGAATTTTCTCCTCCCTTGCCAAGAGGCACTCAGGCTGATTGTAGCATTAATTCCACTACCCCAGCTGAGTTTAGTTAACTATGCACAGATTAGGAAATGAATCTGGACCATTCTGATATGTATGGCTACGTTCCTTGCAGCAAAAACCATGGCCGTTAGTTGTCATGGACAAAATATTGCCCACAGCAAAATTTTATTTGGTCTGGGGAAATGAAGCAGGTTTCAGATGAATTGATACGAAGACTTTCTACCACAAGATACACGGATGAGTTACATTTTCCATACACATGTTTACACACATGCACCAAATCGCTCAGAAAAGAAAATGACAGATGACTGTTCCCACTTCAAGGAACATGTTATTTCGCCATTTAAAAAACAAGCCATGTATAACTGATATTTTATTTCACCATTTCAAATCTAGCAAACAAGGGATACTGGGTCGGTCACTGAACTAGCACCAAATAGTAAATGTTTGTCACTGAAATCCTGACACAAACATCAGTGTACTGAAAACTGGATGTAATGACTACCATTACATTATGGGGCTGATTAACTACACAACCAGTTTACTGCAGTCATCTATTAATGACTACGAGTATTTACCTTCAACGTCTGAATGTTGAGCTGAAACTAAACACCGACTTTGAACTTGTCCGTGGCTACATTAAACTGAAAACTGTAGAATGCCAAGCTGGCAACAACAAAATCTGAATGCTTACTACAAACAAAAGTTGATGTTGCCAAGTTACACTGAAAATACCAGGTTTCAGTGAAATTACTTCACAGCTGTGCATTTCTTCAGTCCAATGAAATCTGGTTTTGGGAACTTGAATACAACTATCAAATTCCAAGTAATTTGGGTCCATACAGTAGGTCCTTTCATTATTAAAGGGAAAGGCAAATCTAGGAAGCAATACATTTTATTCAAAATACTCTGCTTCCCCACTGCCCTTTTGACAAGGGAAAAAAATGTACTCACTACAATTCAATTCAACATTATTAGAAAAACAACAACAATTCTATCAGTTGCTGGGAGCTATATCAGATCAAGCCTCCCTACCTTCTAGGTCAGGCCATGACATCATAGCTGGGGTGTCTCCTGAAACAGCTCCATTGTAAAGTGGGGACTACAACTTCAAACCAGCCCAAGAGCCATCCCAGAACTCGAGTCAGTCAGGAAATGACACCACTGGTTAGATACTCAACACCTCAGCCAGTAGCAGATTCCTGGAATGCAATGGCTCCAGAGCAATTCTCCAGCCTGCTCCAAGTTTCTGCTGCAGTTGCAGCACACCCAGGATTGCACCTCATGGATCAGCACACCAGGGAATGAGGCCTGAACTTGCATTCCTCCTGGTACCTGAAGAAATCTGCTTCTCCCCCTCTTTTTAAAAAAAATTTTTTTGGTGAATACATGTTCATTAAAAAAAAAATCAGGGAATATTCACCAACACCTTCACAAAGATCACAAAAGATAAGTACACAAGAGCCATTTAGCTCATTCTTCCATAGAAAGCTACAATACCCCCACATCAAACATTCAACTGCCTTTTAAATGACAAAGGTTTTTGCCTTCACTATCCTATGTGAAGGAGATTCCATGCATTGATCACTGAGTGCAGACTTGCCTTCCCCCTTTCACTCAGCCCCCAAGCTCTATACTAGTAATTTTTGAACTGGGGTCCTCAAAGTCAACATTGTCATAATTAGCACTGAGGAATAAGTGAAGCTCTGAATGCAACAATGTGGAGACAAGGCAATACTGACAGAATTCCGTTAGAAAACAGTAACGTACAATGAGCTGACAGAGGATTTTCAGGAGGGTTTAAAAGACTCGCCACAGTTCAGGTACGCTGTTGCCCTGGTCATGCATTTCCATGGCCCAGGCTCAGAGAATAGTTCTTGGTGTCTTGAGAAAACAGCGTCCAACCATAAGGCAACACCCTCTTTTGATGATCCCTGTTAGGCACAAACCAGTGCCTTGAATTTTAGAGGTTACACTCCAGTGAGATGCATAAATAAAGTGGCCATAAAATCGCCATCTTTAGCCCCAAGGTCCATTAATCGAAATATTGTACATTTGGCATCTTCATTATTAGCAATATGCAGCTTTATCATGGGTACAATACGGTTGAATTTACACTAAGGCCCCAGGAGTACATCAATATTTCAAAACACCAAAGTTTCCCTGCAATGGGAACATTTCAATTCAACTGAAAAAACAAACTGTTTGGATGTAATTATAGATTAATTAAGATGTTATTGTTATACTGCAAATACTGAATAGTAATGCTTAGGATTGAAGTTTCAAGTTGTATTTTGGTAAATATAGGACTGAGGCAGGGATCGATCACTTCTGGGCTCTATATAAGGTACATATTAAGAGTACAAATAACTGTGCTCTTCCAGTCATTTACCTGCTCTAAGGGGAAGCATCTTATACCTAATTGGTATGCCGCAAGAAAGCTCCAAGACTCAGAATAGTGTGTTGAGATTTGCTGTGATAGAACTTGCAGTTTAACAACCTGTGACACATTGCATTAGTCCAATTACAATATACTGCTAGATGTTCTCAGTTAATACACAATGTTGCATACTTTATTCAGCTTGCTTTAAAAACCCTTCCAAGAGGGCTATAAAAATGTAGCCAACAGTACCAAAAATTTTGGAAGGAAAATGATAGATCTCCAATTTTCACCAAAAATAGAATTAATGCAAAAAATGTATTAGATTTGATTCAAGTCCCAAGTAACAGCAGCCAGTTTAAACTAACACTGCACATGTCGAGAGTATTTTTTTTGTTTTAAAAACCTCAGTCAATTTTCAGATTATGCGTCACCCTATCTCTAAAATGGGTAATCGCTCAAATCAGCAAACTCTACTCAGAGGACAGTTATTTCAACAGCGTACATTCTTCTCCAATCATGTAATTTGCCTTTCACTCTCCCTATTTTGGTAGTCTCCATAGACATCACCACGTATGACTCTCCAGCAGTCCTGACTTTTATAATGCTCTTTGTGGAGAATTTTCATTGAATTGCACCCACACTGTCACTGAGTAGAAGTGTCCAAACCCAAGCAAACTTTTTCTTCTAATGCAAGCACAAAGTCTGTTAAATCTTATGAAAATCTGTATAATATACAACAAAACTTCACCTGTTACTGCTCAAATATGGTTTCTTCCATTCTAATTCCAATTTACTGATTAAAAGATGCACACAAAGAATAAATGTGAAAGATTTTAGAAGGTGCCACACAAAAGGTTCTTACACAAGCTTAAGGGCTCATGGGGTTGGGGGTAATATATTAGCATGGGTAGAGGATTGGTTAACGGACAGAAAACAGACTTGGAATGAACGGGTCAGTTTCAGGTTGGCAGGCTGTTACTAGTTGGGTGCCGCAGGGATCAGTGCTTGGGCCTCGGCCATTTACAATCTATATTAATGACTTAGATGAAGGGACCAAGTGTAATATATCCAAGTTTGCTGATGATACAAAGCTAGGTGGGAAAACAAGCTGTGAGGAGGACACAAAGAGTCTGCAAAGGGATATAGACAAGTTAAGTGCTTGGGCAGGAAGGTGGCAGATGAAATATAATGTGAAAATGAGGTTATTCACTTTGGTAGGAAGAATAGAAAAACAGAACACTTTTTAAAATGCTGAGAAACTATTAAATGTTGGTGTTCAGAGGGATTTGGCTGTCCTTGTACACAAAACACAAAGTTAACATGCAGGTACAGCAAGTAATAGGAAGGCAAATGGTAAGTTGGCCTTTATTACAAGGAGGTTGGAGTACAAGAGTAAGGAAGTCTTGCTGCAATTGTACATGGCTTTGATGAGACCTCACCTGGAGTACTGTGCGCAGTTTTGGCTTCCTTACCTTAGCAAGGATATACTTGCCTTAGAGGCGGTGCAACAAAGATTCACTGGATTGATTCCTGGGATGAGAGGGTTGTCCTATGAGGAATGATTGGGTAGAATGGGCATATACTCTCTGGAGTTTAGAAGAATGAGAGGTGAACTCATTGAAACATAAGATTGCAAGAGGGCTTGACAGAGTAGATGCGGAGAGGCTGTTTCCCCTGGCTGGAGAGTCTAGAACTAGGGGGTCATAGTCTCAGGATAAGGGGTGGCTATTCATGACTGAGATGAGGAGAAATTTCTTCATTCAGAGGTTTGTGAATCTTTGGAATTCTCTACCCCAGAGGGCTGTGGATGCTCATTGAGTATATTCAAGACTGAGATCGATGGATATTTGCACACTAAGGGAATCAAGGGATGTGGTGATCAGGCGGTAAAGTGGAGTTGAGGTCGAAGATCAGCCATGATCTTACTGAATGGCAGAGCAGGCTTGAGGGGCCATATCGCCAACTCCTGCTCCTATTTCTTATGTTCTTAAATTAGAAGGTTTAAAATGCCTGAAACCGCAAACCCCTAAGACCAAAATTCTCGTCATTTTAGTCATTTACTGTAGGAGAAGCTGTGGCAAATCAGATACTAAAGGGTTAACTTCCTTACAAAAGGCATGTTGGTATTTGAACCCTGAATAAAGTTGTGCAAATTAAGACAAAAACAAAGGAATTTCCTCTCCACTCATAACCAGCAATCAGGATAGGTCAATCAACAAAACAATTACAAGTATGCATTATACCATTTTAATTTTAACAGCATGTGAAAGACCTATAGAAATAAATCAAAAATTGTAAGGTTCCAATTAAAAGTTATCTTTTGATCCTTAAGAGATCATGCTAATTAAAGGTTTCCTCAGAGGAGCTTCTATTACTACTCTAAGGAGCAGAAAATACCCAAGTCTTTGGGACAAAAAATGACTTCAAGGAAGTAAATTTGTAGTTATTGAATTGGAATCTTAACTTTAATAAAGATTGCCTGATGGAATGCTTTAATTCAGGGCAAGAAAAAGTATTTAAAGGAAAGGCTTTTGCCAAGTAATTGGATAATTGGAGTAAGAGCCAAAAAAAAAGATTTAAAAAGGAGAATGTTTGAAGAAATAATTGTTGGAAGTGCAGCAATAGATAAATGAAAAATGCTTGGATGAAATGTTAGCATAAGATCCAGCAGTAACTCAGTAGTAAAAGTTCTCAAAATATACCATAAAGATAAAATTAGAACTGTACAGAGGAACTCAAAACTGTTCAGATTTGGCTATATTAATGTGGTCATATGTCTTTATAATAATGTTACCCAACTGATTGAAACAGGAAGCATATGACTTCTACGTATTGATCATTCTTTAAATTCAAAATGACTAACTGAAAGCCGCAGAACTAAAACTGAATGAGTTATGCTACCTTAAACTGAACCCAGTTAAGGCTGCGATACCGTAGTGCTGAAATCATATACCTGCACTACGTTAAATCGAGTACAGTTAAGACTGCACTACAACAATTCTGAGACTGAGTTACATCATATTAAATTGAACCCAGCTAATGCCCAGATGTTTAGCATTGTAGGTGGTGACTAATATGACAATCACATTATTCTTACCTAGGCAGAATCAGTGAAAGAAAGTAGTTAGCAGTACATTTTTTTTGTCCTGTTGAGCTAAAAGTTAAATAGTGGCTATTTTTTACCATGTTTTTACTGACAGCCATGATAGCTTAATCAATGTTACATGAGTCAGTTTATGTAGAACAATTCAAGAGCCACACAAAACCCTACAAAGTTCAATCCCAATGTATTTCTTACATCTTGCAGGGGAAACTCTTCCTGACATTATTCGGTACAAAATGCAAGAGTCATCTCAGACAAACCTTAAATTGTACCTATTTAAGATAACTAATCCAGAACATGGCCTCCCTAATGGGTAGCAACAAGTCAGTAACTAAGGATAATTGACTATGCCAAACTAATTACATTAAGGACCGGGTCAGATTCCTGCACAAGTACAGCACCAAAACAAATATGAAGTGGGCGAGAAGGTGGCAGGTGGAGGATAATGTGGGAAAATGTGAAATTATCCACTTTGGTAGGAAGAATAGAAAAGCAGAATATTTTTTTTTAAAAAGGTGAGACACTAAGAAATGTTTGGAGTCAGAGGGATTTGGGTGTCCTTGTACACAAATCACAGAAAGTTAACATGCAGGTACAGCAAGCAACTAGGAAGGCAAATGGTATGTTAGCCTTTATTGCAAAGGGGTTGGATTATAAGAGTAAGGAGATCTTGCTGCAATTATGTAGGGCTCCGGTGAGACCACACCTGAAGTACTGTGTACAGTTTTGGTCTCCTTACTGAAGGAAGGATATACTTGCCTTAGAGGGGGTGCAATGAAGATTCACTAGATTGATTCTTGGGATGAGAAGGTTGTCCTATGAGGAGAGATTGAGTAGAATGGACCTATACTCTCTGGACTTTAGAGGAATGAGAGGTGATCTTGAAATGTATAAAATTCTTAGAAGCCTTGACAGGGTAGATGCTGAGAGGCAGTTTCCCCTGGCTGGAGATGGGACCTCGGGGGTCATAATCTCAAGATAAGGGGTCGGCCATTTATGACCGAGATGAGGGTTGTGAATCTTTGGAATTCTCCACCCCAGAGGGCTGTGGATGCTCAGTCGTTGATTATATTCAAGACTGAGGCCGATGATATTTAGACGCTAAGGGAATCAAGGGATATGGGGATAGGGCGGGAAAGTGAAGTTGAGGTAAAAGATCAGCCATGATCTTGTTGAATGGGGGCCGAATGGCCTACTCCTGCTCCTATTTCTTATGTTCTTATGACTGATGGTTAATGATAGTCTCCACTTCAACTTGCCAACTCAATCTACGGACTCTAGTTCCAACACAACTGACCTCCCGAATAAAAAGGACAACAGCCACAAGGAATATCATCTTAGGAACAGGTGCATTGGTACATCACTGCAGAATCAGATCCAGAGAACCCAGCTGTACTTGAATTAGTTGCCACTGTTCTGATGCAGAACTTGATTAACTCCAGACTCACCAGCAGCAGAGCGGACTGTAACAGCATAACGATTCCCGCATTATCAGCTACTGCTACCTTGGCTTTCCAGGAAAATTGCACAGTGTAATGCTAATATACTCGCGTATATGATAAACATTACTTTGGCTCAAATGAATGGTACCAACCTTGAAATGTTCTGAAGGTGAGCTCACTAGCATGATTTTTGAGACCTTTCCCTGGAGTATTGTTTCAACTCAGTATAACCATAACATTGGGACAGATATCGTACGGAGCAGTGAGGCAAGGTAACCGCTACTCCCACGAATCAAATGAACAAATTTACTTACTGTGGGCTCTGTGGCATCGAACTGCTTGAATTTGAACTTTTTTAAAAAACATGCGCTATCAACCCAGTCTCTGAGCAGCATGAGTTGCTGCGCAGCTGGAAAAGTGTGCGAGGAAAAACACGCCCACAAAATCTGTCAGGAAGAGAAGTCACGCCCACAGAATCAGGCTGCATTACTCAAGCAGGCAAGCAAACATCATTCATTTAAAGTTAGTATTCTATATGTTATTGTAAAGAAAAATTTTAATTTTTAATAAAAATCCAAAAAATTGAATTAAATTAATGAAACAACGGAAAAGTAAAAAAAAAATTTAATGAACAAAAATTAAAATGAGTAACATGAGACTCCATATTTTTAAAAAGTTAATTTTTAGTTGTTTGGCAATCATTAAGACTACAAATTTAGTTTAGACCAGGTATTTTTAAGCGTTTGGTGGTGTAATTAGTTACTTTCCAATTGGACAGATAAGCAAGTTGGCGCTTTTTCAATGATTTCTGATTGCAGCTGATCTGTCCCTTTAATTCGAAACCGTCATATCGCCGGCAAATCACTAAGAGCAAGTTCCAGATTCACTGCGCACGCACATCCATACGAACTTGCTCCTCCATTTCGCCACGAACAACGGAGAGAGTATTGTTGAACTCCATTATTTCCGGAGCGATTTCTGCCCCAATGTTGTAAGCATAAACTAGGTTGAAGTCAGGACACAAATATACAGCTTTCTGACTGTTTTGTGGTCATTAACCTGTGGAGATGGCAGACTCAACCCTTGAAATATATATCCAAATTAGCACAAAAATATTGCAAATTCAGCTGACTTATTTGAAGCACAATGATTCAAACTACAATTTTACTCAGCATTATTCAGTGGCGAAATTCCTCTTTTTAACAAGGTGTGAAAATAATCAGTTTATCACCTTTAGGAGGAAAAGTACAGACCTTACTGGAAGAGGCAGGAACTGTACTGACCATTACATGACAGCCAGGAGTTGGCAAATTAGTACCTAAGTTCCTAGAAAAATTGCTTCAGTTCTTGCATAACTTCTGTTAGTGTGAACCACATTGCAGTTAATAAATTTTAGCCACACTCATTTTCTTTGAAAATAAAGTTTTACTCAGTGGTCTGAATCTTTAACCAATTATTTCCTATGAACTGCTGTGTTCCTTTGGCCAGGCACAACATTCAGCTCAAACAAAATTTGAGTTAATCATCTCTAGAGAAGTTACTCCAGGTTGAATATTTTCCCTGACGCAACTGCTATTTTAAAAGTTACAATGCCTTGTGTAGACATAAGCCGAGTTGACCTAAATGGCAAAATGACTTTTACAATGTGTGCCAAATTTAATGCAGTTAAAAAATAAATTTAGAAAAACAAACTGTTGTTGATTGCAAGCCACCAATCAATATCCTGCACAGATGTGCATCACCTATTTAGCAATGATCCACTAAGAACTGCTGTCTGAAGTTTAGGCAGTACAATAGCCAGCATTATGCATAAGTCTGAGCCCTGAAGTCATGACCTCCATCACCAGAGCACAACCTTTCAAACCCAGTCTTACTCAGCGAAGGAGAGAAAGACAAAAGACAAAACAGAACTAGAAATAGAAACCCTTCACCGGCAATTACCATTTTAATTTCATAGACAAATGGATAAATACATAAATGGTGATGTTAGAAGTCTTCATGCAGTAGATCACTAGGATTAGACCAGAATATATTTCTAAAATTAAGCTTCTATGGCATGATATGCACAATGGTTCAAATCTTCAAACAACTCTCCCTATGAAAATATAAAATTACGTTGGTCATGTACTGAAATATATTTTTATACAGTTTCCTGTTTACTTTATATATTATATATTTTAAAATAAACAAGAAACTGCCAGTTGTCATACTCTTACTTTGCAAGCCAATCGTAATATGATGTTCACAATTAACATGGACTATTGAAATGAACATTTAGAGGGTAATTTTCACCTAACCCATCCAGTGGAAAATGATGGGATCAAGGCGGTCACGTGTTTTACACCTTGCCTAATTTTGCTTTCCATTTACTTTAATGGTAAGTAAAATCAGTGGAGTGTAAAACAGGTGGCTGACCCAATTCCGTCAGTTTCCCGCTGGGTGGGTTCGGTTAAAATTACCCCTAAATAGTTTCAGATATTATTCTGCGATAAAAAGTGAATGAGATTTGCATTTTCAACCACACAAAATTGTGATGAACCTATAGTAACATTTTTTCTGGCTGCAGATCAGAATACCTGTAAACTGTTGCAACTGTAAACTAGCACGATTTGAGAAATTGTGTTCAACTATACAGTACTTTCATCACAATTACACTAATAGATGCAAAACTTCTAGGGTATAACATGACAACTGCTCTAACATTATAAATATGGTATAATTTCAAAGACAGAAATGAAGAGTGATGTGTCTGTGGGGTGGGGCAGGCAAGGTTTTAAATCAACATTGAAACCAACAAAGTAAGCACAAGATTCAAACAGGAAAGTTCTGTTGCAACAGGCCACGAGGATTGTTTTGACACAAAAATTGTTGTAATTTTTACATTCAGTAAACTCAACACATAAAAAACATATCACCCCAATAATATTACAGACCTGCTTCTGGCATAAGGAGTCATGCAAAAGCTAGGGCTACCACCGATACTTATACTACAAGGTGGATTCCAGAGCAAAAGAGGCAACATAAAAACTATGTCCTGGAGCTGCCTCCTGAGGGAGAACCTGGAAATTAGACTCAAAAATTCACCCAACGTTGTGCCAATTTTGCTGTTGTCAAGTTAGGCTCAATTATCCTCCTAATCTCATTAGAATATGCTCAAACTTAAAATGGGAGTAAATCAGCGCAATCAATTGAAACCCAAGGAAAGGGCTGAACCCACACCATATATTTCTTCCTTAAGTATGAAAATTTAAGTTTCAACTCATTTAACCATCATCATTCATTATAATTCATGCACATCAGGCACAGCATGTTTAGGAATCTGCAATCAGGGAAGCTTTTCAATTTTTAATGTGACTTATACTTATGGCATAAAAATCTATTCAAAGAAACAGAAAACAGAACAGGTCTCAATGAGGATAAAGTTTTAAAAAACAAAAAAATGCCAATAAACACAAGTATTACTTTGTTTCTTGATGCGCCTGAAAACGTGGTCACAATGTTAAGAGACACCCCCACCCCAAACAAGTGCAATTGGCAGATACTCATGAGAGTTGGGAGTGCAGCCAGTTTTGTGGGCGGAGATTCATTTGGATGATGGGTTTGATAGACAGACGTAAAAGATCGAGAAGACTTGAGTGTATTGTAGTTACGAGTGTTAACTAACGCTCAAAATTTCGCGATTAAACCACTTAATTGGTTTGCGCCAAGGTTACACGTCTTGGTGTGAATTCGGAGTAAATTCCAGGCCTATGTGTTTCAAGTCGTGATCACAACATTCATTTTTGCCCTCCCGATTGGTTGTAAAAATCCCATTAAGGGAAGCAGCAGCTTGCATCTCAGCTGTCTACATTAGCTGCCACCTCTGCAGCAACAGCCAAACATTTTCTCTTGAGGTGATGGTGGCAGCACCACCTTATTTATATTGCAGCGCTGGTCACTGTTGTGAAAGTTTAACTGGGAGTTTCAAGTAGATTTTCATCTGAGCAAAACTCAGATGGTGTATGCACTTCCTGGAGTTGAACTGCCTTGTATATTTTACATTCCGATCAAGCAATTATTTGTGGGCATCCCAAAGTGAAACAACTGAATTACCCTGGGGCATTGATAATTCCATTGTTGGGAGGTCAGGCCTTCGATGCTTCTGAAAACCACAGAATTCTTGTAACAACAGCCTTGTGTGGAACAATTCGATGGTTCTACTGTTACAAAACTAATGTTTCTTTGTTTCAGTCCTGATAAACACTGAAAATTACATAACATTTCAGAATTAAATAAGCAAATGCTAATAATTTCCATCTGCCAAGAAATCCAACAAAGGACAAAGTTCCAATGGTTACTGGTACACAATTTCACATAAAACCAATGTCAGGAAGATACTGACTGAACGTGCAATTTGCACTGAAGTTCTGGCAATCTCTGTTTGTCAGCACACTGAAGAGGGCTACAATATTTGCATCACAGAAAAGAAATGGTATTTGCTAGACCAAAGTTCCACAGACTGTTAGTTGGAATGGCAGCAGACAGATTCCCACTACCCAGTTATCAGAGTCAGAAGCAAGTTTCAGAATACAGTACCATGAAATAGGAGCTTACTTTGCTCTTTTCCACAGACGCTTAGCTGAACCCCTAAAGCAAAGAAAACAAAAATTTTTTAGAGATAATTGAAACACAGCAAATTTCCACAGCTACCACTGTACCTGTAAAAGCCAGATCAGTAGGCTTCTTGCCAAACACGGTTAGGCATTCTACTGAAAAACTAATGCTGGCTTCTTTGGTTGCAAGAGTTGAGCTGCATTATTTGGGAGGGGGGAAGGAGAACAGGACAGTCTTCATTTATAAATTATTTTATTCTTGACTGTTACATATCTGTCCAGTCATTAATTTATAGAAAGAGCTGCGCAATAAGAACTACTTCAAAAGTATTGTACGTATATTGCTAAGATCCAAGACCAGTGACAATGTAACACAATGACAGGTCTTGCGTTTATATTTTTCACACATCAAAATTTTATTACATTTTTACCTATATTTGGAAATAATTTTTTTTTACACAAAAATATAGAAAATTTCGCAAAACATCTAGATCAAGTCATGAATAAGACCTGCTCTGCAGAATCTAATTACTTTTAGCACTTGAGTTCGGTGGACTCCTTCACTCATGGTAAATTAAGCATTCCATTATTCCCTATTGTGTAACATCTCATTTTCCCCCTAACAATAAAAATTAATAGCAGGAGCAAACCATTTGAAGTACATACAAGCATTATTCTTTTCTGGCTCCACAAACACAGGACTCTTGACCTGTTAAGGACCTTGAATTAATACTTGCACATATTTATTTTTAAAAATGCATTTCACGTGACATCAAAAATCCATAATTTGGAGAGATAAAACAAATGCAAAATGGCAGGGTGATTGAAGCAACATGTCACTATTGTGCTCTAAGCACCCCATGCTGCTGAATTAAAATCATTACTAACTAGGTAAAATGAAAATATCCAGGATTTGGATTCAAGATTTGGATTCAATTTTCGTTACTTGCAGCAGTTGAGAGATGCAAAAATGAAGGTTAGAAACTGACCTTTCACTTCTGGGACCTGCATTCAAATCTAATCCATCCTATTTGAAATTCTCCTCGGTTTGCTGGGTAACCCCATGTAATAAAAAAAAAATATTCAATACCTGTAAGCCAGTGATCCTGGCCCTAACCTATTCTGTAAAGAACTTTATTTCAAAGTAAATCTATATGGTAAGAAGAACAACTTGCATTTATATAGCGCTTTTGAACATAGTAATATGTCCCATGGTGCTTCACAGGAGCGTAATCAGACAAAAGTTGACACCAAGCTAAAGGAGACGACATTAGAACAGGTGACCAAAGCCTTGGTCAAGGAGATAGGTTTTAAGTAGCGTCTTAAAGGAGGAGAAGTGACGCGGTTTGGAGAAGGAATTACAGAGCTTAGGGCCTACACAGTTGAAGGCACAGCCACCAATGGTGGGGTGAAGGAAGTGGGTGATGCACAAGAGGCCAGAGTTGAAGGAACGCAGAGTTCTGGGAGTGTTGTAGGGCTGGGGGAAATTATAGAGATTGGGAGGGGTGAGGCTATGGAGGGATTTGAACACAAGGATTAGAATTTTAAAATTGAGGCAGTGTAGGTCAACAAGCACAAGGATTATGGGTAAACAGGGCTTGGAGTGAGTTAGGATACCAGCAGCAGAGTTTTGGATGAGCTGAAGTTTATGGAGGACAGAAGATGGGAGGCCAGCCAGGAGAGCATAGGAAGAGTCAACATATTACTCTCTTTTTCTGAATTTTGTGCTACTTAAAGGAAGGGGAACCGAACACTTTTCATTTCAGGCATTCAGCTTCATCAGGAACCCTGGGTCAGGTACAACATTGTTAAATGCAGAGCAAAACTTTGTTTAGTCTTTATCAGCCATGTGTTCCAATGAGGAAAAGCAAATCCTCCTAAAACAATCCAACATTTTCTATTTCCCACACCAGCCATTCTGTGGCCTTTAAATGACAGCCAATTTGACAATATTGTGGTTGAGGGCATTTACTTTGTTGATCATTACTCTAGAGTGACTGGAGATTTTAATGCCAATTGGTATTGAATTTGGACACTAAGTGCACAAGGAACTTGACTGAGGCTATGCAAACTCATTTCACAGGATCCTCACAGACTAGCATCAGAGGAGACTTTCATATCATGTGGACTGGATTCGAACCCAGGTTCCAAAGGTCAATGGCCAATTTCTAATCCATATCATCACCACCCAGAGAATCTTTTAAAAATTTATCTGAAGTAGTTTCCTGATGAGCTATCAAATATAAATATACGCCCATATAATCTCTCTTAAATGCCAAGTACAAGTGGAACAAAAGTTTTCATGCAGATCTAGTTATATCAAAAGAGGTGTTCTCAACACTTTATAAGGAAACAAATACCATGCAGAATTGGTAACTCTGTCAGTTAGTATTTTTTAAAATATTGTTTTAATTAAAACAAAAATGTCATTGCACTAAAAACCCAGGTTTAGGCACAAGAGCCTGTCCAATATCCTCAATGCACATAACACACTCACTTAACAGCAATGTAACCCAATCACGGCACAAAGTCTCGTAATCCTGCCATACATCAATGCATGCTTTATCATTCCTATTACGCATTCAGGTTCACTTCTTTAAAATACCTTATACCAGGACCCTGTACAGTATCCTGCATTAGTCTACTGTGTTCCATTGAAGTTGACAAAGCTATATTCATTGGCATAAAAAAAACCATTCTGGCACTTTTACCGACATTGTCTGGAAGAGATTTTGTTTCAATTTATGTTCTTACAAAACTGCTATTAAGTACGCTTCAGCTTTCAACAGTTTAACTCCCAGAGATAGCACCTTTTAGAATATCGATTAGCTGGTATTCCAGAATAAACAGCCATCAAATTGCATGCTTTTGCATGTTACTTGAACACAGAATAAGAATTCATTGGATACATCCACACCCAAATGGAAAAATAGTTTTCATTAAGACCCAGCAGGGGGTTAGTTGTTCAGCCAACACAAGTATTGTGAGCTTTGGTATTGGGGGGGGGGTTTGGTGCACCAATCCTTGTCAGAGGGGCGTGAGTGAGTGAGTGTGAGTGAGCGTGAGCGTGCGTGTGCGATATATATATAAAAATACACACATAGCGAGACACAGAGAGAGATACACAAAGAAGGAGAGACAGTGAGAGAAAGAGACATGCAGACACAGAGGGAGGGAATCTCATTGTAAAACAGTCCTGTTCATTTATATATTTCACACAAAATAAACCGGTTTGTATCAGTCTCATCTCACCACAGTGTTTTTGAGCCCTCCGTCTGAAAACACAGAAGAACGCACGTGGCAGCAATTGCAGTATCATAGCATCCAGTACGCACGATGGGTCTACTGTTTCTATCCACAGGTTAACTAAATATTGGACAATAGAAGTAC
The DNA here is from genome assembly GCF_035084215.1 of Heptranchias perlo. Lineage (NCBI taxonomy): Eukaryota > Metazoa > Chordata > Chondrichthyes > Hexanchiformes > Hexanchidae > Heptranchias > Heptranchias perlo. The sequence continues at coordinate 34,162,462 of NC_090347.1, read as the reverse complement.
TCTCCATTTTTCAGGGGAACAAAGCGAGCAGTGATGGTGAACCCAAGAGAACGGCTAGTGCAGGGCATTACAACTGTAACACACATTGTAGAAGTATTGGTACCACTAGACAAAAAATATTGCAGGTTTGTGATTCAGAAAAGTTCTAGCTGGATTATGGCCCATACATGAACTAAAATTTGGTCTTAACCAGATGTGCAAGTAGAAAAACAAAGACAGACTCCACTGGTTCACAGGCACACTGTTCATGTCAGTTCTTATGCATTTATTATATTAGGTACTTTAACCATCTTTAATCACTGTATCTTATTACTTTATGTTAAAAGGAGGAAAGGCTGGGGGGAGGAAATGGAAGAAAGTTATTTTCAGTACAAAAGTATACACGTTTATTCATAAATTGAAGGTGGAGTCAGTTCTGTTTCAGCAGAGCAAAATGCCAGTCATATGAGCTTTTCATGCTATGCCCAAGTGAACTGTGGAAAAACACCCAGCAATATAATTTTGAGCTGCATAAACATCATAGTGAAGTACCAGTGAAACCAATTCAAGGTGATAAATTAACAAAATCAAAGAACATCAAAACATATCGGTATCAATAGGCTAGATAAAACAGACAACATTGGAGGAGGTCAAGATTAAGGCTGGATGTAAAAGATCCCATGGCACTATTTTGATGAGGAGCAGGGGAGTTCTCCCCAGTGTCCTGGCCAATATTTATCCCTCAACCAACACCTAAAAACAGATTATCTGGTCATTATCACATTGCTGTTTGTGAGACCGTGCTGTGCACAATTTGGCTGCTGTGTTTCCTACGTTACAATAGTGACTACACTTCAACAATACTTCATTTTACTGTAAAGCGCTTTGGGATATCGTGACAGGCACTATATAAAGGCAAATCTTTCAAGTCTTTCTTTCTTATTGTTGTTTGTTAAACTGGGTAGCATTTATTCAATTATTTCAAAGAATGGCAAGTGATTTCTCAAGCGATTCAGTGGCATTTGATTCAGTTTATAGTCGGCCTAAAAATGAACATTACATTTCCTGTTTAAATCTTAGATCTGAGAAAGTTTATTTCAATCTTCATATTTTCATTATACATACTGAAGTGTTCAGGAGAATAAGCTGTAGAACTGTATATGTAAAATTAAGCTTGGAAAGTTGCATTAAAAGGAAAATTGTGTGTACATAGTTCTGGTGTAAAAGCTAATTCTACACAAAGAATAATTTTTTTTAAATACTTCGGTAATTTTAAAAATTGCAATGTTAATCCTCTACACAAAGAAATCAAAATATCTGCAATTCTTGTTGGTCAATTTCATGTTTTCCTTTATTCCAAAGGACAACCCACATCATTTTATAAAACATAAAAAAGTACATTTTTAAAAACGCAGCACCCTTTCTTGAAGATGGATATTACCAGACAGGCCAGATGTGTACAGTCTAAATTGACAAGAAACATTTTGCAACCAAGTGGTAGAGAGCACAATAATTGACAAGAACTTTCAAGTTTAATACAACATTTAGTACACGCAGAAAACAAATATCATGAGAATAGAAGTGTTCCTAATCACTAGTTCTCAATGCAGCCACAGAAAGTTAAACTTCGGGCCAAATGGCATTGAAGTGCCATGCGATGCATCAAAATACAATTTCCTGGCTTCTCTTCTCAACAGCTGATTATAGGTAAGTAGGAGCGCCGATACATTTTTAGAGTAAGCAAGTGTACAGTTTTAGGGATCAAACACATCATAGAACCCGAGAAAACATTATTACTGCACACCATGGGTCAATATTAATCCCCCCACGACAGGCAGGGATAAAAATGAAAAATCACGAAATGTCACCCCCAACCCACCGCGAACATGCCCGTTGCTGTTTTTACGGCAGCAGATTGTGTTAGGTGTCTATGTCCCGTTCTTGAGGCAGGACACTTCATTATAATATTTAAATCAGGCTTGCACAGTGCAGTTCAAAGCCTGATACAAATTTAATGCTGACCGGCCGGTTTCCCAGGGTTCAGGAAACCCGGCAGCAAAAAGGAGGGAGCAGCTGGATCAAGTAGGTAAGTGTTTTTTTTAAAAATAGCACTCCTTTTGAGCCAGGAGGAGGAGTGCTCCCCCCGGCCCCTCAAGCAAACCTGATCACGGCCTCTTCTCACCGCCGCGATCAGCCAAAACCCCTCCCCAACCCCCGGTCTTTGCCTCCCTCCCGATTGCCATGCTGCGACCACCCGACCCCCCCCACCCCGCCACCAAGCCCTGATCTTATTCTCCCTCTCGATTGCCGGGCTCCAAGCTCCCCCACCCCCTCTCCCCGATCTTTACCTCTCTCCCTGCCGATTGCCATGCTCCGTCCACCCCAAACAAGTCCCGAACTTCCTCTCCCTCCTTCCCAATTGCTGTGCTCTGACCACCACACCACCACCCCCCCCCCCCACCTCCCCCGATCTTTCCCGATTGCTAGGGACCGTCCCCAACTGCAGCCTTCTACCGCTGGCTTTCCCTCCCGGCAACAGGCCAGTCTGTCAATCTGGCCAGCTGCTGGGCAGGAATCGGAATTAAAAAAATGATAATGGGGTCCTGCCGTTAAATTCGGCAGGACCTCCCGTCCCCAGGTTTCCCCCCGCAACCATGCTCCCCCACTCCCTCCCCACAAATTTCGAGGCCCACATTTCTCAGTACCTATCTGCTTTTCAATAGAGCAACTGTGACAACATACAATGAACCTTTCTGAACTAGCTATATAAACAGCTTAGTAAATGCTGCCCCCTCTTGTACTGCAGCAACCATCAACATCATTACTGTGAAAAGAAACTAAACGGTAAGTATTTTAGAAATTTCAACCCAGCACTGGTATTACTCTTTAAAAAAAAATTAAAGGATGAAACACATAATAAGCAGAGCATTTCTAGTGGTACATTTTGACTTTCAGTTTATCATTGATGTAAAGCAATTTTCACTTCACACTAACACCAAACTGGTAGTATAAATCTGACATCAGGGTCCTACCCATTCCAGAGCCGAGCGAGACACCATGGAGATGCAGTCTCACCAATTCAGTTTGACACCACATGGGAGTGTAAATCCAATCCGGTGTCAACCCAGGTTTACAAAGTACCCAGAGGGTCGACTGGACTCCCTGAAAGCCTACCTGGTCTTAATTTAAACATTGGGAGCACCAGGATTCTCAAATCCCTGTGGTCTAAACATTTTCATTTTTAACTGTCCCTGCAAGCATCCAAACAAGTACAGGCAGAGCTCTCTCCTAAACAGGGCAGTTAAAAGTTCTGGCCGGGGGGGGGGGGGGGGGGGGGGGGAAATCAAGATGAGAATAGAGTTTACTGCCTGGTTTCAAGCTGGTAGCTGCAGAGTAAATGCAATCTTAATTTGCCAGCTTGTACATTCACTGGCTATTATGCATTAAATATTTGCTGCTAAAACAATTGCTTTACGGGAATTAGTACTTTAGTAGATGCTTTTACAATTCTTAGTTGCACCAAGAATTATTTCCTGCTTTACAATGGAGATGGCAGATCTATTAAGTCTCACTTACTTTCAGAAAGCCTTATGCGGGGGAACAAATGTAATCATGTCCTGCAGCTAAAAAACATATTGACCTCCTTCTTCTTTGGAAACAGATATATTATATATACATTTTTATACTATATATAAAAAATATATATAGTTCTGTCATACAACCATGTACTCACTAAAGCAAGATTGCCACAAAAGCACAACATTGATTAGATCAAAAAACAGGGCTTGGTGCATTCAGCACCAATGTACTTCTAACTACAATCTTACAACTCCACGACGTCAGTATCTCTGGCGCAATCAAGGCCAAGGGCTGCAACTGTCTCTCCACTGTCTAAGCAACAATGCCAGTTAAGGGGCAGTCACGAGCAGGACCGCCAGCACCCACAATACCCTCCCCTCCTCAAAACATCTCCCACTTCTACAGTGAACCCAAAAAAGTATTTTGATGCTGGTCTCAATGGGACTTCCAGAAATCAAGAACCTAGAACACCAAAATAAGTAGGAAATCAGCAACCTTGCCTTCAACCCCATCACTGACAGCATTGAATGGTCACTAACCGAACAAAATTTGATGCCGTTACGCTTACTCGTATTTACCTCGTCCACATGCAGCAGACAATAATTTTCACATATTTAAACAGTGTGGATTTAGCCATCAATAATGCATAATTTGTTAGGAATTCTAATAGAGGAAGAAAACCTATTTAGTCACGTCCTAAGTTGCCATGATCTCATTGAATGGCGGATCAGGCTCGAGGGGCTAAATGGCCTACTCCTGCTCCTATGTTGCATCAATTTGTTTTGAGAGATTCAATGGCCCTGGGATATGTGGAGCAAAGCAAAAAGGGATAAAATAATGTAGGTCACTCACCAAAAGTATAGTAGTCCTCATTTTTCGAATGAAGTTCTCCTCCACATACCAACTTTCCCACCCTCCTCCCCTCTGGATCTTGGTCTGGACTGAGGAAAGGTTTCTGTTTGAGATTTCTGTGTTTCAATTCTGTGTTTAAAAAAAAGAAAAAAAAACAAAAAATAAAAACATGTAATGGATAGGACAATTTTGCTCTACAGAGAGACAAACAGGGTACCTATTTTTTTAATGCAGTGCAGGCAGAGAAAAACAAGGAAAGTTCCTTTACTGCTCAAGTTAGCAAGATAATTAGCAAGTCTAGATCCCACTGGCAAAAAACACACAAATAGATGGCATTTTGAGGGATGATTACATAATATAGGGGTTGGGGGATTGATACGATGGTATGATGCAATGTGCTCGTAAAGGACAGACATCCTAAAACCCCAGTGAGCCTCCCTGGCCTTGGGTCACACTCATGGTATATGGAAATCTGAATTCCTAAGATGAGAATTATATCTTCAGCGAGTAATTTACCTTTTTACAAAACTTAATGACTCCAACACAGTAGATTGAGACCCCTGTGGTAACTGCTATGCAAAGCTTAATGACTTGGCATGTTCTATTCAAAATAGTAGACTAAAAAGTTATGACAGCCAAAAATACATATATCTTAATTAATTAATAAACTTTTTCAAGGAGGGTCACTAAAAGCCCATTAGACAGCCCAAGTTCATGCTTCCATGCCTCCCCCCTCAAAGATCTCATATACACAAATATATCACTATGCAATTATTTTCACTACATTTATGGACTGCATTTAACTGGTACATTTGTAACTGTGTGATCAAAAGAGAACCAAATCCCAATGTTAAATTAATATTTAATTCCATTAGTCACTGTTGGTTCATTTACTGTGACTGGTTTCTCTGCTACTTCTCATTTCTCTAAGAAACGTGCACTCTTATTTGACCACTTGGACTGCTGTGACGACTTCTCCTCTAACATTTTTAAAAATGTGGCACACAAATAACAACCAATTTTTTTTACTACACACAAATACATTTTTGCTGAAGTGTTCTCTTCTTTCTAAATCATGTCTCCTTTAAACTGGAGGTTTTAAAGCTAAACTGCCTTAACACTGGGGAGGTAACAGTTGTGTGCCATTTGTTACAATGGCATCACCTGCAACCAACAGGGTACAATACGACTAATAGTATGACAGCATTTCATACATGAAAAAATATTTATCAGACACTTCTAATTCAGGAGAAAGGCCCTTTAATTAATCTACATAACATATCAAAACATATCAAATTAAAAAAAAGGACTGGCTCTTCAAAAAGCTACAATGCAAAAAAATAAATTTTTACAGCTAAGAAATACTGTGCAAAAGTTTTTGAAATACATTTCCAGAAATACCTACCCAACCTGCCCACATCACTCCCTTCTTTCTGCTAATGGCATTCAGCTAACTAGATTCCATTTTCTGGAATTTTCTCTTACCATCTCAGGCACTCCAAAACCTTCCTCAAAATTAACCTCTTTTGGCCAAACTTGTTCCCAGCTCGAGAACCGAAAGCTCATCTATGGTGATTTGAACCTTTATCTCAGCTTTTGGTCACCTCTCCAAATCTTCACTGCTTTGGCTTGTTGTGGATTTTCTCATGCTTCTTAAGTACCTTGGGACGTTTTCTATGTTAAAGAAAAAGGTGTTGTGGCAAGATGCTGGGCTGGCAAGCAGTGAATTTGACCCCAGTCTTATCTTTCTTTGCATGTCACTGAAGCTGAGAGTTTGTGAGTTGGTCCATCCAGTTGAAACAGCATGTAGTTGGTCAGTAAGTTAAAATCTTTAATGGAAGTTATGGAAGACTACATCTATTTTGGGAAAATGAAGCTTTTTTTCCCAAAAATCTGGATGCAAAGGATTCTCTTGACTTTCAAGGAGGTTTAAGATCTCAAAGCTTCCTTAAAGTCAATTTGCTCCGTAAGAAATCTGCTTGAAATTCTCTAAGAGAAGAGAAAGTTTTGAAATGGAAGTTCATAAAGCACCATGTCAAAGGAAATCCAAATCCAGTAATGGCTTTGTTTACAAGTAATCAGCTAATCAAACATATTTCAGCAAAGGTTTAGAAGAATTGCATGCTGGGTAAGTACTACAACTTTTCTCTTAGTACTGCAGCTTTTCTGTCTTCAGCAGACTGACCCCATTTCACACTTCCAAGTGGCTAAAGAAAAATCTAAACAAATTAGATTTTGAAGATGTTAATTTAATTGAGATCAAATTTCAAAAGCAATATAATGCATTAAACTGAAATTACATAGTTAGATTAATACTAGCTGAATTATTTTGAACAGCATACATCTTGAGAAAGCCTTTCACCATTGACATAACATGTATATGCTGAATCAATCATTCTATCGCTTACTGATCTGGCATTTCTTCTGAGTGCCAAAATATAACTTTGCACACGAGGTTAAAAATTCAGGCAATTGGTTTCATTTGGGGAAAAAAATGTCCCTTTCTTGCCAATGCATTGAATGCTAAAATTGTACACTGCTCTGGTCAGACAAACTCAACTAGTATTGCTAAATTTGTTCAAGACAAAAGGGAGCCATTCAAGATCTGGAGGCAATGCAGAGAAGAGCCATAAAAGGCTGACCTGTAGCATCAGAGGACTAGGTTATGAAGGAAGACCGGAGAAGCTTGGGCTGCTCAGGTTTGAAAGAAAGCGAACCTCAAAAAGGTATACAATACAGTAAACTGTATAGAAAAGATAAATCCAAATGACTAACTCCAGCTAAACCGACAACAAGACGAAGGGGCAAAAGACAAATTTAAGATGGTTAGGAAGTTGTTCTTCACACAACAGTGATCAACACTTCAAGTGGACTTCTAGGTAGGGCAGTGGAGGAAAAAACTTTCGAATCATTCAAGGAACAGTTGAATAAAGTGATGGCGGAATTATAGGTTTTTTTCTAGATGAATGAGCTGGGGTGGGCCAAGTCACTTTCCTCATCTACATCTGTCCTATGATCTTCTACATTCTACTTTGCACAGACTCTGATTTATGCAGAACCACTCCCCCTACTTCCATCCCATCTTAAAACAAGTAGCACTCGTCGAGCACACCTATCCTCACCAAAGTACAGTGGAGGATATGCTGTGTTGGGGTGGGGGCTGAGGGGGAAAAGAAACAGAAAGCACATCACCACTGAAATAATCTGAAAAGAAATTTGTGACAGACAGTGAAGTACTTTTTGATTGGTTCCTGGAAAATAAGTTAGTATTTTCATTACCCACAATACGTAGATAAATAAATTTGCTCCCGTCATATTTTAGTTACATCTAATGGCTGTAGTTAAATGCACAACAAACTCTGTGAATATGGTTACCTCATAGTTTAAACATTACAATTTAGGGTTTCAGACAAAACAACAAATTTATATACACAGTTGAAGTATTCACTGCTGAATATAAAGACTTCCCTGGCTTTTAATTATTACTCAGCAACGTCTCTGCTGTTGCTGTGCTGTTGCTGCACTGTTGGGGTGGGGGGGGGGGGGGGTGGGGAGGGTGGGTGTAAAGGAACAGGCGAACATACTGCAATCACAAGCACACACTGCGAATGGCCAGTCTTCCTGCAAATCACAGAAAATCCATCCTCCGCTGCTCCAAAACGTGATTGCATTCAGTAGACTCAGAAGGGAAGCAGTCTCCGGAAACGCTAGGTGTGCTTTACTCTGCTTACACACAGTCACTAGTGCAGGCTAGGTGCTGTTGTCTGTTACTTTATTGGGGCATGCTTTGAGCTAGACAGTGATAGTTTTGGGAAACCCCAGCCTCAGGCTTCTCAGACAGGCCTCCAACTTAAACAGTAATATTACAAACTGATAAGAGGCAACTTCTAGGTATGTAATTTTCTTATATTCTTTTTTTTAAATGTCTTTTTTTAATTCATTCATGGGATGTGGGCTTCGCTGGCAAGGCCAGCATTTATTGCCCATCCCTAATTGCCCTTGGTGGTGAGCCGCCATCATGAACTGCTGCAGTCCGTGTGGTGAAAGTTCTCCCACAGTGCTGTTAGGTAAGGAGCTCCAGGATTTTGACCTAGCGACGACGAAGGAACGGCAATATATTTCCAAGTCAGGATGGTGTGTGACTTGGAAGGGAACATGCACGTGGTGGTGTTTCCATTCGCCTGCTGCCCTTGTCCTTGTTGGTGGTAGAGGTTGCGGGTTTGGGATGTGCTGTCGAAGAAGCCTTGGCGAGTTGCTGCAGTGCATCTAGTAGATAGTACACACTGCAGCCACAGTGTGCCGGTGGTGAAGGGAGTGAATGTTTAGGGTGGTGGATGGGGTGCCAATCAAGCGGGCTGCTTTGTTCTGGATGGTGTTGAGCTTGAGTGTTGCTGGAGCTGCACTCATCCAAGCAAGTGGAGAGTCTTTCATCGCACTCCTGACTTGTGCCTTGTAGATGGTGGAAAGGCTTTGGGGAATCAGGAGGTGAGTCATGCCACAGAATACCCAACCTCTGACCTGCTCTTGTAGCCACGGTATTTACGTGCCTAGTTTAGTTTCTGGTCAATGGTGACCCTCAGGATGTTGATTATGTTATAAACTTCAGTAAAAAAACAAGGATAGCAGCCAAAATGATTTTTCAAAGAGTGATTTCATTAGTTCACCTTTTTGAACTGGTAGGTTTTGCTGGCTAGTCATTCTGCATTATTTTCATACATCTTCAATAGTTTTTCATTGGATATTTATCTACCCACTTCTCCCATTTGTTGCCTTTTTTATCAGTTACATTTAGAAATACAAAATTTGACCCAATCACGTGCAACAAAATTTGCATCTAAAAATTGTAAAGAAAAAATAAATGCTTAATGAAAGAGTGGAAAGGCAAGAGTGAATGAAAGCAATAGCGAGTCAAAAAATAAAGTGAGAAAGAGAGAAAAGTATAGGTATGGTTGATACGGAAAATGTAACTTTATGCATCAGATCCCTGACTTGTGAAACAGGCTGCAACCTAATACAATAAATAATGATTCCACTGATGCATTCAGAAGTGAATGGAATTAATTTCTGTTTCAGCAAATAAGTTCAGGTTTGTGGTCAGAAAGTGACAAAATTGTCAGATTGGGCACTGAAAGAGACTGGATGGTCTGATTGGCCTTTTCTCAACTGCATTCTTACATTTAAGATTGGTGATTCTACAGTCCATTATTACCACCAACTATTCATAAAGTCATCAATATTGTATTAAAATAGATATTAGCCTTTAGTTGGATACTGTACTTTCAAAGTTATCAGATGAAGTATTTATTCTAGCATATAAACTTCTTTCCAAAGACAATATTTGAGCATTCCATTTTTCATCAGTAGCTCAGATATTTCCTACAACTTAAGACAGGGTTATGGAATATAGTTTGTTCAGTCGTCAGCAAAAATGATTTGAGCAAATAGTGGTCTTTGGATTGAATGGTCATAATCTAAATTATTAGAAGTGCTTATACAGGTGCAAGCATCCTGCCCTTTGTTATTAATGGGGAAGGAAAGTTTAGGGGAAGTACTTTTTAAATTCAGAATACTCCCCCCTTTTCTACGGACAAAATATTAACCTCAGGAGAATTTTGATTGACATTCAATTTTCTCATCAGCATTAAGTGCCTTAAGTTGGGTGTCCCTACCTCGTTGGCCACTCTGGTTACAATATCAAACAAAAGCATTCAAATACATACTAAAGAAATTCAGTGGCAAACATCGTATGGCAAATAATGCTTTAACCTAAGAATGTAGAATTCCCAGTCATTGGCATACTTTCCCAGGACTGGGCAACTCCTTTGCACTCTGGAATGCAAGGGGCTGCTCCTGTTGTTGAAGTTACAAGAGTAGCAAAATTTGATGGATTTTAAAAGCAAACAGTCTTGCATGATCAACCTTATTGAATTCTGTGAAGAAGTAACAGAAAGAGTAGATATGGGTAATGCAGTAGATGTAATATATTTGGATTTTCAAAAGTACTTCGATGAGGTACTGCACAGTACTCATAACTAAGGCCAGAGCATGTGGAGCCAGAGGACAAGTAACAGAATAGATAATAAGCTGGCTACAAAACAGAAAACAGAGGAGAGGTTAAGGGTAGTTGCTCAGACTGGCTAAAGGTGGAAGTGGTGTTCCACAAGGATCGGTGCTGGGACCACTGTTGTTCACTATTTACATAAACTATTTAGACTTTGGAATCAGAAGTTCAATTTCAAAATTTGCCAAATTGGGAGGTCGAGTTAATATTGAGAAAGATTATGCCAAAATCAAAGATAACATTAATATACTTGCAGAATGTGTGTAAATGGCAAATGAATTTCAACATAGATAAATGCATGGTGGTGCATTTCGGTAGGATGAATAAGGAGGCCACATAGTCCTTGGAAAATAAAAGTCTGAATGGGGTAGGGGAGTAAAAGGATCTAACGGTACTGATTCACAAATCATTAAAAGTAGCAACTGCAGTTTAACAAGGTCATAAAAAATTCAAAGAGCACTGTGGCTCATTTCTAGAGGGATAGAATTGAAAAGCAGAGAAGTTATGTTAAACTTATATAGAACCTTGGTTAAACCACACGGAGTAATGTGCACAGTTCTTGTCTACATTACAAAAAGCATATAAAAGGCACAAGAGGAGGGGCAAAAAAGATTTACAAGGATGATACCAAAACTGAGAGATTATAACTATCAGGAAAGAGTGAACAGGCTGGGGCTCTTTCCTCTAGAAAAGAGAAGGCTGAGGGGTGACCTGATAGAGTTCTTTAAAATTATGATGAGGTCCGATAGGGTAGATGTAGAAAAGATATTTCCACTTGTGGGGGAGTCCAAAACTAGGGGCCAAGAATATAAAATACGTCACCAATAAACCCAATAAGGAATTCAGGAGAAACTTCTTTACTCAGAGTGGTTAGAATGTGGAACTCGCTACCAAAAGGAGTAGTTGAAGCAAATAGCATAGATGCACTTAAGGGGAAGCTAGATAAGTACACAAGGGAGAAAAGAAGAGCAGGATACGTTGATAGGGTGGAATGAGGCTCGTGTGGAGCATAAACACTGGCATAGACCTGTTGGGCTGAATGGCCTGTTTCTGTGCTGTAAATTCTATGTAATTTTTGCAAATGTTTAACTGAGTATCACTGATACCTGAGAGTTATAATTTAATTGCATTTATGGCTGTGCTGAAAAACTACTTTAGTAATCAAATATTTTATTGATCAGTACATCAACTAAATATTTGGAACATTAATCTGACATAATGGCATAATTTGCTTACAAGTACAGTCATTATCTTTCACTGTAACGTTACTACCCATGGCCAATGCAGGACAACTAACATAAGATGGAAAATACTTTTTAGCATGTTTCACTTTTGCAAAAACTGTCAGTCTCCATCGAATAATTTGGATGCATACAAATATTGTATTAAATATAGTATTTAGTGACAAAATTCACATTTTAATTGACTTCGGTAACAATTTCACAGCAATCTATACACCAGTTAAATATCAGCATTTTACATGGTGCAGTTTGAGTTAATTTAATGGTTAGGATTTAGAGAGATTTATTATATTTCACTGTTTACTGCAATTTTTTTTTAAATTACAAAACATTATTCATGTAACTACTGAGGGATGGGCCTTGGTCCAGGACCTGACAATATGAAAACATTCAGGCAATTTACCTTTGGCCTTGTGATTTTTTTTTTAAAACAGTGCCAGCTTCTGCCAGTAAAGGCTTCAGTGGGCTATATATAAATAGAGATCCATTCGTTGGCAAAAACTGCACTGCAGCACTTTGATTTACTTAAAAGGAAAGGAAGATCTAGTGCTAGTACTTTTTGTTCAGAATACTCCCCCATTTTATACAATAATAAACTGAGCAGAACCTTTTTTGTGTGTTTATCAAAAATGTTAAAGTTTCTTCTGACCGCTCCAGTCACATCACAAACGGGGAACATCATCCCCGTGCAGTTCAAAATAGGCTGGGGATGGTATGTGTGTTGGGGGCGGGGGGGGGGGGGGGCGCGCTACTCAGTATGGCTTCCATAAGAGAAAGGAGCAGGAGTAGGCCAGTCGGTCCCGCGCACCTGCTCTGCCATTTAATGAGATCATGGCTAATCTGAATTTTACCTCAACTCCACTTTCCCACCCTTTCCCCATATCCTTTGACTCCCTTGCTGATCAAAAATTTGTCTAACTCAGCCTTGAATGTATTCAATGAATCAGCCTCCACAACTTTTTGGGGTAAAGAATTCCAAAGATTCACAACCCCCTCGGAGAAGAAATTCCTTCTCATTTCCATCTTAAACGGGCGACCCCTTATTCTGAGGCTATGCCCCCTAGTTTTAGATTCCCCCATGAGGAGCAACAGCCTCTCAGCATCTACCCTATAGAGTCCCCTCAGAATCTTGTATGTTTCAATAAGATCACCTCTCATTCTTCTAAACTGCAATGAGTATTGACCCAACCTGTTCAATCTTTCCTCATAAGACAACCCTTCCATACCCAGAATCAACCTAGTGAACCTTCTATGAACTGCCTCCAATGCAAGTATGTCCTTCCTTAAATAAGGGCACCAGAACTGCACGCAGTACTCCAGGTGTGGTCTCACCAGCACCCTGTACAGTTGTAGCATGACTTCCCTGCTTTTATACCCCATCTCCCGAGAAATAAAGGCCAATATTCCGTTTGCCTTCTGGATTACCTGCTGCACCTGTACAGTGATTTTTTTGTGTTTCATGTACGAGGACACCCAGATCCCACTGTACTGCATCATTTTGTAGTATTTCTACATTCAAATAATATTTTGCTTTTTTATTTTTCCTCCCAAAGTGGATGACTTCACATTTTCCCACATTATATTTCATCTGCCAAATTTTTGCCCATTCGCTTAACCCGTCAATATCCCTTTGCAGACACTTTGTGTCCTCATCGCAACTTGCTTTCCATCTATCTTTGCATCATCAGCAAAATTGGCCACAAGACACTGTTCCTTCATCCAAGTCATTGATACATATTGTGAATAGTTGAGGCCCCACTAGTTACAGATTGCCATTTTGAAAATGACCCTTTTATCCCGACTCTTTGTTTTCTGTTAGTTAGCCAATCCTCTATCCATGCCAGCATATTACCCCCAACACCATGAGCTCTTATCTTGTGTAGTAATCTTTTATGTGGCACCTTATCGAATGCCTTTTGGAAATCCAAATATACTGCATCCAATGGCTCCGCTTTATCCACCTTCCTCAAAGAACTCTTATTAACTTTGTCAGACATGATTTCTCCTTCGCAAAACCATGTTGACTCTCCTTGATTGTATTATGAGTCTCCAAATGTCCTGCTACTACTTCCTTAATAATGGATTCCAGCATTTTCCCAATGACAGATGTCAGGCTAACTGGTCTATAGTTACCTGCTTTCTGTCTCACTCCCTTCTTGAATAGGGGCCTAACATTTGCTGGGACCTTTCCAGAATCTAATGAATTCTGGAAGATTACAACCAATGCATCCACTAACACTGTAGCCACTTCCATTAAGACCCTCGGATGCAAGCTATCAGGTCCAGGGGACTGATCAGCCTTTAGACCCATTAATTTACCCAGTACTTTTTCTCTAGTGATAGTTTTTAGTTCCTCCCTCCCCTTTACCCCTTGATTTTCTACTATTATTGGTATGTTATTAGTGTCTTCTACTGTGAAGACAGATATAAAATGTCTGTTCAATTCCTCTGCTATTTCCTTATTTTCCATTATTATTTCCCCAGTCTCATCCTCTAAGGAACCAATGTTTACTTTAGCTACCCTCTTCCTTTTTATATACTTAGAGAAGCTTTTACTGTCAGTTTTTATATTTCTTGCTGGTTTACTCTCAATTTATTTTCTCTCGCTATTATTCTTTGTCATCCTTTGTTGGTTTTTAAAGTTTTCCCAATCTTCGGGTTTACCAGTAATCAATGCCATGTTGTATGCTTTTTCTTTTAACCTGATGTCATCCTTGACTTCCTTAGTTAGCCATGGTTGGTTCACCCTTTCTGTGGTGTCTTTCCTCCGCACAGGGATATATTTTTGTTGCGAGTTATAAAATATCTTTTTAAATGTTTGCAACTGCTTATCCACCATCATAACATCTAATCTGTTTACCCAGTCCACTTTAACCAATTTTACCCTCATTCCTTTACAACTGCCCTTATTTAAGTTTAACACAGTAGTTTCAGACCCAAGATCCTCGCTGTCAAACTGGATGTGAAATTCCATCATGTTATGATCACTGCTTCCCAAGAGATCCTTTACTTTGAGATCATTTACTTTGAGATCATTAATCAATCCTGTTTCGTTACCCATTACCAGATCCAAAATGGCCTGTTCCCTGGTTGGTTCCCCGACATATTGGTCTAAGAAACAGTCTCTAATACGCTCTATGAACTCCCCTTCAGGGCTATTTTTGCCAATTTGATTGGTCCAATCTATGTGAAAGTTAAAATCGCCCATGATTATTGCATTACCTTTTTTTTTTTACAAGCCCCCCTTATTTCTTGATTAATATTTTGCTCTACAGTGTAGCTACTGTTAGGGGGCCTATATACTACTCCCACCAGTGATTTCTTTCCCTTGCTATTTCTTAGCTCCACCCAAATTGATTCGACATCTTGACCTTCTGAGACAAGATCATTTCTCACTATTATACCAATTTCATTTTTTATGAACAGAGCTACCCCACCACCTTTACTTTTTTTCCTATCCTTCGGAAATGTTAAATAACCCTGAATATTTAGCTCCAACCTTGGTCACCTTGCAATCACTTCTCTGTAATGGCCACGATATCATACCCATCTGTTCCTATTTGTGCCATCAATTCATCTATCTTAAGACGAATGCTGCGTGCATTCAGATAAAGAACCTTTAATTTTGTCTTTTTACCGTTCTTTCCTACCCCGGCTCCATTTACTAGTGCACTCTTATGTTTGTACGCTCTGTCCCTTCCTGACACACTTTGTTTATCATTATCCCCATCACTTTCCTGTACTACTTCCTTGTCTTTTCTCTTTATCAATCTAAACTTCACCCCATCTGATCCCTTCCCCCCTCTATTTAGTTTAAAGCCTTCTCTACCACCCTAGTTATTCGGTTTACCAGAACACTGGTCCCAGCATGGTTCAAACCAACCCAAAATACTCTCTACAACTGCTCAGAAAACAACATTATAGGCTAGGAATACCAAATTACTGCAACATTCTGATAATAAGTCATGCCTTCACGTAGGTTTTTATGGTCTGCAAACCTGGAGGTTCAACTTGCAATTTTTAATGCCTGGTTGACCAAATATCCGAGTGCAAACATATCAGATTTTAACAATCTGAGCAGCAAAAACCTCAAATCACCTTCAGTACAAATAATATGGAGATGCCAAAGGATGACTATTATGCCTGAGGGAGCACATTTCTACAATGCAATTATTACTGGCACTGTACATTTTGTGAACATATCAGCAAGTTTCTATTTATATAAAACTCTACCAAAATATAGAATAGCATTTTATGCTTTCTTAAACTGCAAGAGCCAAAAGGAAGCACAACAGGCAATCGAGACCTCTGAAGGCCGTTTTGTCTTGAGAGTTGTTGACAGCACAGTTCTCCCACTGTCTATGGCAAGAATGTTGAATGTTTTGAAGTTGCAGCTCAGATCTACATGGCACAACCATTGAGCAGGCCACACTTAAAATCAATGCCTACCATACATTGAAAATCCATTTGTGCTACCACCACTGCCTAGCACTGTCCAATGCCACAGACACAGTCTTTGGTGGTCCCCTGTCCCCCAACACCTTAAATTTAAAATCATTGTCCTCATCTTTAGATCCTTCTATGGTCTCTCCCCACTTCATCTTTGCAACCCCCTCCAGGCCTTTATATCCACACCCCCCAGAACTCTTAATTCTTCTGACTCATGGCTTTTATGCATCTCCCAGCCCCACCACTGGTGACAACACCTTCTGCTAACTGTATCCTCCTGTAAGCTTATCAGTTTTCCAACTGTCTCCTTTAAAAACCTCATCAAAACCCATCTCTTTAACCAAGATTTTGGTCACCGCTTCTACTTTCTCTTTTCCTGGCTAGGCATTAACGAGTACAAAGGGTTTGATACCATGAGTTGTGACAGCATCACAGGGCCAATTTTTCATGATTCTCAAGCTGCCAGATTACTTTCCTCTTGTTATGTCCCATTAAAATGTTCAATTTTTTTCTTTAAAACCAATTCAGATAATTTCAATTCTTAATTGACAAAAGGTTAAAAGAAAATAGTGAACAAGTCATCATTCTAGGAATCAGCCTCCAAAGGGCCCTTAGGGAAGGCTGGTGTCACATCTGGATTTAAATTAGGGAAAGTGGCACATGGAGGTCATTGGAGTATCACTGCCCGTCGACACAATCAATAAGGCAAAAGTGCCTTTGAAGTTTTCCTTCAATGCAATTTTGTACTACAATACATGGATGGATTTAACACATTCCAGCGGTGTGGACTGGGAAGATTCAAAGTTTGATTCTCAGTGCCGTCAGCTGATCTCAGGTGAGACAGTGGTAAGGAGCTGTAAAATTAGCTCAACACCCATGCATTGGCGGGTGGGGTCTCCTTCTGGTCACTATCAGCATGTGCATGCCAGGCGAGGACAGCATCAGGCTTAGCAGTTTTGCCTTCTGTGGTTGAATAGTATGCCAACAGTGTGTCATGGCTCACAAATGAGTAATGGCCACTTGGTCAAAGTACTGGAGGGTGCTTAGTGCTTGTGTAATTACTTCCTCGTAAGGAAGCAAAGACTCCAGGAGAGGATGAGGTGCAAGAAAACTGGCGCAAAAAACATCTGCATTCCAGAATCTCTCTTTGAACTGAAAAATGGAGGGAGGAAGATGAAACTGAAAGAGGTTACATATGATAATGCACAAAAAAAGTTAAGATTTTTCTTTCAAAGAAGGTAGCTCAAGAGTATTAAAAAAATTCAACTTAGGAGCTTCAATTTTTTTTAAAATTGTATATCCAAAGTTACCCTGATTCTAATAAGGCATTGTGCATTATAAAAACATTGATCACATTTCACTTTTGGGTCACAGGCTATCAAAGTTTACAGTAGATGGTTTTATAACTATATGAATGCACATTAAAAATTTCACAGTCGGAAACAAGCAAATATATGGGGCTATAGTACCAAAATACTGGTCGAAATTATAATCTGCCTGACATGGAAGGCAGAAAATATGGGTGCTTACTTAGCACTTGAGCTAGCTGCTTCGATGTACTGTGGTAAATGCAGTGCACTGTACCAAGCAACAACATTAGGTCTAAATTTGATCTATGCTTAGTTAGCTGATCTAAGCCTGTGCACTCTCAGTGGCCTCTGCAGCTGAGCTAGAGAAGGGAAAAAAATTACATCGGCCACTGTTGATTGCTATCCAATGGCCCCTGCCAGACACGTGGACATCGGATAAAGACAGAATCGGGCTCCGCAGTGATGCTCTTCACAATCAAATAGCCTGCGATCATTCATTTTCCAGGCTGACAAACAGCAGCTAGTGAGGACAATGAGGCCTGTGGAACTGTGCCTTCATGACATGCTCAAATACAGACACTACTAACTCTTTAGAAAGTTAACACATTTACATTACAGCAAATAACTTGTGGCTTTAGAAGTCCTAGGCTGAATTTTCAGAAGTATTTTGCTCAGGTTTTCCCACCACTAATAAATTTGGCACTTACAGCCAAAAAATTGCCGTAACTAAACTTTTTATCACTAGGAACGACATCCTTGCCCACAATCAAAGTCAATCCATTATACAACAGCAAGCAACAGACTTGATTTTGACAAGAAAGTCAATTCTACACATTGACCAGTCAGAGCACAATTTATTTGTTACATCATAGCAGAAAGTTAGAATGGCCTCAGAGGATCAAAAATAAAAGGACTGAAGGGTGTCATGAGCTGAGAAAGACATCAGAGTAACATGTCTAAAATACCAGAAGTCATTTTATCTTCCTGTTGGGATGCCAGGAATAACTTCCGCTCATGAGACTACATTTAACCCATTCATCAGCCTGATGAGTTTTTGCCAATGCAACAAGTATGGCAGGTCCTCAGTGGCAATGAGTTTGAATACTAGTCACACAATACGTAGAGTTCATACTGTCCAGAATGTGCTTTTTTGAAATCTGTGGTAAATATAGCATTTCCATCAATGCATCACAAACAATGTGGAATTTTCAAGGTGGGAGCATAATATCCAAAGATAAAAGTCAGTTGCGTGCCACATCAAAAACTTATTTCCAGGTATGATTTTTTGAGGGGGCAGAGGGGAGAAACACTTGCTCAGAAATCAGAACTAAACAAGTGACATAACCAGTTTTGTAATATAACCAGATCAGAATTAAAAAAATGTTTTCCCTCATCTCCATCTATACATATGTTTTTTAAAATTCAATTTTAGTCTCCTTCTCTATCCCAGAGAAGGAAATGTACAAAGTAAAACTAAGCAGACATAGGCTTGATTCACTGTGTAGGAAAGGCCTCACCATGGTCCTACTGTTCAGTACCATTTTAAGAAGGATTTTTTTTAAAAAACTGATTCTTAATGTGTGTGCCTTCCCAGTTATAATTAAGGGAAAGCAACTGTTATACCAAGATAAACCATGTATAATTAAAGGAAAGCAACTGCTACACTAAGATAGAATATGGAGAACAGTGACACAAGAAATTACAAAACAAAAGTTGAACTATTCATTTTTGAAGCATGCAACTTAGCACATTTAGGGACAGTTAATTGGTCTCAGGTGAGATGCAAAACAGACTATAATGAATCCCTTGGGAATATAAGATTTTAATTTCCTACAAATCAATCCCCCCATATTAAATGCACATTTACTCTATCCAAAATTGTCTAATTTTAGCATTAGGAAATTACAACTCGGTCAGAAGTTTAAACGCAAGAATATTAAATTAAATTAAGTGCCAAGGCCATTGGTTTATACTGTGAGTTTGAATGTTCAAAATACTAGATGACCTGCCATTGAATTTTTTAATGCTTTTAACAGTTTAAAAAAAAACTGCAGTTAAAATTTATTCCTCAATCCCCAAGTAGCATAATTTCCAATAAGTAGTGTCTGAATGATACTTAGAGTACTAAGATACAACAGTACTCAACAAATACAATGATGAGTTGCTCCTGCTAGAGGTATTTAAGCAGCCCTTATATTTAGCCTCCCAATTTAAATTCTGCCTCTGAGCATTCTGCTCTGAAATTTCAACAAATAAGATAGAAACAAATTGGCTGCAGGCCACATATGGAGTGTCAGATGTTACTGAAAACCCAAAACCAGAAGTGACTTGCACAGATCCAATCACTAATTTCACGTATAGCCACAAAGGCAACCAAAATGTGAATCTCTTAGTGTTGATACTTATTTTAGTTTGGCCACTGCAGTGTTTTACTAGATTAATTTTACCGGCCGGTTTCTTCGCTTTATCACTGCTTCAGTTGGCTAAGTCTGTCTGAACTACTTCAAGATGAATTTGTAGACAACAATCATTCTTTCAGTTTTTAATGCTGAATGAGCCACATGCGAGTTACCTCACCCAGGCACTGTGGGGATAACCCACTGTCTGCTCTCGCAACTACGATACAACTACTTTAAAATTTAGTAAAGGGACACCACATTGGATCAAAAACTACCTTCAAACTCTTTTTAGCCAATGAAATCCTTAAAAATAGAAAATGCTGGAACTGCATAGCAGGTCAGTCAGCTTCTGCAAAGAGAAGGGACAAGTTAACATTTTGGGTATTTAGCCTTCACAAGGACCATGAAACTATTTTTCCTGTGTTCCATTTAAACAACGCAGTGTGCAGAAGCACAAGAAATGCTAGAAGACTTAGAATTTGGAATTGCTGACTTTTGAGTTCTGAGAAAAATATGTTGCAGAACTTGTTTCAATGTTCCTTGTGCATCCTTTCCTGCCAATCCACCCTCATGTCTATTAGTCTAAATGTTGTGTATCTGTGTGTACCTTCAAAGTACTTAGAAACATTGAGTGTTAGTTTACAGGCATGGGCATAAAGGCAAAACGCTGAAGTAGAAGTCAACTAATTCCATCAACTACTAAGGACCAAGAGAAAGATCTTGTAAATAGATCTCAAAGCACCGCAATAAGGCATAGCAGTGGTGGCTCGGCAATCACACCACTTGTAGTCGAGTGGCATCCACAGCAGGTAACCAATTTAAGGTTCTGCCTAAGTCTAACCACTTAACAGATAAATCCCAGACAACGTAAATAGATGACCGAATATATGACTCCTTATTAGAACTGCTCAAAATCATTACCTCCACAAGTGCACATCTCTGATCAACAACTGTTGTTGGATGAAGGAACAATGCAGCTGAATAGTAATTTGAGTCACTCAGTGCACATTTTCAACAAACCAATGATGCTTAGCAAAAGAACATACATTGCAAGTGTAACAAATATCAAGTAGAAGCCAGAATGGCATGTGGTCCACAGGTGGAACTAAAAAAAGTTGAACATTGCAAGACATCGCAATGCCGTTTCCGACATTACAACACTTCAGAAGTACTTCAGGACGTCCTGAGGTCGTGAAAGGCGCTATATAAATGCAAGTCTTTCTTTCTTTCATAGGATACCTGTTCTGACAAACACGGTTACAGTGTTTAATGCCCATCAGTACTATGCCACATCCCACCTTCTTTGAGATTTTGCATGGTGTGAGGGAACAAGGAATGGTTATATCAAAATGCCTCAAAAAAAATAACAGCTGTAGTCGGCTACTTTACTAAATATGACAATTAGGATATCGATATCCTGCTTACAATTCATACCACCATGAATACCAGCAGCAAGGTAGACAATAATAGTGGTGCTCCAGTTACCAGGCCTAATCATGTCATTGATTAAATGCATGAAAAGGATGAAAAACCACTACCTGGCATGCAAAACAATTAAAGCAGAGAAAGTGTTTCCCATTTACTGATCTTCAGGGTTGTGAATCTTTGGAATTCTCTACTCCAAAGGGCTATGGATGTTGAGTCATTGAGTACATTCAAGGCTGAGAGAGATGGATTTTTGGGGTCTAGGGGAATCAAGGGATATGGGAATTGGGCGGGAAAGCGGAGTTGAGGCTGAAGATCAGCGACGATCTTATCGAATGGCGGAGCAGGCTCGAGGAGCCGCATGGCCCACTCCTGCTCCTAATTCTTATGTTCTTATGGTCAACACGTACATCATGTGTCATACATTTACATCTAGGAAAATTACCCAATACCGGTGTTCTGCCTGAAATTGGTGACGAACACATTCAACCCCCCAACAATGTTGATCCAAAGATGAGTGACTGGCTTAAACAACTGGAATCACTTGCCTTCAGGAGACGCATTTCCCATCCCACAGAAGGCAAAATAACATCCAACCTCAGGGTACATAAGTGTGTACAACATGGGATAAGCATAGGGAGTCCATGTTCCATCTCCTTGTATTTTATCTGGTTTCATGAAGTGCAAAACTTCAATCAACTGCAATAAACCAAGCAATTCTATACTAATGGTAACTCTTATTAATGAGACAACCATCAGCTGATTTAAACAGAACTTCATTTTCAGGTAATTTGAAGACAAATTTAGTGAAGGGGGAGTGGGGGTTGAATTACATGCAATTCGAGTTTCATCTAAAACAAACATGTTCTTAAAACATGTATTTGTAATCTGACACTTCAGATAGAATTCACACACAATGGGAATGTTAGAAATGTACCTATTTATTGCTACCGTTGGACAGTTGAATCTTTAAAAACACACTCAGCCCAGGAAAAAATATTAACTCAACCTTGCTAGCAATCTAAGGATCAAGTTAGTTATGCTGCTACGCCTGCCAACAGTCACTTCCACACATCTGTTCATCTCTCAGGCATGCAAACAGACTGTGATCCCCTTCAAAACATTCAACACTCAGCTGGTAAGGGCATTGTAGCCAATTATGATAGGAAACAGCTTATCTCACCTTCTACTTCTAGCATTACCAATTCAAATAAAGCATTCATTGAGCCTAAAAACAGATGCAACCTTATAAATATTAGTTTAATTGACTGAAGTCTACATGCACAAGTTATAATACAACTGTATAATCAAGTGAAATCTTTGCTTGTCAATTGTAGTAAACCTTAAAAAAACTACATCTCTGAACTGGAATAATTCTTTTAGCACAGATACAATCCGAAATGTCCTCCAGCCCCACCCAGATTTTCAAAGTGTCAAGTCTAAGGACTGCAGTTATTTAATCCTCAGGCCAGAAATTTCAACACTGTCCACCATCTACTGTGAGCCCACACAAGAATGTTTGGAGAACGAGTCCAAGATCTCAGCATTACAAATACATCTGTACGATTCCACTCACGTTGGGTCAAATGGATCTGCACCCACATTTCAACATGCACAGACAATATTCATTCAAATTATGTATGAAACAGAGACATACAAAGGCAAAATGTCCCAATACTTTGAAGGAATTGTAGGCAGCATTGCTCTGTTACAAAAGGTCAACTTGAAGAAGAATTTGTGAACATCCCAAACTTGAATAATCCTTTTGTATTGAAAAATTTGTTATAGTACAAATATTTGACCATTTAAAATAGAGAATACTCGACTTTGGCCAATAATACAACAATAAGCTGATTTTATGACCAATGACATTCTTGATAAGCTGCAAACAAACTTTTGACTTAATCTTTCAGTCATTCACTCCTGATTACAGTGCTGGGAATGAATTGTTAGCTGTCAACTGAGCCACAAGATGGAGCACCTCACTGTGGCATGATGCTCCACTTCCAAGAAGGATAAACTGAATTAGCTGATCAAGCACACCTCCTCCGGTTCACAGCCCAAACCATCATGTCCCACTGACATGACAGCTGGGGTGCAGAGGGGGAAGGGGGGGGGGGGGAAGAAAAAGGGGTCAAAAATAAATCAGTTGATACAAGTTGAGAAAAATCTAACTAAACAGTACAAAAACTATTTTCATATGTCAAATAAATAGCAAAAAATTAGAACATACTAAGCTACACATCCCATGTCCAAAAAAAACCTAATATCTTATTCATATTTTCAGATTTAAATTTATCTAGAGTTCCAAAATGAATTTAGAAAATGGTGTGTGTCAATGTGGCCTTAAATTTGCATTCTCAATTAATTAGAATGATGTTAATGATGTTTAATGTGGAATATTAGAATTTCCCCTTCAAGCTTAAACAACTTGCATTTATATAGTACCTTTAATATCCCAAGATGCTTCACAAAGGCAGAATCAGACACAGAAGGACAGTGAGCCAAAGTAGGAGATATTAGGTGGTTGGTCAAAGGAGTGGGTTTCAAGGAGGGTCTCAAAGGACGAGAGGGAGGTGAAAAGGTTTAGGGAGGGAATTCTACAACTTGGGTCTAGGTGGCTGAAGGCAGGGCCACCAATGGTGGGGCAAAGATGATGGGAGGGGAGGGGAGAGGAGAGGGGGCGGGGGGGAGCACAAGGCCAGAGTCAGAGGAATGGAGAGCTTTGTGGGGTTGCAGGAGGTTAGAGTTAGGAAGGGGTAAAGTCATGGAAGGATATGAACACGAAGATGAAAATTTTAAATTGAAGGCTTTGGAGGACCGGGAGCCAACCTAGGTCAGCAAGGACACGGGTAATGGAACTTGCTGCAAGATAGGATACAGGCAGCAGTTTGGGATATGCTGAAGTTTAAAGAGCCTGGAGAATGGTAGGCCAGCCAGGAGAGCATCAGAACAGTTAAGTTTGGAGGTGACAAAGGCATGGATGAGTTTTTCCAGGTACAGATGGGCTGAGGCAGGCAATATTACAGAGGTGGAAATAGGCGGTCTTGTGGTGGAGAGAAAATGGGGTCAGAAGCTTAGCCCAAGGTCGAATCAGATGCTCAGGTTACGAATAGTCTGGTTCTACCCGAGACAGTGACCCGGGGAGCGGGGGTGGAGGGTGCTGGTTGGAATCAGTGGCGAGGGTATGGAGTTTATGGCAGATACCAAAGATAATGGCTTCAATCTTTACAATGTTCCAGTGAAGGAAATTATGGCCCATACAAGAGAGAGGCAGTGGAGAAGTCAAAAGAGATGGAGAGGTAGATCTGGGAGTCACCAGCCTACACGTAGAAGCTGACCACGTGGCTTCGGATGATGTCGCCAAGAGACAGCTTGTAGACGAGGAAGAGGAGGAGGCCAAGGATACATCCTCAGGGAACTCCAGAGGTACGTCAGCTAGCATGGGGACAAGGAAGAAAATGGGAATGGGGGTCAAGGGAGCATGTGGTGGATAAGATCAGATCGAAGTGCGCATGAGGGGAGATAGGAAAGAAACTAGAGAGGAACGTGGGATCAGGGCAAGAGCAGGGATGGTGTGGCTTGGTTGACAAGGGAAGGAGGAAGCAGCAGAGGCAGCTTAATGGATGGGTTGGATTCAATCTTAGTGACAAAGAAGTCCATGAGCTCCTTGCACTTTTTGTTGGCGGTGAGGGTGGACGGGGGCTGGGGAGAGGGGTTTAAGGAGACGGTTGGTATTGGAGAACAAAATGACAGAGATTACCTTCACTCTCCAGGATGATCCTGGAATAGTGGCCAGTTCTGGTAGAGAAGAGCGAGGCCCGATAGTGTTTGATGTAAGCTTGCCAGGTCCTGTGATGGATGATGAAACCAGCTGTACGACAAATGCACTCAAGTCCTCTTGGATTTAAGGGAATAAAGAGGGGGGCGATATCAAGAGGACCGACCAGGATGAGAGAGTGTAAAGAATTTTCTTGAGGCAAGGACATCAAAGGTAAAGGTGAGGGGATGGTCAACAGCTGCAAAAGTATTGTGGCAAATGGAAGGTCAAAGATGAGACATTTGAGCATTTGAAAATGCAGCTGTGATTCAGGGACAGTTTTTTCCAAACATGGATGCAAAAGGAAGTGGGTGTGGAAAGGGATAGGGAATGTGAATGGTGAGAGATACAAGCTTGTAAGAAATGGCATCGTGAACAGAATTGCCTTATGACATTCCAAATCAAACAGTAGCTATTTGCAAGTGAATGACAAGGCACCTTGCAAATAGCAATGAAATAATCCAGCAAGTAAAATATTGCCAATATTAACGGAATAATTCAATTAGTACTTTTATTAAAAATTCGTTCATAGGATATGGGCGTCGCTGGCGAGGCCAGCATTTATTGCCCATCCCTAATTGCCCTTGAGAAGGTGGTGGTGAGCCGCCGCCTTGAACCGCTGCAGTCCGTGTGGTGAAGGTTCTCCTACAGTGCTGTTCGGAAGGGAGTTCCAGGAATTTGACCCAGCGACGATGAAGGAACAGCGATATATTTCCAAATCGGGATGGTGTGTGACTTGGAGGGGAACGTGCAGGTGGTGTTGTTCCCATGTGCCTGCTGCTCTTGTCCTTCCAGGTGGTAGAGATCGTGGGTTTGGAAGGTGCTGTCGAAGAAGCCTTGGCGAGTTGCTGCAGTGCATCCTGTGGACGGTACACACTGCAGCCACAGTGCGCCGGTGGTGAAGGGAGTGAATGTTTAGGGTGCTGGATGGGGTGCCAATCAAGCGGGATGCTTTGTCCTGGATGGTGTTGAGCTTCTTGAGTGTTGTTGGAGCTGCACTCATCCAGGCAAGTGCAGAGTATTCCATCACACTCCTGACTTGTGCCTTGTAGATGGTGGAAAGGCTTTGGGGAGTCAGGAGGTGAGTCACTTGCCGCAGAATACCCAGCCTCTGACCTGCTGTTGTAGCCACAGTATTTATATGGCTGGTCCAGTTAAGTTTCTGGTCAATGGTGACCCCCAGGATGTTGATGGTGGGGGATTCGGCGATGGTAATGCCATTGAATGTCAAGGGGAGGTGGTTAGATTCTCTCTTGTTGGAGATAGTCATTGCCTGGCACTTGTCTGGCGCAAATGTTACTTGCCACTTATCAGCCCAAGCCTGGATATTGTCCAGGTCTTGCTGCATGCTGGCTCGGACTGATTCATTATCTGAGGGGTTGTGAATGGAACTGAACACTGTGCAATCAGCAAACATCCCCATTTCTGGCCTTATGAAGGAGGGAAGGTCATTGATGAAGTAGCTGAAGATGGTTGGGCCTAGGACACTGCCCTGAGGAACTCCTGCAGCAATGTCCTGGGACTGAGATGATTGGCCTCCAACAACCACTATCATCTTCCTTTATGCTAGGTATAACTCCAGCCACTGCAGAGTTTTCCCCCTGATTCCCATTGACTTCAATTTTACTAGGGCTCCTTGGTGCCACACTCTGTTAAATGCTGCCTTGATGTCAAGGGCAGTCACTCTCATCTCACCTCTGGAATTCAGCTCTTTTGTCCATGTTTGGACCAAGGATGTAATGAAGTCTGGAGCCAAGTGGTCCTGGCGGATCCCAAACGGAGCATCGGTGAGCAGGTTATTGGTGAGTAAGTGCTTGCTTGATAGCACTGTCGACAACACCTTCCATCACTTTGCTGATGATTGAGAGTAGACTGATGGGGCGGTAATTGGCCGGATTGGATTTGTCCTGCTTTTTGTGGACAGGACATATCTGGGCAATTTTCCACATTGTCGGGTGGATGCCAGTTTTGTAGCTGTACTGGAACAGTTTGGCTAGAGGCACAGCTAGTTCTGGAGCACAAGTCTTCAGCACTACAGCCGGGATGTTGTTGGGGCTCATAGTCTTTGCTGTATCCAGTGCACTCAGCCGTTTCTTGATATCACGTGGAGTGAATTGAATTGTCTGAAGACTGGCTTCTGTGATGGTGGGGATATTGGGAGGAGGCCGAGATGGATCATCCACACGGCACTTCTGGCTGAAGATGGTTACAAACGTTTCAGCCTTGTCTTTTGCACTCTCGTGCTGGACTCCACCATCATTGAGGATGGGGATGTTCACAGAGCCTCCTCCTCCCATTAGTTGTTTAATTGTCCACCACCATTCACGACTGGATGTGGCAGGACTGCAGAGCTTTGATCTGATCCGTTGGTTGTGGAATCGCTTAGCTCTGTCTATAGCATGTTGCTTCCGCTGTTTAGCATGCATGTCGTCCTGAGTTGTAGCTTCAACAGGTTGGCACCTCATTTTTAGGTACGTCTGGTGCTGCTCCTGGCATGCTCTTCTACACTCCTCATTGAACCAGGGTTGATCCCCTGGCTTGTTGGTAATGGTAGAGTGAGGAATGTGTCGGGCCATGAGGTTACAGATTGTGCTGGAATACAATTCTGCTGCTGCTGATGGTCCACAGCGCCTCATGGATGCCCAGTTTGGAGCTGCTAGATCGGTTCTGAATCTATCCCATTTAGCACAGTGATAGTGCCACACAACACATTGGATGGTGTCCTCAATGCGAAGACGGGACTTCATCTCCATGAGGACTGTGTGGTGGTCACCCCCACCAATACTGTCACGGACAAATGCATTTGCAACAGGTAGATTGGGGAGGATGAGGTCAACTAAGTTTTTCCCTCGTGTTGGTTCGCCCACCACCTGCCGCAGGCCCAGTCTGGCAGCTATGTCCTTCAGGACTCAGCCAGTATTGGTACTACCGAGCCACTCTTGGTGATGGACATTGAAGTCCCCCACCCAGAGTACATTCTGTGTCCTTGCTACCCTCAGTGCTTCCTCCAAGTGGTGTTCAACATGGAGGAGGACTGATTCATAAGCTGAGGGAGGGCGGTAGGTGGTAATCAGCAGGAGGTTTCCTTGCCTATGTTTGATCTGACGCCATGAGATTCCACGGGGTCCAGAGTCAATGTTTGTCGGGACCGGTGCCTAGTGGTCCGATGCCAAGTGGTCCGTCAGGTTTTAATCTTATGACTTTTTTTTAAAAGCAAGATTGTACAACTGAGTGGCTTGCTAGGCCATTTCAGAGGGCAATTAAGAATCAACCACATTGCTGTGGGTCTGGAGCCACATATAGGCCAGACCGGGTTAGGACGGCAGGTTTCCTTCCGAAAGGACATTTATAGTACAATAGAACATTTATAATTCAGATTTGGAGAAAGTGGGAGTGCAACCTGACACCATGCTGGATTTTAACTATATGATTGATGTCACAATTTATTTAGCTAAACAAGGCACTTTGGAACATTTAAAAATAATCTTATTAACTGAAACATGCATATGCTAACTATACATATACACTAGCTGGGAATTACAAAGCTGGAATTCAATCTTGGTGCTCTTACAATTCATAAAGGCCTCAAAATTACAGCGTGGATTACTAGCATATAAATGCGTAACTTATTCGTCTGAAATTCCTCTCTTGTTTCAGCATCAAACAAATGGGTTAACACCTCTCCTAAAGTAGTGGAAAGGAAAATTTTGCACAAATACATTAAGCATTTGTATGCTAGTATTATGCAGCATAAATTCAGGGCCTGAGAGCAATAGAAACCCAAGATCAGATCACAGCTTCGTACTCACTCCAAAAAATTTTTAAAAATTAAATTTTCTCATTACGAGTACTTGATTTCCTGTAACATTGCTCATGGCAAGTTAAAAAATACACTATTTTATAACGTGAGCCCTTTAGGTCCCAATAACAGCCATCCCTTCTACTCAGGAGAGCTTGAGATACCTCTCCAGCAACAGGGTTGCTCTCACTTTCCTCCCCTCATCAAAAATAGGGTTTGTCCTCTGCCTCTCTCTCTCATCCCAACAGGGTCTTTTTCTTTGTCCTCTCTCAAATTGGTCCCCAAATCTGTGTGTCTCCCATCCAAAAATCTCAATCTCTCCACCCATTTCTCTACCTCAGCCATCTCTCTTTTTTTTCCATAGCACACTTGAGAGCTTATTCATCAGAGAAGCACTACTACAAATGCACCTATCAGGACTGTTGACTAAATGAAGGCAGGAGCATGTTCCTTTGTGCATGCATTGGAACCCCAGCTGCACAGTGGCTCATGGGAATTGTAGTCTTTTACATCAGAGACAGGCTCATGTGGAAGCCCATTTTGCTTGTTTACATCGGACCTCCAAACATTTGCAAGACCGGGGATTCGCTGCGAACGTGGCAATAAAGAAGTATGTTGGGGTGCTGGGGACGAGGAGGGTGTACCCAGAGTACAGGGCATTCAGAGGCCCAGCAGGTGAGCCAGAGTGTTTTGGAGGTGAAGCGAGGAAAACGGTCAGCCAAACTTATTTGCATATACATTTTTTGTGAATTATCATCAGTTTTTGGTAAATGTTATTTTAGAAGCATAAAAGTGAGCAAGTAAAGATTTGCCATAGCTACATCTCTTTTTTTTGCTGGAACAAGATTGCATAAGATATGACAAGGGAGAAGACTGAAAATGGGGAGACAGGTTTTGGATGATACGCTTGCTGAATAATCGAACGTGAAAGAGAATAACAGAGAGCCCACATTTATTGACTATCCCTAGTTTCCCTGAAAAGGTGGTGGTGGGCTGCCTTCTAGCAGTTTGATACAACTCAACCCGCTTGCTAGGCCACTTCAGAGGCTCAACCACACTGGAGTCATATATAGACCAGGCTGGTTAAGGGTGGCAGGTTTCCTTCCCTAAAGGATATTAGTGAACCAGATGGGGTTTTACAACAAACCAACAGCTTCATGGTCACTTTTACTGATACGCCTTTTTATTTCCAGATTATTAAAAAACTGAATTCAAATTCTCAAACTGCCATAGTAGTATTTGAATTGACATTCTATGGATCATTATTCCAGAGACAACCACTACACTATAGCACCCTATTAGAAAATAAAATATCCAATTAATCAATGAGAAAAAAAATTCACAAAGGAATGTTATAATAGATACACTTTATGTTCTTTCACCTGTAAATTGCATGATTGAGGCTTATGACATATAAAATAGAAGACTACAGACAAATGCAATACTTCGATACTTTAACTACTGAAGAAGATTTTTGTTGATCGATATATAATGTATTTGATCATAAAGTATATCAGACTACACTGTAATCACACATCGAAAATTACTAATCTCTATTTCAGACTAACACTAGGGGCAAACAAGTCATGAAAGAATACAATTATTTTTCAGTTGCTACATAATTTGTTAACAAAGTTTGCATATCAACCAACTAAATACATTACTGTGGACATAAAAGTCCTAATATTTCATCTGCAGATCTACCCCTGCCACTGTACAGATTTTATCTGCAAGAAAACAACTTGTACAAACTCATCTTACTAATTCATAGTGCTTTCAGTTCTCACTATTTAAGAGCTCTTTTACAGAAACACACAAGCTGATTACTGCAGTTTTAAGACAAAAGCATTGTGATAATTGAATTTGGCTTTACTTACCAGCAAATTTTTTTTTTAAAAATCATTCTCGGGGTGTGGGTGTCACTGACAATGCTAGATTTATTGCCCATCCCTAGTTGCCCTCAAGGTGATGGCGGGCCGCCTTCTTAAAAAGCTGCAGTCCATGTGGTGAAGGTGCTCCCACAACACCGTTCATCAGGAAGTTCCAGGATTTTGACCCAACAACCATGAAGGAACGGCGATAGTCCAAGGGATGGTGTGTGACTTGGAGGTGATCATGTTCACCTGCACCTGCTGCTCTCATTCTTCTAGGTGGTGAAGGTCCTGGGTTTGGAAGGTGCTGTCAAAGAAGCCTTAGTGATTTGCTGCTTTGCATCCTGTAGATAGCACACACTGCAGCTACTGTGCGCCGGTGGTGGAGGGAGTGGATGTTTAAGGTGGTGGACAGGCTGCCGATCACATGGACTACTTTATCCTGGATGATGTCAAGCTTCTTGAGTGTTGTTGCAGCTGCACCATACTCCTGCCTTGTAGTTAGGTGGTGGAGAGGCTTTGGTGAGCCACTCGCTGCAGAATATCCAGCATCTGACCTGCTCCAGTCGCCACAGCATTTATGTGACTGGTCCAGTTGAGTTTCTGGTCAATGGCGACCCGTTGGGTGTTGATGGTGAGGGATTTAGCAATAGTAGTGCCATTGACCGAGTGTGGCACCAAGGAGCCCTAATAAAATTGAAGTCAATAGGAATCAGGGGAAAAACTCTCCAGTGGCTGGAGTCATACCTAGCACAAAGGAAGATGGTAGTGGTTGTTGGAAGCCAATCATCTCATCCCCAGGACATTGCTGCAGGAGTTCCTCAGGGCAGTGTCCTAGGCCCAACCATCTTCAGCTGCTTCATCAATGACCTTCCCTCCATCATAAGGTCAGAAATGGGGATGTTCGCTGATGACTGCACAGTGTCCAGTTCCATTCGCAACCCCTCAAATAACGTAGCAGTCCGAGCCCGCATGCAGCAAGATCTGGACAACATCCAGGCTTGGGCTCATAAGTGGCAAGTAACATTCGTGCCAGATAAGTGCCAGGCAATGACCATCTCCAACAATGACCATTACCATCGCCGAATCCCCCACCATCAACATCCGGGGGTCACCATTGACCAGAAACTTAACTGGACCAGCCACATAAATACTGTGACTACAAGGGCAGGTCAGAGGCTGGGTATTCTGCGGCGAGTGACTCACCTCCTGACTCCCCAAAGCCTTTCCACCATCTACAAGGCACAAGTCAGGAGTGTGATGGAATACTCTCCACTTGCTTGGATGAGTGCAGCTCCAACAACACTCAAGAAGCTCAACACCATCCAAGATAAAGCAGCCCGCTTGATTGGCACCCCATCCACCACCCTAAACATTCACTCCCTTCACCACCGGCGCACTGTGGCTGCAGTGTGTACCATCCACAGGATGCACTGCAGTAACTCGCCAAGGCTTCTTCGACAGCACCTCCCAAACCCGCGACCTCTACCACCTAGAAGGACGAGCAGCAGGCACATGGGAACACCACCACCTGCACGTTCCCCTCCAAGTCACACACCATCCCGACTTGGAAATATATCGCCGTTCCTTCATTGTCGCTGGGTCAAAATCCTGGAACTCCCTTCCTAACAGCACTGTGGGAGAACCGTCACCAGACGGACTGCAGCAGTTCAAGAAGGCGGCTCACCACCACCTTCTCGAGGGCAATTAGGGATGGGCAATAAATGCAGGCCTCGCCAGCGACGCCCACATCCAGTGAACGAATAAAAAAAAAAATTGTCCACCACCATTCTCGACTGGATGTGGCAGGACTGCAGAGCTTTGATCTGACCCGTTGGTTGTGGGATCACTTAGCTCTGTCTATAGCATGCTGCATCTGCTGTTTAGCACGCATGTCGTCTTGTGTTGTAGCTTCACCAGGTTGGCACCTCATTTTCAGGTACACCTGGTGCAGCTCCTGGCACGCTCTTCTACACTCTCATTGAACCAGCATTGGTCATCTGGCTTGACGGTGATGGAGGAGTGAGGGATATGCCGGGACATGAGGTTATAGATTGTGGTGGAATACAATTCTGCTGATGCTGATGGCCCACAGCACCTCATGGAAACCCAGTTTTGAACTGCTAGATCTGTTAGGCAGAAAGAACTTGCATTTATATAGCGCTTTCCATGACCTCAGAACGCCCCAATGCGCTTTACAGCACTTTTAAGTACTTTTGAAGTGTAGGCACGCTTATAAAGTAGGAAACGCAGCAGCCAATTTGTGCACAAAATGCTTCCACAAATAGCAATGCAATAAGTGACCAGATAAATCTATTTTTAGCAATGTTGGTTGAGGACTACATGTTGACCAGGGTATCAGTAGAACTCCCCTGCTCTTCTTCAAATAGTGCCATGGGATCTTATACACCCACTTGAGGGGGCAGATGGGGCCTCGGTTTAACATCTCATCCAAAAGATGGCACCTCCGACAGTGCAGCATTCCCTCAGCTCTGCACAGAAGTGTCAGCTTAGATTATGCACTCAAGTCTCTGGAGTAGGACTTGAACCTATGACTGTCTGACTCAGCTGAGCGTGCTACCCACTGAGCCAAGGCTGACACCTTAATCTGTCATGGTGGTAGTGCCACATGACATGATGGAGGGTGCTCTCAGTGTGAAGACTGGACTTGGTCACTCCTACCAATAATGTCGTGGACAGATGCATCTGCGACAGGTAGATTGGTGAGGACAAGGTCAAGTAGGTTAAACCTTTTTTTCCTAACGGTTTAATACAACTGAGTGGTTTGCTAGGCCATTTCAGAGGGCAGTTCAGAGTCAACAATGTTGATGTGGGACTGGAGTCACATATAGGCCAGACCGGGTAAGAAAGCAGGATCCCTTCCCTAAAAAGGACATTAGTGAACCAGAGGGTTCTTACGACAATCCGACAGCGTCATGGTCACTTTTACTGATACCAGCTTTTTATTCCAGATTTAGTTTTTAAAAAAAAACTGAATTCAAATTCACAAACTGCCATGGTGGGATTTGAACTCACGTTCTCTGGATTATAAATCCTATAGTCTATTAACCAATCAGACCTCAGTCATAATGTGTGTTAAAATAAAGAGTCAGTTCTGACACAGATGCAAATAAATTCAAATGCTAAACACCATGCAGTACATAACGCCTCTACTGATAACTGCACAAAAGTCGACTAAAAACAGTACATTGAACATATCACACACCCTAACATAACTTGCAGGTTGGACCCTGTAGCCACTAATTTCTGCTGGAAGAGCCGCTTAATAACTTCCTCTATAACTGGCTGGACATGCCCAAGGGTCCAGCCACACTGGGCCTCAACCATAAATTAAGTGCAAAACACAACAGCAATTACAGTCAATGAATGGCCTTCCTGAATCTGCACTGAAGATCCTCCTCAATCCAACTCGTGATAGACTAAAGGACCTCCTACTCTACACTGAGGCATTGCAACCTGGCTCTGGTGAGTTTCACAGTGCTACCAGCCCAGAGGGTCATGTACTCATGGAATAGTTTTAGTTTTAACATGTCCATATTTTTTGCTGGTATCCAATATTATGACAGATATAACTAGCTAATGTATTCTGCAACTGATAGCTGAGAACAACCACAATGAATAAGTGTAATGGAACCAATTAATCCAGGTTTATACAGTAATAAATGTAGAATTAGGCATTATATTAGAATACAATTATGCAAATTTCATAATACTACATTGTAAAAACACATTTTCTAGAATTACCCTTTAGTTACAATACAACCCATGCAGACAACAAAATGAGATATTTTACCTTTAAGAGTCATTGCCTCCTAAAAACAGACAATTTGTAGGACTAATAAAAATACCATCTCTTCACTGCTCAAATGTCTATAATGTACTAGCAGGCAAAAAATGGCCTGTCATTTTGGAAATGTTTCTTACCCACAGCTTGTAATACAACAGCACTTTTATCTCATTTCAACAAGGAAAGGAAGAGAACATTTACATTTTTATCTCCTATGAACTGTTTATCAATGTACAAAAAATAATTTTGTCTCATTTCAATTTTATTTGCAGCACCAGTCTAAATTCTTGTGCAAATGATGAACATGAAACATTTCATAAGCCACAATTTTAGATTCAAAGCATTTTGTCAAGTGTAGCTGTGTAGAATAGAAGGTTGGAGTGGCAATACAGTGACATGCCATCACGCAGCAGTATGATGTAGAAGAACATGGACACGTGGCCACAATCATCCACTCACTGATTTATTTAGCCCAAATGTCACCATTGGGACTGCATGTAGAACTGAGGGTAAAACTACCATGAGTTGTTCAAGTCCCCCCTTATTGGCTAGCTGTGGTTAACTAAGGTTAGTGGAGGCTGGGGAATAGGCTGACCACATAATCAAACCATCGTGTGGAGCACAGGGAGACCTCACTGGAGGAAAAGGGAAGGGAAATGTAGCCTTCAAAAGGTAAACTAAAAGAATGGATGGCTGACAGAGTGAATTGCAAAACAGTAAGTTAATCAAGCAGTTCTGATGTCATAAACTACAACAGTAAAGCTCAACAGTTCAAGAATGTTAACAGCATTAGATTAAATATTACTGCCTTGTAACTCAGATATTAGTTATTGCCTACATGTTCTATAAGTTTAATTACTGCAATGTGTTCAGCATGCTGATCCTAATAGAGACAGTATGATATGGTTGAGAGGATAGTAAAGACGACAAGGATGAAAGCATACAGCATCATGTGACTTGCTTTAGTAATGTAATTTACTTTTGACAGATTACCAGGAAAAATATAATATACTCATCTACAATTTTGCAACTAGCAACAATTTCACCAACTATCAAGAGTTATATACAAGTTCTCTGTGTTGTATAACACTAAAATGAATGTGCAAAGATTGTTAAATCATGTACTTAAAAGATTTCATCCTACAAACTAAAAGGGCCAAACATATTTAAGTAGTTAACTACAGCTATTTGCATTATGTTGCCAACTATATTCTAGCTAAATGCCAAATACAAAATTTGTCACCCTCCAAAATAGATTTAGCCTGTAATCTTATGGGCCAAGTTCATCATTAGCCCTTAATACCTATTCTGTTCCTCCACACTATGTTTATGCAATTAGATTTATTAAATTTATATAGAGGAACTCCACAGCCCAAGTACTGTGCCATTTTTAGAGAAAATAGAATGTGGACCTGAAAAATAAGCTAAAACAGGTAGAAATAGTTTGTTAATAACTACAAGTGTAAAGCCCTTATTTCAGACAGGCAGGTACCATTACACTTACCACAGCAAGCCAAGAAAAATAAAAACTATAAAAATTGATGATTGCAAAAGTAAAGAGATTATCCCAGTTTAAAATACTCGACTGTAATGGAGTTAATATTGTAATATATTTCATTGTAACCACAGACAGAGGAAATACAGCAGTGTATAAGTATTTGCATTCTAACCCCACTAATACTATACCATAACTGAAGGTTTGGCTTCTGCATGCATACTAACATTTCAAAGTAGTTCACGATGTGTGGCACTTTGGAATGTTTGAGATGCTCAATAAGGCACTATTTAAATGCAATTATTTCCTTCTTTCTTACAGTAAAGGGCAAATACAGGATGTATAAATGAGCCTAAAATTGACAGTCAAAAAACCACCACAAACACTGTATATGTTGGCACCCTGTCATTTTACAAACACTGCTTATCCCTTACATTTTTTTTTTAAAAGCAGCTCATTTAAAGTGCAGTGAAATTAGAGCTGCCTAATCTGAACCCACACCTTGCACATCTATGCACAATCAAGAGGTTACCTTACCCTAGAGCTACTGTACGTGTGGTCCAGTGTTAACACTCCAAAAACAAGAGGAAATCTACATTATACGTTGCAAATAACATTACACAAGAGTGCAGTGCGTTGGCTTACCCTGCATGCAGGTAGTTGTGCTTTGCTGCTGACTCTGTTGCTGCTGTGCTGAGCTGCTGGAGTTGTTGCTGTGGCTGGGAGTCGCCATTGTACAGATAATATTCCAAGGGGGCTGCAATGCAGCAACTCGCTCGGTCACTCGCTTCCTTTTTTTTAAATATATATATATAAACCACCCCACACACACACACTTGCACTCAATCTCTTAATCACTTAACAGGACCCAAACCCCGCCGGCGCCGTCAACAAAAACCGGTTAAAATCCGCCTGCTGCCTTCCTTCACCCACCATATCACAACCACATTAAAAAAAATACCGACTTAGTTATATAATTAAAAGAAGAAAAAAATTAACCCCCTCCCCCCAAAAAAATGTACGTTTACACAAATTGATATATTTAACACCAAAAAAAAAATCAAAACTTGACGGCGAGAGAAACGACGCGCAGCAGTTTCCACATAAAAGTCCACAGATAGTTTCTAACCGAATTATTTTTTAACAAATATTTAAACTAGGAACTGCCCGAGTGCCTGGAGGCGCCGCCACTGCAGCCCTGACAAAGAAGCCATGGAAACCTGCTGCCCCCTTCCAACGGCACTAGAGTGAGAGTCCCTCAGTGTGTGAGAGAGATTTTTTTTAAAAAAAACTAAGATCTGTGTGCGGCCCGAGGAAGATGCAATCAGAGAAAAATTCGGGAAAATCCCATTAAGAATACGTCTCTCCTGGCGTCACATCTGTGAGTGAGGGAACAAGATGGGAAAAGGAGGAGGAGGGGGAGGGGAGGAGGGGGTGTGGAAGGCAAGGACGACACTTGGCACTGCGCAGGCGCAGATTAACGGCGGCGCCTCCAGCGCGGCTGCGCTCGGCACCCTCCGCGCATTGTGGGGCTTGTAGTTCCGCGACGTCACCAACCCCTCGGCTGGCGGCTTTCACCCAGGCGCCGGCGGCTGGTAAACAAACAACGACTTCCAGCCTGCACCGCGGCAAAAGGGGGGGGGGGGAGGAGGGCCCTCGCCTTTGTATGGGTCAGTCAAACTTTAGCGAAACATTGGTCCCGCCCCCTCGTGCTGCGTTGATTGTGACGCACGCAGGAGCCACATACAGAGTTGACTGCAGGGAACTGAGCTGTAATCACTCTTGTAGGGTTAAGTTGGGAATTGTGTGTTTAAGTTGTAAGCTGTTTAGTATTCTCTCAGAATTGATTTCTGAACACAAAACTCCAGGCCTTTATGAATTTGTCACCCCCCCTCCCTCTCTGGTTTCTGTGTGGGCTGTCTGCAAATTTCCAAGTTGGAATTGGACACCCAAAGTCTTGGTTTTAAGACAGAATTTATTTATTCGAATTACTTCTGTGATTGAAGATGTGGAAATGTTAGTTGTCATTTAATTTTAGAAATCACATCATGATTCCAATAATATGATATGACAGTGACACCAGGCCTTCGATATAACCCCCCCCACCCCCCAAAACGAAGGATGGTGGGGGTGGTTTAATATGAAATCCGCTTAAACCTACCCCAGGATGCCACGCCCTCACCCGCTCCTATTTTTACAACAGCAGATATCAGGGCACGGCAGGACACTTGTTAACATATTTAAAATGGGCTCCTACAGTGCAATTGGGAGTCCAATTTGAAATGGACTGGTGCTATACAGGTTTCCCAGGGATCGTGAAACAGGCAGGAACTAACAGCTCTCCAAGTTAAGTAACACTCCTTGTGGGCCAGGAGGAACAGGATTGCTCCCCCACAGGCCCCTCAAGGAAGCCATTGGCCTCCCCCAGCCCCAGCCCCCTCCACCCAGCCTTCCCGCTGGTGGGCCTCCTCCCCCAGTCTTTCCGCTCACAGGCCTCCTCCCTGCAGCCTTCCTGATCGCAGGCCTCCTCCCCCCAACAATATTTAAACTATTCTTCAGCTGCTTTCCAGATACATTTCTTGTAAAAATCTGGCATGATTTTACTAAGTGTATGCCAAAGCTGAATAATTAGCATCAAGTTGAAATATAATTGGTTTCACCACACAGTCAACAGACAAGACCTACAATTATATTTTTGAACAAGACTATGCTTAAGATTCCTCATTTTCAGTTTTACTGATTTTCACTAATAAATAGTGGATTTAAAGTTATTCCAAAATCATTTTTTTCACCCAAAAATTGAGCCTTCCCAAACTGTATGATTTCCTGAAATCTCAGGATTTTTGGGATGCTCAAGATTTGGATCTGTATGCTTCTTTCAGCTGTATAGGGTGATCATGTTTGGTGGGCTTTATAGCTCATCACCTGAATTCTCTCCAGTGCACTATCAAAAGGTAAGTTACACAAACAATAATTATTTTATTTATATCCCTTTGCTTCCTGTGCCATCCATGGTTAGCTTCCTGCTCTCCAGATGGAATTTCCAATATGGTCTCCCTTTTTCCTCTCTGGTCTCTTTGTTTCAGCTGCATCCCCGTCTCTGCTGTGTTGAGGTAGCCTCCAGTAGCAGCTCAATTGATCAGAAGGGTAGCCTTATAAACCCGGAAGTTGTGAGTTGATAGCCCACATGGCAAATTCTGATAATTCAATAAATCTGGTAATTTGTGGGCCAACTCCAGAAAGATAACAGTGACAGCTGCTGTGTTGTCTTAAAAACCCAACTGGTTCACTAATGTCCTTCCAGGAAGGACCTGCCACCTCCACACATGACTATAGTCCCACATTAGGCCCCTTATTGCCCTTAGGACAACTCAATATAAAACAATCTAATTCAAACCCAGTGTTACCTGGGTTTAAGTCCACTATCAATTATAAGAGGATTTCTCAAATAATATTAGCGCAGAAATTACTCTTGCAATAATAGTGGACAAATGCTAAACAAGTTCATATGACATTCTCTGTCTGATATTTTAATGCAGATGTTAACTCATTTAAAATAAACAGATTAAAGCCCTTATTAAAACAGTGGACTGAGGAATGTCATTCGAATGCATTAAGAGTTTGTCTGATAATGTCTCCAATAATAATTTCTGGGCTATAATTTTTAAACAAACTGCTCACCTTAAATAATAACATATTTTCTTCTAATTTTGCTTTAAACAGTAAGTCAGACTAAAAGTATGGAAAAGGTTTTACCAATTTTGTTTTCTCACACTAAATTCTCCTCCCACTTATTTTTATTCAGAAAATAAAATTTATTTCATCCTTGGTTTCATTTTTTAAATTAAAAACAGAAAAAACTCAAACATTTTTAAAGCAACAATGAAAAAAAGAATCTAACTCTAATTTATGCTAAATTCTGTGTTCATCAACCAAATTTAATTTCAATACATAAATGAAATTATAGTCCAAAGCATTGTCCTGACTGATTTAAGAAATGAGAACGTTATCAACCTTTTTTTTAAAAAAAACCCTTCTTGTCATAACATGTTCTTTTACAATAGTTGCACTCTCTCTCCTGACTTCTGGTATATCGTTGTTAAAGCGCAGAAAATAAAGACTTGTTACTGATTGGCTAGTTTTGCTGTCAATCTGAAAGCATCCAACACGCCTACTATCAGGTTAGATTGTCTCTTTCCTGGGTGGTGGGTATCAGGTGATGTGTTGCAACGCAAATGTCCTTCTTGAAATGAATGCGGAAGTGAGATGAGATTGCAGTACAACAGTAAATACAATGTTTTATCATCATAACCAACTTGCCCAATATTAAAGCACACCGTTTATATATTTTTTTTGCATTAGCCAAATCAACTTTTTAAAGACAGAAAGCATATAACATATTCATCGTTAGACTTTATACTACAAAAGCAAAACACTGAAAATTGAAGTTATTTTTGAAGTATTTAATTTTACTTTATTGTCCATCTCCCATTGCTTAACTATCTTGCATTTTTAGTTTTTCTCTCGGTAAACACATTTTTCCAACGAAAAAGCAGGAAAGCAACCTGCTCATTGATAACCGCGAGTAGGAGAGCAACCTAGTGTGACTCACTCTCTCGATTTTCCGGCCCTTCTCAGGGAAGGTGACTCATTCCTGCTCAGCTTCTTCACTCATGGCGAGATAGGATTTCACCCAGTGAGCAGTTGCAGCCCATGTCCTGCCATTCTACCTATCCAATTATGGCAATGTTTTTAAACTGCAAGAAAAAAAATTTCAGAGATGCTATCAATTGGTTGCCACTATAATACTCGAAGGAAGTATCAGGAAATACTACAAGTACAAAAAATGTAGAAGAAAAATATAGGAAATGTGCTTTCCAAAAAACTACACTATCCTGCAAAAATCAAATTATTGAACTGTAAAAATGGTCAACCTTTAATTGAATCATTAGCAAACTCTGGAAGATTGACAGACTTGACCTTAGCTTTTGTCCTTCAATCATTCAGCCTACATACTATTTGGCAAAGCTACCAGATTATGATTACTCATTTCCTGTAAGTCCTTGATCTTTTTCTTGTATGTTGTTTTGTTACACGCCTGTAAATGAAAATGGTAACAATGGGATTGTTATGATATTTTGATAAATATTTTAAAACTGCAGTTCACAAAATTTTTCTCAAGCACTTCATCAGCTGGTGATGTCCTTTGCGTGCTGTAAGTAACAACTGCAAAATAGATCTTGGAAGAAAAAACGCATAATACTAAAAGTATTGAAGAATATAGAGATACAAGCTTGATAATTGCTCAACTCCACTGAGTTGCCAGTCAAAATCATGCTGTTGTTCCATGGGAAAGGAGAAGGGTAAATCATCCACAGGCCACTTCTTGCTACCTCCATACAGCTGATTCAGAGCAGCATTGGTGGAGACTCTAATGCAGGTTTCGTCCATCCTCCTCGCTATAGTTGGTGCATAATCCCAGAGTGGACTAGTGAAATTGGGAGAAAATATTTAAACTTCTTGAAAAATACACAGAAGGGTAACAGGTTTTGCTTAGCTGACCTTTGATGACTTCCCCTCTCCATCACAATTTGAAAATTCTTGTCTCGGTTTATATGTCCCTCTGTTGTCTTACTCCACTCCATCCCTTCCTCCAGCCCTACATTGCAACTTGTATCCTCTACATTTCTGACTATAGCCTTCTGTGCATCCCCACTCACTCCGCCAGCTCTGGCAAAGTATTCACACTTAAACACGGTGGAACTCTCTTCCTAAAGACTCCATCTTGCTACTTCAAACCTACCTGTTCAATCATACATTCAGTCATTTTAACTAACCTTCCTCAGAAGTTCATACTTGGGATTCAATTCCTCCCACACGTGTATAGCACTTTAGGATATCTTGCTAGGTTAAAAGGTGCTTTACTAGTGCATACTGTTTTTTTTGTTAAAATCTGCCCACAACATGATGTGGCCTGATAACCCAGTAATGGGTAGGGTTTAACTATATGGGAGAAAAAGAAAAATTGTGAATGATGGAAACCTGAAATAAAAACAGAAAATGCTGGAGAGAAACAGCAGAACAATCAACATTGGAAAGAGTTAGGAACTGTTCTGATGAACAGCGATATTGTAAACATTAGCGTATCTTGCTTTAGTAGATAACACTTGCATTATATTGTGCTTTTTCACGTTGAATTGTTTCACACAACTCTTAAAGTCCGTTGACTGTTATGTAGGCTATCTTTCAGAAGTTATCTGGCCTGCTGTGCATTTCCAGCATTTTCCATGTCTATTTCTTAACATGAGTCCAGGGGCTCCCTGTTGTCATGATCTGCTTTGGCTGAGATCCTTGGCTGGGGCATTATAGTAAGCTGAGCACCTCCTGATAGTAAAGTGTTTTATTTGGGGGGAGGGGAGAAAGACTGCATCATCCATCTCACCTCTTGAAAGTGTACCGATTGCAAGGTGGTCCTGATGGCAGTTGTGAAGATATCTCCAGTCTGGACCACCCAGCTCTACAACTGAGAAAGGTCATACAAAGGTGAAAGGTCGTGTGGGGGAAAAAGTGGCAGGTGACAAAACCAACAGCATAGGAATGGTCCACAACACAAAATAGCTTTCAAGTTTGAAGAAGTTAATTAAATGATTTATGTTTTGCAGCAGTTACATTTAAATAAATAACTAGAAACAGAAAACAATGGAAACTCATTTGTGCCCTGTACTTGGATCAGCAAATAGCCAGGAAAGGAAAGACAAATGAGTTTGTTTT
Organism: Heptranchias perlo; assembly: GCF_035084215.1. Lineage (NCBI taxonomy): Eukaryota > Metazoa > Chordata > Chondrichthyes > Hexanchiformes > Hexanchidae > Heptranchias > Heptranchias perlo. The sequence goes on along the minus strand of NC_090347.1, from coordinate 34,119,603 downwards.
TGCATGTGATCTTTAGAAAATCCATCTAATTAGTTTATTTTTGTCTCTCCTTTTTGACTATCTCGGTTCTATGTTTAAGATGGCTGAGCTCTCGTGCAGAGCTGCTGTATACCCAGCATTTTGGAAAGACCTCAGCACACATCAGCCCGAGTTGCTTCAAACATTAGGGGAGCAGGACTGAGACACATTGTGCATGCATGCTCCATATCCAAAATCTTTGCCCGTTCATACCGCCACCCCCACCACCATCCATGAAGTAAGCTGCCAGCTGGTACAGTACTCAACAGCACTTTAAACATGTTTAAAATTAGTGAGCAGAGTGCATGTTGACTGCAACACCAGCTAGTTACTGTACCAGTTGGTAACTTCTTCCAAACTCAACTGGACCAGCCATATAAATGCCATGGCTACTAGAGGCTGGGTATTCTGCAGCAAGGGGCCCACCCCCTGACTCCCCAAAAGCTCTCCATCACCTACAAGGCATAAGTCAGTAGTGTGTTGGAACTCTCCACTTGTCTGGGTGGGCGCAGCTGCAACAACACTCGAGAAGTTCGACATCATCCAGGATAAAGCAGTCTGCTTGATTGGCACCCCATCCACCAGTTTAAACATCCACTTCCTCCACAACCGGTTGCAGTTTGTACTGCCAAACCAGATGCACTGCAGCAGGTCGCCAAGGCTTCTTCGGCAGCACCTCCAAACCTGCAACCTCCACCACCTAGAAGGACAAAGGTAGCAGGTTCATAGGAACACCATAACCCTCTAAATTCCCCTCCAGTCACATACCATCTTGGCATATATTGCCGCAGTTGCTTCATTGTCGCTGGGTCAAAATTCTGGAATTCCCTACCTAACAGCATTGTGAGAATATGTTCACCACACGGACTGCAGCGATTCAAGAAGTCCCACCACCACCTTCTCAAGGGCAACTAGGGATGGGCAATAAATGCCAGCTTTGCCAGCAATGCCCATATCCCGAGAATGAATTAAAGAAAGGTGGAGACTGGCAAACACTCGGAATATGGGACTCGGGTGAGTGGCTGAGATTTGAGATTCGAGTGGGGACAGGCAGAGTCTCAAGTAGCCAGGCTTTGAGAAGCAGCGAGTAGAATTGGTTAAGCATGGTACAGACCACATTCAACTGTTCTTGACTCTCCAGTGCCAGTCTCCATGGTCCACTCATCACTTGTATTTTTATGTCATGAACCAGAAGTTGGTGGGTTTGTTATCGACTGACTCTCAATGATGCATAAATGAATCCACCAGACTCTTTTTTCAAACAGGTAAACACAGAGCAGCACAGGAATGTATGCAAAAATCAGATTAAGGCAACTCTCCCTTCCGAATTCAGTCCCGTTTCAAATCAGAAACAGCAAGCGGAATTTTAAAATCAGTAGTGGGAACCAGGACTAGAGCTGGGAATGGGAGTTTTGTTTAAATATCGCTGGAGGAGTGGAGCTCATAACAACTAACATAACTTTATTCCTGTACATGCAAGGGTTTCCAGGTTATGAATTTATCCCTTTTTTTGCAAGTAAATCCCTTTTTCCATTTGTCACAGTTTCCCTTATTTACTTGTTCCAATTTGCCCCACATACTAGGTTTCATAAGGATTTTTTAAAAATGAATTGAACCTCGTAGATCGTAAGTACTGTACCTTAGCTGAGTAGCATACAGTGTGTTGTGATCATCCCCTAGTGGTCATTCTGATACTACAAAATATCACAGACAAGGTATGAAATCTGCACATTGTTTAGTGTTCTTCATCTGCAGTCTTTTTAATAACAAAGTTATCAAATATAAAAGAATTATTCAAGTTATGAAAATGTTGCAAGTGTATCTATTCAGTGTGTATTAAGAATGACATACAACAATACAATAAAGCAGTGTTCAAAAACCTTTTCATCAATCTACCGTCAATAATGACTGAAATTAAAACAAAAAATGCTGGAAACATTCAGCAGGTCAGGCAGCATCTCTGGAGAGAGGAAAGTAGGGTTAACATTTCAGGTCGAAGACCTTTTGTCAGAACTGGGAGATGTTACAGATGAACAGGTTATGAGGAGGAACAGAACTAGGGAAAAGGGGCTGGGGAGAAAAAAAAAACATGGTCTGAGCTTAGTTGGAGGCTAGGAGATGATTAAAGGACAGAAGTGATAACAGTGTAAGACAATAGGAAGCAATAATGAGAGAAATGAGTGAAATAAAAGATGTATCTGAGACCCAGAGGATATGTAAATCGTTACAGCTGAATAGCAGCGGGGAGGAAAGCTTGGAAAATCTTACAAAGTGGAGAAGGCTCCAGTTTCCTGAGAGTATGGTGGAAGAAAAAGGCAGATGACACCAGAGGTGCAGACCACCCCGCTGGCTGTATACCATTCTACATTACTAGCATCCGCTGTCTGAAAGAAAATAGGAGCTGTGGTTAAGGTCTGAAGTTGTTTAGGTCAATGTTAAGATCAGAGGGCTGTAATGTGCCGAGTAGAAAGATGAGGTGCTGTTCCTCGAGCTTGTGTTGAGCTTCATTGGAACAGTGTCAGAGGCCAAGGACAGAGAGGTCAGAGTGAGAGAGGGACGGATAATTAAAATGGCAAGTGATCAGAAACTCAGGGTCACAGAGGTGTTCAGCAAAGCGATCACTCAATCTGCGTTTAGTCTCCCCAATGTAGCAGAGACCACATCGTGAGCAGCGAACACAGTATACTAAGCTGGAAGAAGTACAAGTAAATCGCTGTTTCACCTGAAAGGACTGTTTTGAGCCCTGGACGGGGGTATGGGATGAAGTAAAAGGACGGGTATTGCGTCTTCTGCGCTTGCATGGGGAAGGGGTGCAGATATTAGGAATGGACCAGGGTGTCACAGAGGGAACGGTCTCTCATTATTACCTCCTTTGTCTTACACCATTATCACTTCTGTCATTTAATCATCTTCTGGCCTCCATCTAATTCTGTTGTTTAATCATCTCCTGTCCTCCTTATCTGTAACATCCGATTCTGACAAAAGGTCATCGACCTGAAACATTAACCTTAATTTGCTCTCTCCACAGATGCTGCCTGACCTGCTGAGTTTTTTCAGCATTTTCTGTTTTAATTTCAGATTTCTTGCATCTGCAGTATTTTGCTTCTTGATCAATGGTGCCTGCTATGCATGTTGTTGCACGGATACTTATTTCAAATAACACATCATCACTTAATAAGAAAACCCACATTCACTGCGCTGACTTATATTAAATTAAAGCCTGGTTTGACTACGACTTAAAAAAAACTTACGTAAATCAATCCAACAATTCAGAAAATGCTAAAAAGAAAAAAAAAATCTGGAAATCTGAAATGAAAACAGGAAATACTGGAAATACACAGCAAGTCTATCAGCATCTGAAAAAGAGAAGACATGTTAGCATTTCAGTGGAGCTGACGAAGGCCCTACATCCAATAAACCTGAGTTTTTTCTCCTTTCACATGGTGAAGGACGTGCTGTGCACCTCCAACATTCTTTGTTTTGATTCAGGAATTGCTACCTGCCTCAAGTTAATTAGGTTAATCTCTCACAAGCCATCTTAATTTGAATGTCCTGCTGTATAATGTGAACCACTACTATCTGGCTGCACTTTTTTGCCCTAGATAGACATAATCCACATTAGGCATATTATCAGCCCCTCAACAGCTTCTAAACACTTGCTCTCACCATTTTGCTCTAAGCATTATTGCCTTAAAAATCACCTCATAAAATTGATTTCCTCAATAACTGTTATTTAATGTGATAGTCAGTGCATTGCTAGAAAATATGGGTTGTACACAACTGCTTTGTTTTCCCACTTTCATTCTTTCACATAGCACTGAGTTATATGTGCTTAATGGCTTTCTGTCATCGTAAAAATGTATTTGTCGAACTTCTTTTTTTGCTTGGGAAAATGAAGAAGCTTGCTTCTTTTCTCTGTGTTCATTAAGTTGAAGGATATTACTGTTGGGGAATGGAACACTTAATATTTTGGGCACTCATTATCAGCATCAAGATCAGCATAACATGGTTAGATGTAGAGTGAAGCCCCCTCTACTGTTCCCCAACAATGAGCCTCAGTCCCAGCAATACATTTTCCACTTCCTACACCAGCCATCCTGTGGCCTCTGAGTACAGATGCCAATTAGTGCTAATCTGAGGGCTATTTTAAAATAAGTGATGATGCCATGCTACAGACTGGATTAAAACTACTCAAACTCATTTCTGTTAGGAGCCTTACAGCTAGCAGACAGAAAAGACTTGCATCACATCGGTCTCTGCTGGATGTGAACTTGAACCCAGGCTCCAGAAATGAAAGATCAGTGTCTAACACAGCAACACTCAGTTTCCCCAAATATGTTGCCTCTAAGTACCTGTGAGGAATATATCTGTAGCACAAATGTATCAATTTATTTGTTTAGATGATGTTCTATGCATATATGTGATATTTGGAAAACCACTAAAATTTCCCTTTTCTACACTTTCACTTGCTGCTTCCTACAGTCTTCCTCCTGCCAACAGAAGGAATCTGAGTTGCATACCACTCCAAAGGATCCACTAATGTCCGTTTACAAGAAGAGTGCAGATTATGCCACCAGATTTCCCCGCACAGTGTAAGTTTCCTGTATCGGCCTCAGCACTGGGGGAAGCTGTGATTAAAGGCCCAAGGAGAAATCTTAAGATATGAGCTTCCCTGACAGGTCAGTAAGTTTAAAAATGAGAAGCTTGAATCATTCCAACAAGGAAGGTCTCCTGTTAAATTAGTGGTATGTGCGGAGTTAAGTCTTAGCAATAGGAGTGCTATAATTGGCCTCAGCACCTCTGGATCAGTGATGGGGATTAAAAGATCAGTGTTCTTGGTCATAATCAATATCCAATGATCCCTTATGGAAGTGTCCATGGTTAAAAAGGTTGCCAACACTTGCTGTCATGACTCACATCTAAGTAGTGGCCACTTGGGCAAGGTACTGAGATGTGATCACAACCGATGGAACAGTACCCAGAGAGGAATCAATGGCTTCAGGGGGGATGGGAGAAAATATTTAAAGGAAAAACAACATCTGTGGCAACTCAGCAAGTCACGCTGGGTCAACTCTTGTGCAATTCCCATTTGCTGTCAAAGGTCCAAGAAAAAGATCACTGGCTGCCCTCTTGGCTGGTGATGGTGAATGATGTGGGCAGATAAAGGGGAATAGAAAATAGCAGAAATAAATTATATGAACACGCACTAGTGCACCTCTTATGGTGTTGTTCGTGGGTTATGAGGGACTCTCTTATAGTATTACAAAGGTATAGCTAACATACAAACCTATTTTTCTACTTTGCAATCTATAGTGTCAGTCTTTGCTCAGTGGTAGCACTCCTGCCTCTGAATCAGATGGTTGTGGGTTCAAGCCCCATTCCATGACTTGAGCACACAATCCAGACTGACATTTCAGTGTAATACTGAGGGAGTGCTGCACTGGCAGAGGTGCTGTCTTTCAGATGAGATGTTAAACCAAGGCCCTGTCTTCCCTCTCAGGTGGACAGAAAAGGATCCCATGGCACTATTTGAAGAATGTAAATCAGAAATCAACAAGGGGAAAGGGGAACCTATGGGAAGCTTTCAGAGTTGGCTGATCCAAGCCATTCCAAGAATTGGAAGTGCTTGAGCACCCCAGTGTGCAAGTGGGGTGGGTGAGTATTTAACATGGCTGCTTAGTGGAATTTGAAGGTTTTTTTCAGTGATTTGACTGGTTGCTTTTGTGGTGGTTGCTGGTTGTTCGTTAGCCTTACCTTAGTGTAGAGAGAATGAGAAGATAGTTTCCCAAATAGTTTTTTTTTAAGGAATAGGAGATTTTAGCCAGTTAAAATATTTCCTTCATTTCCACATCCTAAATTTTGCCAAGGCCTACGTTCATTATTTGTCCTATAGATATTGTGCACTTAATGCAAATTTTTATCTATCTATCTGGAAAAGTTTTGGATCTATCACATTTCTAATGCCACAGTTCAAGTCAAAAGTCTTTTTTACAAAAAGGACAAAAGAGTAGAAATTCATCTGGGCTGGTTTTTGGGCTCAGAATCAGCACTGATCCCTCTGGTCCACAACATGTTTAATAAAAAAATCTTACCCTTTGTTGGCGGCCACTGAGGAATCTGGAGCAGAGCAGGTTCGGCAAGTTTTTTTTTATTCGTTCATGGGATGTGGGCGTCGCTGGCAAGGCCAGCATTTATTGCCCATCCCTAATTGCCCTTGAGAAGGTGGTGGTGAGCTGCCTTCTTGAACCGCTGCAGTCCGTGTGGTGAAGGTTCTCCCACGGTGAGGCTGGTTCTCTGGTTATCCAGCATCAGCAGCTCTTAAAGGGCTGCTAGTTGCCATCAAAGAAGCACAGCATAGAAGCAGAACAGTACCATTTCAAGAGGCTGCTTTGGAGGTGTTTCTCCAGAAGGTTTCCAGAGAAGGTGGAGCTTTTTGGAGTGGAGGGGTACCCTTCAGTTAAGAATGTGGCCAGAAAAGCATAGAGTTAATCCTGCCTCGCCTGTGGCCTGAATATGCTGTGCAAGGCTGCCAAGATAAATGTGTTTATACTTTGCATAATGTAACAGTGTTGTTTTACAAGGCTTCTTAATAGCACTTCAATATAATCACGGTGCAACATTACAGAAGCTGAGCTCTCTAGCAACTTTTTATATACTTTCCAAATGCACAAGCATGCCCATGTTCATCAGGGCACTCTGTATTGCTGCTAACTCAAGGCCTGTAGCCCATGAAATGTGGCAAGCAACAAACACCAAGCACACTCCCCACATAAGCTACATGCTCTATATTCACACACTCACATAAGGTGGCTGCTGGTCAGGGCACTTGGGTCACACACATCTTTCATATTCTGCTCCTCCTGGCCCCACATCAAACTTAAAATAAAACTTACCATTTTGGTGGCTAGGCCGCATCCACACCTGGAAAACCTGAGCAGAGCAGGCCTAACGCCTGCTCTGTTCAGGGCAGTCCAATTTCCCTGAGGAGGTCCTAAAACAGACATTAGACTCCCCATTAACAAATGCAAAGGGTCCAACGCTTGATTTAGGTGACTGCCCCAGACACCTGAAAAATGGTCCAATCCAATTTCAGGTCGGATGTCTTTCAAGCATCCTTAAGGTGCAGGGCATTGGTCCCCGAAATCGGCCCTCATTGCTCGCATTTTACGCCCAAGGTCCACTTTCTACCCCAATGACTGTGTCCTGAAGAAACAGCTACAGATAACAGATACAACACAGCTTTAAGAAGCTGTCAGAAAAGCTGCAATAAGTTTCACTATTTCCTTTCTCTCACAGCAGCAATATAACTAAAGAGCTATAAAGAAATCTGAAAGCCAGTAATGTACCTTTTACAGCAACGACCCAACTGAAGGGAAGAGGCGCCCAATACATCCATTTTATATGTGTGCTAAGTGTCTGGACCAGTGTTCAGGCATTTTAAATGCATAATGGACACATTATGCAATGAGCATAAAATTTGGGACCGTAATGAGCCTGGTGCTTAATAGGTGCACAGAGGTCTTAAGTGCCACAGGTGCTTCTGGGTCATCTTATGAAGTGCGCTGTTGATCAGGACCTCAGCGTTCCACAATGCAAGAAGCTGGCAACCAATGCACAGCAGGACTACGGGTCACATTGGTAGTGTGATGCAAACTTGTATGTAGCAAAGAATATAAGCTTATCTGTAGTGGGAACATTTTTACCATGAGCATTCGAAAATGTTATAATGGAACTAGGAATTGTTTTCAGTGATCTGAAGAACTAGTGGATCGTTTATGCGGCTGCAATCTGCATTTCTGAATGAATTATGTTAGCTTCCTCTGCGCGTCAACTGGCTTGAGGAAAGAATCATTTGGGGTGGTCTAGACCCACCACAGAATCATGATAATTTCCTGATCAATTCCATGCATAGCCCACCACCTTAACTATTTGACCCGGAGCGAGGCTCAGATAAAGTCCATTACTCATTGTGAGCTCAGTCCAAAACAACCAAATACTTCTGAAGTCAGCATTTTACAAAAGTATACTGTTTCTAGTTACTGCCTTTAATGAAGTTCAAGGAAGTGGAACAGCAGAAAATGATAAAGCTATTATAATAGAGCCTGTTTATATTCAACTCAGATATAGTGAGCCTCCATTTATAGTTGTGAAAAATATATCTTGCTGATTAATGAAAATGTTGTAGTGAAAAGGGAAGATACCTCTACATTAGGCTTAATCTTCACATGCACACTGAAGACATTTGTTAAGTATATTTCCAAAAGCCATTCATTCCTATTCATCTAGAGGAAACTGTCTCAGGCATACACCCAGAAAAAGCACAGAATCAGTGATGGTTCAGAATCCTATTTCAGAATCATGAACACTGAAAAGTACACAGCAATTTATCCTCACAGTTTATAGGTTTCTTTGTTTTTATTCCTTCCGTAAGACCATTAGGGAACTATCCAACTCTTACATAGGAACAGGAGTAGGCCATTCAGCCCCTTGAGCCTGTTCCGCCATTCAATTAGATCATGGCTGATCTGTATCTGTCTTACTGGCCCCTTTGTTTCCCAGGCTTTAGATGAATTTTATTATATTTGTCTGAGCAGATGGTACTCTTTTGCTAAAGTAACTCTCTGATGTCCTTGCAGTATTAATCCTAGTAAATGCGAGTTACCTTATCACCCAGCCCACGCATTCCATCTCTGATGACTATTCAGCCTTCGGAGTCTGATGTTGATTCCCAGGTCATCAAACTCTTCTAATCCTCACAACCTCAGCACTTGCCACAAGGGTAGTTGTATACTAACTTGTCTATTCCCACCGCTACAATGTGCTTAGTAACCATATTGTTTAGAAATAAATCATTGACAGCACTACACTAGCAAACTTCACCATATCACCAAAACCTGCAGCTGCCCTGGTTAACCTTTTCCACTCCAATCCATTCACCCAAAATTATCATCCAACACCTGATATAATATAGTGAAATGTTATATGTTAAGTAGCATTTCACATGAACATGAACAGTATAGTCTTACATTGCATTTACCAGAAAAAAATCTCAGGTTAAGAGATTATCAGAAATAAGCTCTAGTCCACTTTTTCCCCACACAGTCGGTCAGCACATCACCACAGGGAGGGACTGAGCAGTTCAAGATGTTTCATATACGCAATATAACATTTAACAGATTTTTTAAACAATCGTGAGCATTCCAACATTTCATGCTAAAGACTGGAGGATTCCAGTGTTTGTGCAGTATCTATGATATACAATGACTTGGCTGAGTCGTTGGATACAATATTTGTGTGAATTTATACCCTGCCAAATAAGATTGGGTAGAAGATTTATATAAATATTATATTCATTGTGAATCTATTTCTGTTTACTCACAGTTCTATTGGATTGCTTTGATAAATACACTAAGATCACATAATATGATTTAATAATACAATAAACCTTTATATTTGAGGATATTAGGCGGTCAGACCAAAATAGCAAGACGGAATTTATTTTAATAGGCTCTCTGTGGAGAGAAAGCTGCTCTGGGCCTGGAATAAAGGCTTTTGTGTGGACAAGGAACAGGTTAGATGAGTTAAAAAAAAGATGATTGTTGTAGTGCTGATAGTGGAGAAGGATAAAGAGCTGGAGAACCTTAATGAGACAAAGAAGGATGTCTGTGTGGAACCAGACACAATATTTTTTAAAAAACGAGTTAATCTCATGCATGCTGTTCATTGCCAAGTGTATGGTTTCTCTCTTTCTGTAAATGTATCTGTGTTTCATAAAGATTTTGAATTCTTCCTGTGTCCATCTTTCAGCCTTCTATTTGCCTTCCACTCAATTTGTCTCTCTCTTTCTGCGTGACTGCCATACATTTCTCTCATTAACTCGAAGTGGGTTTCTGGTAGGAAACCACTAGTGACTTTATTTCCCACCCACCAGTGGCAGCAGAGAGGCCTGGCCTCATTTAAATGTGACTGGCCAATTCCTGCCAATCCTACTGCTTCTGGCTCTACCCTTTGGGCTCTTTATCCCTCCCAACAGCTGCCAACCTGCTTTCACCTGGCAGGAAAGCCGCAGCAGCTTCCCCGCTCAGGTCAGAGGTGGTGCCTGACAGCACGGCAAGGGAATGGGCCAGATGTAGTCATGAGGAGTGGGCAAGAACACAGCGGAGGCATTGTCAAGCAGCAGAATATATGATGAGGCAGATTCACCTGGGGAATGGAACAATAAATGTCCAGTGAGTGGGGAAGGATGGATGGATGCATTCTGGTAGAGAGATGCATACACATTGTGCAGGGAACAAGCTGGCTGCTGGCTTCTGGGAATTGTAGGACAGTTGTTTGGCACCCAGGATTCAGGACAGATGTTTACAAAAGTATCATAGGTGCAGCCTGGTGAGACCTCTGCGGGTTGGTGATGGGACACAAGGTCAGGAATATTTATAAGATGGGATGGGTAAGATTAGTTATTTTTCTTAGAATTGTAAATTGTTTACGTATTTATTGTTATAAATGTTATTTTCTAGGGTGGAAAGGGAATTAACGTCACCATTGAAAGGAGTTGTAGGAAAATACAATGATTTCATGAATACATTTTTGTAGTGGTTGCTCGTTATTCATTGAAACCTTTTTGCTCCTTTTTTAAGGAATGATAAAGTTTTATATACTTTTCGATTGGTTAATTTTTCGTTAATGGGACATTTGAGTCTATCAGTATGCTCACTTAAAAAATAAGGGGGGTCGATTTTAAACCTGAATGGGGGTCAGGGTGAGTACAAAATGTTGGCCTAAGTTTCAGGCACAGAGTATTTTAACTCCATGCCTCAGTTAAATGCTGCAGGGCCATTTCCTGCCTGGAACGTGCAAGAAAAAGGCACAGAATGGCTGCCGGCAGAGAACGATCGACCAGCCAAAGGACAGCTTGTAGTTAAGTAGCAGGGAAGGGATTTCGCAGGACGGAAGGGGGAAAGTATTCATTACAATTCCGAGACTTGGCATGTAGCAACCCAGTTACGTTCACTCGGGGATATAGATAGACATCATTAGCAGAATACTGAAGTGGCATCGCTGTACACTGAAGAACAGGAAAAGGAACAGCAAGAGGAGGAGGAAGAGAAGGTGCCTCGTTTTTGGAGGAGGAGAAAACCTCTTCCAGCAGCAGCACAGGCAACGGACCCAGATCACTGTGGCCCTGCATTTCAAAGAAAAATGCTTTGAGAGCAACATAGGCTTTTACAGTCATTGGATGGTGTGCCCAGCAACTTCAGGACCGTGGCAAGAAGTATAGAGCAGTCCACATCCCACACGTGCGCCGTGCACTTGCATGGTTTTCAAAGCATTAAGATATTTTTGGAGAAGGTGGCAGCAATAGGCCACCTGCTGCACAGTCCACTAAAGCTGAGGCCTTGTTGCCAGTCTTAGGTTCTCTTCTGAATGCTCAGACTGCTGCAATATAGGCCCTTGGTTGAATTTTGTCAGCCTCAGTGGTCAGAGTCACAGAAGAGGTAGCTCAAACAAGGAAGGAAATAGTGTCCGCATTTGCAGAACAACCCAGGCATCAGAACCTGGTCTTCAGAATACCAGTAGTGTTTTAAATGATCAATCTAATGGAAGCATGAGTTTTACTATATCTCTGCTTTGCATCATTAGATGGAGCCTGCAGTGGTGTCATTAACCAGGGAAACAGTGGGTAGCCAAGATCCCTTAGCAGCCAGGTCTTAAATCCTTGCCCTTCTACAAACAGAAGTGGAATGATGGATTGTTTGAGGACAAAGCTGTGAGCGGCCAGGAAACCTGGCATTCATCTACATAATTTTGCACCCTTTTCAATTTATGCAAGGAGCACTCAGGCCCATATGGGTCCCATCAATCACACCCTACACCATGAGCAAGCCAGCAAAGCCGTAGAAGCCAAGGGCTTGCTGTTCCCTGGGATCCATGGAGAACACAATGTATTGATTGCTCTTGAAAAACAAGACACCATGACCTGGTGGATACGCCTATGTACTGAAACTGGTTAATACAATCCATGGGCCCAGTGGCACCTGAAACCCTCCAGTGCTGTAGAAATTGAGTGCTGTAGTGATCTTCAGTGGCACCAGCATTGCATTTCAGGCCCTCTCCTAGCAGGTGACAACTCTCTGATGACCCTCTGACTAAACCAGAGCCTCTGGAGACATCACAAAATAATTTGCTGTTCTTTACAGTTAGATTCCATATACATGGCACTTTAATGTGGAAAATAAGTCAATTTATAAGGAATTGCTGCGTATTACAAAAAAAACGGACTGACATTTCATCTGTACACAAATATACCCTGGCCTGACAATTGGACTGCACTCGGCAACAAAAAACTGAACTTATTCATGGAAACTGCTGGAAATGGGAATGTATTAATTCATATGAATTAGGCATGGATTTATCAAGAGACAACCGCACTTTGAAAGTCGCTATCTCTTCCCTTTTCCAAAATCAGGTTGCATCTTGAAGGCGCTCACCGCTTTTTGCCAGCTGTTGTATTTCACAGCTCTGAAGTGACATGCAGCTGCACAAGAAGTCTGAATGGACTATTCAGAATACAAGCATGTGGGTGGGACTTTGAGTCATTTTTCTTTCAATGGTGAACTTTCACCTATTTTTCTTTGTACCCAATTCTATTTGTTAATAACTTTTTACTGGATTGCTTATGAATATAATATACATAGTGGCATTGCACTAATTAACACTTGGATTACCAAACACCTTTTTAGCTTTCAAAATGCACATCTTTTCTTTCACACAAGATCAGTGACAAATAAATTTTGAGCAACAAATGCGGAAATAGACAGACGCAATAACATTATAATTCTTTCAATAATTAATCTTAATTGTGTTGAAATTCTACTGCTGTTACAGAATCAATAGAATTAGATCTCTGGATTACATACAAAGGATTTAAAAGGAACTGCATTTGTTTGTCATGATGAGGGAATCACTAATATTGGGATTTCACCACCAAATTCTACCCAAATAAAAATTAATCATTGCAAAAAGTATTCTGTTTCTTCTGTCCCACCAGGTCTTGCATGTTCACAGGCATTCCCATGAACCTACATTCTGACTCCTTTTGACAGGTACAGCAATAAACTTACCATTATGCCACGACAGTTGACTGAGGAATGCCATACGGATTGCATTGGGAAAATCGATTCTTTAATTATGCTGAAGTAATATATTTGACCTGCTCCGTTGGCTTGATTAGCGAAAGCAGTGTATAATTGAATCATACAGATCAGGAAAGTCCCAGGATCAATCCCCAGAACTGAGTTAGCTAATCTCAGTTAGAGGAACAGTAACAGTGCTACAATTGATCTCGGTGTCCCCTAAGTTAGAGAGGAGAAACTCAGCTGGAGCTCCCATGGAAAAATCAGAGATCCCTGATTACCTTCCAATGTCCCCTTCGCTAAACCATAGGTATTGGGCATCAGGTAAGGACTCGATCAGGCTTTCCTGTGCTACCTCCTCCTCCTGAGCAACACGCACTACCTAGGCTCATACATGAAGAATAGCCATTTGGATGAGGTACTGGAGGGCAGTCAGCACCCAGGGAATTGTACCCAGTCCTTGAGGAGAGGAATGGTGGGAGAAAAAAAGTTTTTTAAAAAAGTAACTTATTTTAAAATGTCTCATCAGCACAGAAACCACCTGTCAAATTTTGCCCTTGATCTGGAAAGAAAGATCGGAAGAAAGAAAAAACAAACAAACTTGCATTTTCCAGTACCTTATCAAATCCATCAGAAACATCTCAAAACTGCTTTGAGTGGAGTGACTATTGTTCTGTAGGCAAATAGAGCAGCCATTTTATGCGCAGTAACGTCCTACAAGCAGCAATGAGATGAAATATTAGTTAATCTGGTAATGTTGGTTTAAGGAATAATGTTGGACAGTAAGTGGAAGAATTCCCTGCTCTTCTTCAAATAGTGCCATGGGACCTTTAACCACAACCTGAACCACACGAACAGGCAAATGGGGCCTCAGTTGAATGTTTTATTTGATGGACGTCGTCTCACTTGTTATAGTTGTCTCGAAATATATCCTGTTGTTATGCCACCTGATATAAAAATGGAAAAATGAAGGTACACTGGGGCATTTCTTCCTGTTCGTGCGACTGAGCGTATGGACCCAAAATTGGGCAGGCTCCTTTATGGGCATGCAATCTTCCTGATTTTCCTCAAGTCACTGCATTTAGACGATCCAATACGCCCAGGCGCAGGAAAAACAAAATTCTGGCCAGTTATGTTTACCTTTAAACTGTTAAAAATGACATTTTTATGCATCCGGCTCATCCAAATCAGCATCTACAAGTTCATCTTGCTGTGCTCAGAATGAGTACATTTTAATGACATCCCTTTAATTAATTGAGCTCTGTCTCTTGTGCGGTTTTACTGTTGGAGCCTGACATGTTGCCATTATTAACCTAATGCTCATGAGCAGCTGTTTATCGAGAATTCTTATCAACACTTCACCAGACAGTAAACATAGTTTGTCAGCCTTGTATCCATTAGTGTTTGAGCTGATTCATTCCAGACCCAGTCTTCCAAGAAGGACAGGGCTCTATAACAATTCTTTTAAGTGTCAGGACTGAGACCTTTGAAAAAAGTGGTGTTCACTCACTATTATGGTCTGTGTCAACTGTATTTGCTAAATGAACAGATTTCATCTTCAGCACTCATTTTGTAGCCTCATGTTCCAAAAGGATTCAGAGATCCGCGTGGGTCTATTTATTTTTCTCATTACCACCAAATACTCTTCCCACCAGGGTGGGTAGCACTTCTTGAATGTTGTACATCTGTACTAAAACAGTTGCTAATGATTCTGATTTCACTAGGGGAGTACTGAATTTGCACTTTGATTTTAGAACACCCATTTCTAAAAGGATAGCTCCAATTTTGCAAGCCTGTTCAGTGACGTAATATAGAAAATAACTGGAACAAGGTCCATTTTTTGGCTTTATTCACATAAGATATTGGCCGAGAAATTTTTTGATGCCACGCCTGTTTTACAGGTGTAAAATGTGAGCCAAAGCATCCAAAATGGCGGGTGGCGTGTGCGTGCACATGCTGCGCCGGAATTGGGCCACCTGCCAGAGACAGAAAAAGAGGTATTCAAGGCCCATGCCTCAAACAAGCGTTCAGCCCTTTGCATATACAAATAGGGGCCGAACACCTGTTTGAAGCCCCCTTCCCAAAATTGTAATGCACCGGCCAGCTGCATTCAGGAAGACGTGATCTACATGCAGCCTTAAAGGAACCGTTGGAGGCCGCCACCTGGTAAGTTTGTTGAAAAATACTTACCTGAATGTGGAGCCAGGAGACGCAGGAATGCTCCACTACAGTGCCGAAGACTGTTGCCTACTCCCACTTGGCCCCGGCCCAATCGTCCCCCTCCATCTTGATCGCTTTCCCCCTCCTGATTGTCCTCCTCCCTCCCGATTGATCAGGACCTACCTGAGAGCTACTGTTGGTGATGCAGCAGCCTGAAATCCAATGTCGATTCACCAGTGGGCTTCCTGGGGATGCCCAGCAGGTATCCGCAGCTCACCGGTCTCATTTAAATGAGGTCTGAGGCCCAATATCAGGTGAGCCTCGCGCCTACCCGTTCCAGCGCAGGCATTGCTCCCTGTGCCCTGTTCCCGTTGGCAGGTCAGTGTGTACCAATTTCTACACTATTAACTGTACATTATCCTATACATCCCACCTCTCCACTACTGTCCCAATTTATTTTCAACAAGTGTTAAGTGTTTTAAATGATTTCAGCCCCAGTTTCTCCCTTTCCTCTACTTAAGGCACTGACTCATACTGGGGTAGAATGTCACAGATACCAACAAATCTTCAACATCTCACCCAAGTGGCTATTCATGTGTGACCTTGAAAGCAATGTCATTGGACTATTCCATCATGAGGGACATCACAACCAAGCTTGATCCCGCCCAGGCCTGATATCCACACATTTGTACTTTCCAGAAGGGATCACAGGATAGTGATCAGGAGCAGGAACTGTGCTTGATTTCCCCCCTCCCTATCCCAGAGGTGGTGTAGCCCAATGTAGCACCTCTCCATCTAACCCAGCGAGGGTCAGCTAACTTAGCAAAGTCCAGGGATTCAATCTTCCTTCTTTATATGGGTCAGGATCATGCTAGACATTTACCCACTAAGCTGCCGTTAGAACATCTTGACTGACTTTTTAAAATCATGCTTGCCAGGTGAAGGATAAGTCACTTCTCATTTATTTAAGGTGACAGCCATTTGGCAGTCTATTCTCGGCAATGCTGAGGAGACAGTGAAAGCTCCTGGTTCGCATTAAAATTCTGTTCCATGATTATCTGATGCAAGGTTCATCACTTGGCAAATAAAAAGTACCTTGATTAATGTTCCCCACCTGGAACCTTTTTAAAAGTACATATCCATCAGTGAAATGAAAAGCTTTTTTTCACTAGAATATTCTGGTCTGTTTGAGAAAGGGTAAACAAAGAGAGAGAAAAAGTGTCAAAATAACTAAGAGGCAAAAGACAAAAGGGAACTTTCAAAAGAAAAAAAAGAGTACTGAAAGAGAGGGACTCCTTGCCAAACAGATGCTCTCTTTGACATGTAAAGATGAATATACATTTACAGATTTTGAAAATAAACAGAGCAAATAATATTTATCAAAGAAAACATCCCTTGTTTTGTTAAAAAAGTCCAGTCCATTTTGCCTGTGTTTTACAATATTTGTGAGTGGTACAAGGTTGCTAAACACTTATGTAAAAACAAACCATTCCAAATAGGTGCCTAAATTCAATCTGTGTGAACATGCCAATGACTTGCTAATGATGCAAATAGGACATTTAAATACCAGCTGTGCCTACAGAAGATTCTGGAAAGGTTCCAAATAGATGGAGGAAACTCAATTCTCCTTGTAAAATTAAACCCAATGTTAATGGATCCATTCACTAAAAAAAAAATCAACTTAAACTTTAGGGATGGGCCTCATTTGAATAAGTCAGATTGTTCTTTTCTGTTTTTTTTTGTGGGCATTAAAAAGCCGCAGGACAAAAGTTGAAGAACAGATAGCAGACCTCATCATCAAAGAGATCCACAAAAATGAAACATCTCTTTAGGATTGCTAAAAAGGGGCCCTGTTTTCCCCAAAGTGTCAGTAATTTTTATGCCAACTCAATGCCAGGTGGAAAATAGCACTCTGGCATTAAATCCCGTTTTGACCACAGAGTTAGGTGAAATATCTAAACAGTTATGTTCATTCTTATTCTGATAACATTCACGCCAATTTTTAAACCAGATATTCACCCAGCTCGATTTTTTTTAAATAAAGGAATTAATCAACATGGGAAAGATTTCCTCGGTGAGCAACATATGACAAAATTGTAAACTTGTTCCTTACAAATGGGCTTATAATTGTGTTGCACATACACACACTGTAGATCTTGTTTTATTAATTAATGTTGCTAAATTTATTCTAAATATCTGTTACTTTATGGGTCAGAAAAATTCTTCTAATCTCTGACCTTACCCGAGGCTTACTGACTTTGTACTGATGCCTTGTAGATGCCCTGCAGATGAAGTTGAATAACCCAGCAACTACAGGCCAGTCAGTTTAATCTTGGTGGTGGGGAAACTTTTAGAAACGCTAATTTGGGACAGAATTAGCAGTCACGTGGACAAGTGTGGATTGATTAGGGAAAGCCAGCACGGATTTGTTAAAGGCAAATCATCTTTAACTAACCTAATAGAGTTTTTTTGATGAGGTGACATAGTGGGTAGATGAGGGCAATGCAGTTGATGTGGTGTATATGGACTTTCAAAAGGAGTTTGATAAAGTGTCGCATATTAGGCTTGTCATTAATATTGAAGCCCATGGAATAAAGGGGGCAGTAGCAGCATGGATACAAAATTGGCTAAGTAACAGGAAGCAGAGAGTAGTGGTGAACGGTTCTTTCTCGGACTGGAGGGAGGTGTACAGTGGTGTTCCCCAGGAGTCGGTACTAGGACCACTGCTTTTCTTGATATATATTAATGACTTGGACTTGGATGTACAGTTCACAATTTCCAAATTTGCAGATGACACAAAGCTTGGAAGTGTAGTGAGCAGTGAGGAGGATAGTGATAGATTTCAGGAGGATATAGTCAGGCTGGTGGCATAGGCGGACACATGGCAGATGAAATTTAACGCAGAAAAATGCAAAGTGATACATTTCGGTGGGAAGAACAAGGATAGGCAATATAAATTAGAGAGTACAATTCTAAAAGGAGTACAGGAACAGAGAGATCTGGGGGTAGATGTGCACAAATCGTTGAAAGTGGCAGGGCAGATTGAGAATATGGTTAAAAAAGCAGACGGGATCCTGGGCTTTATAAATAGAGGCATAGAGTACAAAACCAAGGAAGTCATGATGAACCTTTAGAAAACACTGGTTCGACGACAACTGGCGCAGTGTGTCCAGCTCTGAGCAGTACACTTTAGGAAAGCTGTGAAGGCCTTAGAGAGGCTGCAGAATTACTAGAATGATTCTGGAGATGAGGGACTTAAGATATGTGTATAGACTGGAGAAGCTGGGGTTGTTCTCCTTGCAACAGAGAAGGCTGAGAGGAGATTTGATAGAGGTATTTAAAATCATGAAGGGTTTAAACAGAATAGGTAGAGAGAAACTGTTCCCATTGGCAGAAGGGTCAAGAACCAGAGGACATAGATTTAAGGTGATTGGCAAAAGAATCAAAGGTGATATGAAGAAATTTTTTTTTTTAAACACAGTGAGTGGTTAGGATCTGGAATGCACTGCCAGAGGGGGTGGTGGAGGCAGATTCAATCATGGCTTTCAAAAGGGAACGGGATATGTACTTGAAAGGAAAAAATTTGCAGTGCTACGGGGATAAAGGTGGGGAAGTGGAACTAGCTGGATTGCTCCTGCATAGAGCTGGCATGGACTCGATGGGCCAAATGGCCTCGTTCCGTGCTGTATGATTCTACATCCACATTTTCCTTGCTTTCAGCGTTTTAAAGAGTCGCACTACATGTCTTTTCCCTAGCGAGTTTTCTTTCTTTTAACCTATTCTCACAACTTAAATCCTTTGAACGTAAGAAAAAGGAGCAGGAGTAGGCCATATGGCCCCTCGAGCCTGCTCCACCATTCAATCAGATCATGGCTGATCTTCAACTTCAACTCTACTTTCCTACCCGATCCCCATACCCCTAGAGTCCAAAATACTATCTATCTCAGCCTTGAATATATACAATGACTCAGCATCCACAGCCCTCTGGGGTAGAGAATTCCAAAGATTCAGAACCCTCTGCGTGAGGAAATTCCTCATCATCTCAGTCTTGAATGGCTGACCCCTTATCCTGCGACTATGCCCCCTAGTTCTAAATCTCTCAGCATCTACCCTGTCAAGCCCCCTCATAATCTTATATGTTTCAATGAGATCACCTCTCATTCTTCTAAACTCCAGACAGCATATGCCCATTCTACTCAACCTCTCCTCATAGGACAACCCTCTCATACCAGGAATTAATCTAGTGAACCTTTGTTGTACCGCCTCCAATGCAAGTATATCCTTCCTTAGATAAGGAGACCAAAACCGTACGCAGTACTCCAGGTAAGGTCTCACCAACGCCCTGTACAACTTTAGTCAGACTTCTTTACTCTTGTACTCCAACCCCCTTGCAATAAAGGCCAACATGCCATTTGCTTTCCTAATTGCTGCTGTACCTGCATACTAACTTTTTGTGTTTCTTGTACGAGGACACCCAAGTCTCTCTGAACACCAACATTTAATAGTTTCTCACCATTTAAAAAATATTCTGTTTTTCTATTCTTCTGACCAAAGTGAATAACCTCATATTTCCCCACATTATATGCCACCTGCCACCTTCTTGCTCACTTACTTAATCTGTCTATATCCCTTTGCAGGCTCTTTGTGTCCTCCTCACAGCCTTACTTTCCCACCTAGCTTTGTATCATCAGAAAACTTGGATACATTAAACTCGGTCCCTTCATCTAAATCATTAATATAGATTGTAAATAGCTGAGGCCCAAGCACCGATCCTTGCAGCACCCTACTAGTTAAAGCTGCCAGCCTGAGAATGACTCGTTTATCCCTACTCTTTGTTTTCTGTTCTTTAACCTCTATCCATGCTAATATATTACCCCAACTCCATGATCCCTTACCTTGTGTAACAACCTTTTATGTGGCACCTTATCGAATGCCTTTTGAAAATCCAAATATACCACATCCACCGTGCTAGTTACATCCTCAAAAAACTCTAATAAATTTGTCAAACATGATTTCTCTTTCATGAAACCTTGTTGACTCTGCCTAATCATATTATGATTTTCTAAGTGCCCTATTACCACGACCAATCCGAGAATAACCTTGTTCTGCTCTGAACTCTGTTGAAAGCATCAGTATCCTTCTGAAGGTAAGGTGCCCAACTGCAGGCATTGTTCCAGGTGTGGCCTCACCAATATCTGTACATGAATGAATTGGCTGTTTTAACTTATAATCAACTGAATGCTTGTGAAGTTATCCACTTTGGAAGGAAAAACAGAAAGGCAGAGTATTATTTAAATAGTGATAGATTGGGAAATGTTGATGTACAAAGGGACCTGAGTGTCCTTGTACACCAGTCACTAAAAGCAAACATGCAGGTGCAGCAAGCAGTTAGGAAGGCAAATGGTATGCTGGCCTTCATTGCAAGAGGATCCGAGTACAGGAGCAAGGATGACTTACTGAAGTTATACAGGGCCTTGGTGAGACCACACCTAGAGTACTGTGTGCAGTTTTGGTCTCCTTACCTAAGAAAGGATATACTTGCCATAGAGGGAGTGCAGCGAAGGTTCATCAGACTGATTCCTGGGATAGCAGGACCATTGTATGAGGAAAGATTGGGTCGACTCGGCCTGTATTCACTCAAGTTTAGAAGAATGAGAGGGGATTTCATTGAAACATATAAAATTATGACAGGGCTAGACAGACTGGATGCAGGATATTTCTCCAGAACGAGGGGTCACAGTCTCAGGATATGGGGTAGGGCATTTAGGACTGAGATGAGGAAAAATGTCTTCACTTAGAGGGTGGTGAACCTGTGGAATTCTCTACCACAGAAGGCTGTGGAGGCCAAGTCACTGAATATATTTAAGAAGGAGCTAGATAGATTTCTAGACACAAAAGGCATCAAGGGATATAGGGAGATAGCGGGAATATGCTATTGAGATAGAAGACCAGCCATGATCATATTGAATGGCGGAGCAGGCTTGAAGGGCTGAATGGCCTACTCCTGCTCCTATTTTTTATGTTTCTATGATGCATCCTAGTACTTATTTACTTTGTTGTCAACGGCCTTCCAGTGACTGGATGTTTTCATGGAATCATACCAAATCTTTTTCTTTTTCCATTTTTGCCAATCAACATTCGTTCATCAGGGACACATTTCTTGTACCAATGTGTATTTCTTTACAATTTTCCACATCTAATACATTCTGTCAATCCTTCGTCTCTCTAATTTGTCCAGAGAGCTTTAAATGCGAAAATGCTAAATGATATTATACATAACACAGGAGAAGGCTTGGGGGTACTGGTGAATAGACCACTGAAGCCATCAGCACAATGTGCAGCAGCAGTAAAGAGAGCATAGAATCTTGGGTTGTAAGCCAGAGGAATAGAGCACGAATCTCAGGAAGTGATTAAGCATGTACAGCGTGCTGGTCTGGCCCCAGCTGGAGTACAGTTCTTCATTAATTTTGTTACTTTCCCAAAGCACCCCTTATAGCTTAATGGGTAAATGCATCACCTGGTGTGGTACTGAACCATACAGATCAGGAATGTACAAGGTTTGAGGCCCAGTGTACAGAGATAATACTTCTCAGCTGAGGCACCAATGGGGCGCTACAATTGGCCTCAGTATCTCTGGGAAGGAGGTGCAAGTTTCTTCTCCTGATTCCTATCCAGTGACACCATGTGAAAGTACATATGTGGATTTCAGATCTGAACAAAATCAAGCTGCTAATTAGTCTGCTAACACTGACTCTGTGCGTACATGAGAAGAAGAATGGCCACTTTGAAAATAAAAGAATTTCAGTAGATCTGTGAGAAGTGGCCTATGCCTTCTTAAAACTTGCTGTCTACTACATGGTCCCTAAGCTGTTTAGATGACTCAGCAATATCCTGTGAAATGTGCTCAAACACTTCCACACCGTCAGCACTATACTTACTGCTCTTTGAGTAAGTTTTTACTCTACCATCTGAACTCATATTGGAGACATCAAAGGTCCTTTCTTTTGCAGATTGAGTTGAATAATACCTGCATTATTCTTGTGTTCAACTGATATTTGGGGATTTGAACCTTATTCGCTGCTTCCTAAGAGGGTACAGGGCAGGGCAATAAAATAAAACCTTGATGAGGGTCAAGGAAAGGGACTTTGAGAATTATATTAAGATGCTTTTGTACCCCAACAAACCTGTTCTGGTCATTTTCTCATGATCAAATATTTCACATCCCACCTTTTTCCAACAAAAAAAGTCTATGTGTTCTTAAACATGCTGTTTAATGTCATACATGACTTGCACATTCATTAAATAAACTATTTATTTTGACAGAGGATAGCTTCATTCCTAGAAGGTGATGAGTAGTACAAACACTTGGTCAGTTCCAGGATTGTCAAAAAGCCTGAATTAGCATAATTAACCTAAGTCATTATTACTAGGTCGTCATGGAGAAATATGTTCTAAACTAGCTGTTATGTGCTGAATCTACTTTGAAACAATGGATTTGGCAATACCCAAGATATCAGAGAAAGCAGAAGTAACAGAGATCCTAGTAGCCAGCATGTAACTCAACTGTGTGGTTCTAAGAAATATTCTTTTACAAACTCATACAAATCTTGTCTGAGTTAAAAAAAAGTCCAAGTGTCTTTTAAATGATTATAATTCCTTCTCACAGAATATGCATTGGTAGAAACTCTTCAGAATTGGACAAGAATTTCTTAAAGCAAACCGTGCTCATTCTTTCCAAGAGAAAACCTAAAGTCACATGTGTTTTATAAGTTAACAAGTTCACATCAACCTTAAATCTTAACTTTAGATCTCAACTGACTAAGTATACAGTACTGTTTCTTCTTGCTGACACCACCTGCTGGACAATGTTCAGACAGTGCTCCCATTCAGCCTCAGGTTTCCCACTATCAACTAAACTCCTACCTTTTTCTCTTACTTTGTACAATAACCTCCTATATTTTTGGATTACTGCTGTACAACATTTTTCCAATTTGGGCTGCATTCTACAAGATCAATAATTAAGATCTGAGGGCTAATTTTCCGTCTTTCCAACTGGTGCGATTCGGGCATGTGGGGGCCAGTAAATGACAAAGTTTCCAATTTCACTGGCTCTGCAAACTGTATAAATGTCTGTATTCAGTTGATTTGCAAGAGCCATTCCCACTGGCAAAGATATACAAGAGCTTAATTTCAAAAGACAATTTAATGCAAATTAGATATTAATGTATTCTTGTGTAATTTCCTGTTCCAAATGTTGGGTTTATACAGTGGGCTGAGCCTGTCCATATTTAAAGGGCATTAAAAGCCACTGATCTGGTCTGTCAGGACGTCATTCTTAAAAGGTAAATTGTGGAATTTGGATTGCTACAACCTAAATTTCATTGAGTGTTTCACTATCTCTTGGCTTTTTGGGGGTGGAAGATGATTATGAAAGAAGAGATGCCAGGGTTGACCTGCACCCGTCATTACCAATGAAGCCATATTTCAGACTCAAGCACAGCTACCTGGCACTCTCCAAAGACAATGCCTTTACAGGTTTAGGTTCACCAGCAAGGTTGTGCCATCTGCTGCAAGCTGACCAAAAGGAAACCTCCACCACAAAATGGCATTCCCACAAGTTCCTAGTCACCATGAACTTTTATCTCTCCAAGTCCTTCTTGGCTACCACAGTAGACATCGGCAATATGTCAACCCACAGTGCACAGATATATCAAGCTGCTCACCGATGCTTTGTTCGCCAGGCAAATACTTTTACATGGAAAAGCAACAAAAGAATGAGAGGTCACAACAATTTATTTGTATAGCCAGATTTGCCAAAGTCCAGGGGCTATTAATGGCACCTATTTGGCCATCCAGGCCTCTAGACACAATGCCATTGTGTTCATGAACTCCAAGCCCTTCCACTCAATAAATGTCCAGGTAGTCAGTGACTAGCAATACAAAATAATGTAGGTTAATGCTACTTTTCAGGTAACAGTCACAGTTCTTTTATTTTAAGGCAATTATCTGTGCCTGGTTTATATAAGGGATAGCTCCAAGGAGACCAGCACTACCCTTTGCAGCCTTGACTAATGAAGCACTTTCAAGAGACACAGTCAGAAAGCCCACTTCCTTTACATGGTGATGAATGCCTAATATATGGAGGCTGAATTAACACTGAACTTGTTACTTAGTCCTACAGATGAAACATTTTGAATGAATGTACGTTTCGGAACACCAGCAGTCTGTTATACTTCCCGATATTCTTATGTTTCTAAGCAAAGCTGGTGTTCAAAGCCAGAGCCAGGGCAGCAACTGATGGTAGAAACTCTCAAAAAAGTACTGGTTTCCTTGGGCAGTTAGAGTTATGCAGTTTGTTGAGAGGGAGACACCCCTCGACATTCTGACTCAGAGGCAAGAGTGCAACCACTGAGCCAAGGCTGAGGTGGCCAGGACCTGCAGGAGCTGGAAAATCAGGAAAAAAGATGTCAAACCTCAAAAAATATGCTGAGATAAGCCAACAATACTGATCAACGTGACACACCTGGCTCAAGTACACAAGCAAAAAAAAAATTCTTCTTTGTTAACAGTTTAACCCTTGTTACACAGCACTACTGTCTCAGAGCCTCCTTTATCCTACCAACAGTAGTCTTAGAACAATTCATACTAAATACTTTTATAGCTTACACAAAACATTCAATTCAATTCAATTCAAATCAATTCAAATCAATTCAAATCAATTCAAATCAATTCAAATCAATTCAAATCAAATTAGCCCAAGAACCATCTCCAAATCCCAGCCTCTTCCAGTTCTCCTACTTCAATTGAAGCTCGCCCATTTATGCTCACCTGGCTGGGAGAGGTCTCCACCCACTCCAGTAGCAATTACCTCTTAAAGGCGAGGTTCTTAAAGAGGCAATACCCTTACTCAGGTATCAGGGCTCTCATCAGCCTGCTGCTGACATACCAGCCCTCAATCGCCTTGTTACACTCTTTATTACAAAAGATGCTAAGCAGGAAGAGGATACCTTGACGCAGTCCTCCATATTAGAACAAGAGCAAATAATGTTTTGTTTCAATGGGGATAAGAAGAATGTATGCTGTAGTTACAATTAGGAAGTTACACATGGCAAGCTGTATGCAGGATATAATTCTAAAAAGGTTTCACAAATTGAAAGAGGAAATATTTTCAACCTTGACACTCCTGGTGCACGTCAGGAGGTTGTACACCCCCAGCCTATGATTTTCCATCCATTAAGATTAAATGACAGAATATCTGGGGGGTGCACAATTTCCTGATATGTGCTGCTGGGATGTGCTGGGAGTGCTTTAGTGGAAAATTTTCCTTATGCATTCTTAATTTGTAGTATGCCCCTGAAACTGTGCAGCTGTGTGCCATTTTCACTATGCACTTTCAGTATCCCTGTTCTATTCTTTTGTATGCATGGCAAGATGGCATTTAATCGATGAGAACAGACACATACAGAAGGTGGCTGAAAGCAATTTAAATGACTGGGGTAGATTTTTAACTTGCCACCCCGGTGTAAAACGCATTGCGGATCAGCCGTCCATTATAGAAACCACCTGATTTTCATTTCCACTGAAATCAATGGGATGAAAAACGGCTGGATTTTTAAAAAAATGGGAGGGCAATGCGCAGGGGCAGTTTAACGCACGGGCATATGGGGCCCGTGCTCAGGGGTCCCAGCTGAATATGGGGCCTCCACCAGGGGCCCCTGGTAAAACTCACTATAGTGCAGAAAAACTACATGCAACCGCTGGATCAAAATATTCTAGCTTTTTAAATTGTGATATGATTTGCTTCTTCATTAATGCAGTGTATGAACATTCTATGGCCTATTTCTTCATGCATGTTACTACATGTTTGGGTGTTAATGAATCTGGGGGCAAGGGGGGAGAAAGAGAGCAATTGAGCGTGGGGTGGGGTGGGGTGGTGTGCGGAGAGGCCCTGAACATTCTTGGTGCTCAGGGCCCCAAGAATTCTCAATCTGACTCTGGCAATCTGCTCCGCTGCACTACCGCCTAGATGGTGAAGCTGAAAATTATGCCTACTGTCTCCTTTCAAAGAGGCCAGTATAGAAATCTTTGGCTGTGAGATTATCAAGGGAATAATGGATACTGATGCTGGAGGCTTTTCTTGAGCTCAAGGCATGACACAACATAATGTTCATGTGACTGTCACAGACACACTCAATTGCAGAATTCTCATGCAATGAAAGTAGTGTTTAAAGATGATTCTTTGAGGCAACATTTAATTCTCTTCTGCCTCCTTAGGAATAGGAGAACAGACTGCTGCCCCTGAACAAACCAACACCTTACAGCATCTTGCATCGTAGTCACCACCTCTACCTAGCATCAGCGCAGCTACTCACGCCCCAGAGGATCTAGGATTAAGGTTGAGGCGGTAGCATTGGGGAGTCACATTGCATGGATGAGGAGGAGCAAGTGGTGATAGCTGCTGAAGGCAGACCTCACAGGGCCAGTCACAAATAGATTGCTGCCTGAGAAGGATCATCTACATGAGCCACTTGTGACCATCCAAAATACACTAAGGTCTGGTGAGAAGCATTTGGGAGTCCATTGCCTGGATCTATCTACATTACCTATAAACAGGTTTGCGATTTCATTACACATAGCACAAAGAGGAAAAAATACTCACTTTCATATGTAAAAAATATACTTCTGCCAAAGAGTCAGTCAGTGCCCCGGGGCAAAGAAATACAACCGGAACATGCTTTTGGGGAACATAATGCACCTGGTATATTTGCTCTACCTATTCCCTAACAAGATTAAACCCAAAGTGCAATACATATCAGTACTGTCAAAATGGTTTGATTCAGGTTGTTTGCTTTCTTTAATGGCTGCTCCTGGGATGATTTAGTTGGTTTCTAAACTGTTCATTTTAGACTTAATTGTTTGGTATTTTTTTAAATCTTCTATGAGGAGAAAGTTATCATTGGGATCAAAGGAATTTGAATAACTTTACCACAAATACCACATACAAATATGCATCATTGAACACAATAGTTCCATAGTAAATTGAAAAGCCCAATTTTCTGGACTGTGGAAGAGCCCAGAGTTTCCAAAATATCATTTTCAAATTAACATCCAGCTTCTTTTCTTCTAACTCTTGAGGTTTCTGACTATAGTACACAGTTTCCATATGTAGAACACAGTGTCCCTCACTGTTAAATGAATCACAGTGATGAAATCTGACACAAGAAGATGAGAGATTAAATGGCTTTGATCACTGATGCCAACACACACATTGATGATTAAGTGGTAGGATAGACCTATCAATGCAGAAGTCAGGCAGAGAACAGGAGACATACCAATCTCTTTTCTCATGCAAAGAGGGTGTAGTGGTTTCTCCACGTTTCCAGGATGCCTGATGTATCCTTGCCAAACACAATACTGGACTGCTTCGGCTTGAGGGAGAATGAAGACCTGGATACGGATTGATGACAAGCTCCGAAGAACACCAATATGACACTAGAGGGGGCAACTGTATTGGTCATGAATTGAAAAGGATGGGTTTATGTTAGAGTAATCCCTGTGTGCAAAGAACATGAAACAAATACTGAGGAGAAGGAATCAGTGAGTGAAATATATTGCTCCGTATAAACAAGTAATGCCAGCATTTCCAACTTTGCAAACAGAGAGATATAATCCTGTAAAATGGAGGCTCTTGAATTTTTAAACATTTGCTTCTACAATTGCAAGATGGTTTTGATCCAATAAATTACCGGATCACTTTGCTTATACAGAATGAAAATCACACTTGTTTTGGATATTTTCAGCGAACAAGCTTTTTCTGGCGCTGCTCATTTATTACACGAGAAAGCATGCACGAGAGAGAGAAAAAAAAAGATACCAGCACCATCAGAGAGATAGATATCGCAAGAGAGAGACACGCTGACAAAGAAAGAGAGATTCGGTCATGGAACAGAAACACAAAAGAGACAGTGAGAGAAAAACAGAGACAGAGAACTATACCATGTCCACCCAAGTCAGCTGCTGATTCTGCATGAAACAATGATTTACCTCAAATGTGAGCAACATTCCCTTCATATGTATCAGAGTAGCCACTAGCTGTGCACAAATCTAAAGTGCTAAAATTGCTTTAAATAAAAAGTAATTCTGCAAATACAAAGCAGGATTGTTGGAAGCATGGAAAACTAAAGCTCATTGGCTTTAAAGATATAATTGAAGTTAGGCGAGCCAGTAGTTTGTAGCTGTAAAAATGTGTGGTTTTTAAACAGATAATCATGGGTTGAGCCCAGGGGTTGCCTGCCAAATCAGATGTAACAGGGTTTTATCAGTGCTTGGCCAGAATGCCAGATGGAGCTCCTTGCATAAGATAACCAGATGAACTGAAATAAAGAATTGGGGGCTGGGGGGAAACAACAGTTGTTGTGTCCTGGTGCAATTCAGTTCTTAATAGTTAAGAAATGGTGCAAATCTTGCCAGAATGGTAATGTACTAATATCATGCAATTGTTGTGGGTCCTTTGCAATAATTATTCACAGCTACAGGTGCAGACTTGTACACATGCAGAGAACAGACTTATGGTGAGACTAGAAAATTGCATTGCAGATGAAAAAAGGAAGTGGCAAAATAGGTTGGGAGGGAGGGGAGGGGGTTGGAATTTCTCGGTCTTTGACAAGGCTCAAAAGGCAGCTTAAATCATTGCAGCCTTTGCCAAGCCTGGAAGGGGGAGAGGGCTAACAAGTGACAGACAGGGAAAGGAAACTCAATGTTATTAGGGACAGAGGGACTGAGAACTTGAGCAAATATGAACTGATCAGTGAGAGCCAGCATGGATTTGTAACAGGCAAGTCATGTCTAACTGTTTTTGTTAGGCAAGGGTATTATGGTTTATGGAACCAAGGCGGGTAGATGGAGTTAAGATAGAGATCAGCCATGATCTAATTGAATGGCAGTACAGGCTCAAGGGGCTGAATGGCCTACTCCTGTTCCTAATGTGCAGCCTTGAGTCAGCAGGAAAATGATGGAGTGGGCTTATGCCCCATGACTGCTGAATTGGAGGTGGTGTTGCACGTGTTGGTTGCATGGAAGGTGGCCCTGATTGTTACGCCATGACATCACTGCTATGTGCCTCAAAGGAAATGGAGGCAGGTTGGAGGCTGCAACTGACCATTATTATCATTGGCTGTGCCAGACTTATGTGCTGCATGTTAGCTGCAGGTGTCCTTGCAGCAGCTTTGCACCTGGCTTTCTGCTGATCTGGATCCTGTGAAGATAGTTCCCCATGGTCACTGCCAATTAGGTGCAACATACTTGTAATTATGATTTGTAGCATCTTGGTGGGTGGGGCCAATCAGACTATACTGGTTATGGATGACCCTGGCATGCCTTCTTTCATACAGTACCATGACAAATATGGCCGATATGGGGCACTTCCAAAGAATCATCCAGCATTATAGTTGGTCAGGCCTTCACATATCACATGTAGTCTATCGGGCCTGTTGGCACAACCTGCTTTGAGAATTGGATTCTCCACAGACACTAATCTCCGGCCAAGGTAAGGTACATGCAGATCCGTTGGTGTGAGGATATTAGCAGGTGGGCACAGAATACCTTTGGTGCAGTCTGACCTGCCTAGCATTCCTCTGCTGGACTTCCTCTACCTCCTTGAAAAGTTCACATATATGGGCATCCCTGTTGGAAAACCCATTGTGGCAGTAGTGAATAAAAAGCAACAGAGCAATTACCACAAAGGCTGATGAAAGCCTAAGCAGGTCTAGAAATGGTCTTTAAACTGCTGACTGAATCTTTTCGATATGCCATTTAAATGAACTGCGGTCCACAGCTGACCCCTGAACATTTATTACCACAGGGGCGTGATCTGCACCTGGTGTGCTGCACACTTGAAGATCAAAAAGTAGCATGTAACATGAAATGATGTCATCCCAGCCTCACTTTAATAGTTTAATGAAATAGGCTGGAGCTTCTTGTCCTTACTTGAAATGTGAAAGAGGCAGAGACCCAGTGTAATTATTCCCTGCATCTTATCCCAGTCCGTTCCATTAGTGTGTCCAGGTGCCCAGTGTATAGGCTATAACGGATGTGAAAATTAGATTTTGTAATTGTTTTTCAAATCTTGACTGTTCAAAGCACATCACATTAATACTCATATGGGGGATGTATGCTAATCTCTGATTTGTTCTTGTGGAGGCCTACCCATGCGTTGCGGTGGGCCGTATAGTGGCATCTGGGAATAGTTTTCTGGTTCATTGGCAGAATTCCTGGGGCCTGAACCAAGCTTTTTTTAAAAGCTGATTTCCATGGAGTTACTCAGAGACAAAATAAGAGTTCATAACCACACAGCACAGTTTACAAATAAATGAATGTAATTATTTGTAGTGAGCAATTCAATTGATTTATGCAATGCATTCAATATATGGGTTCTTTAAAATCAGTCAGCAATTAAATCGAAGCAGAGGACAGGATTGGGGTTCCCCCTTCCACTGAACAGTCTGGATTTCCCTCTCCCAGTTAGCTGTGGACTGGTTGTAGAATTCTTTCTCCCAAATCCCAGATTCACCAGGAACCTATAGGCTAAGGAGGTTGGGCCTGGGCTCCCCACAACCTCTTCCCAACATTGCAGTCCTTGGGCTCAGTGCTAAGGCCTGAGAGATAACCCCCTGTGTGCCCCTCAAGTAGAGATGGCAACACATGGACACTTTTGGTCGTTGCAATGGGCATGTGCAGATCAACACTACTGCAGTCTAAACATTGTAGTCCAGAGTGTATGTACAGAGTGGCACTGGCAGAATCTGGAAGTTGTAGTCTACTAGCTTGTTGAGATTCTTCATTTGAATCCCATGCCAGAAAACATCAGGATCCAATGCGGAAGGATTAAAGTTTCAGGCACAGTGTGGTTGGAAAGTCAAAGCTCAATGTGGGAGAAAAGTCACTGGAGGGGTTCAAATAGATAGGGTAAGTTTATATGTAAATTTTGTGATTTTTTTTCAGGAAGTTACTGGAGGGGTTCAAATAGGGATAGGGTAAGTTTATAGATAAATTTTATGATGTTTTTCAGAATTGTTCATTTTAACACATTTGATATGTCATATTTTATTTTTGGGACTATATGGTGGGATAGGTGGGGAACCAACATGGGTGCTGAAGGGACTCCGAGATCTTTCTTCAGCAATGTGATTGCTTTTTTTGGTTTGCGAATGGAAATTTTTAAGAGATCATGAAATCAATGCGTAAGTGTGTTTGATTGGCTCATCTTTCACATGATATTAAATTGGACATTGATGCACACTACACAGGACTTTATTATATATACACATCATCAATTTTTAAAATTTTAGGCCAGTAATCTGCATGAGATTGACGTAATGTTATGACCTCAGATTAGGCTTGTGATATGATCGCTATGATGTTATTTACCCCATAATTACCTCCTGCCAGCCAACTATAGATATACATCAACAGGCAGCTACAGATAAACCAGAGTCCTAGGCCATAGATCTGCAAGCACTTAAAGAATCAGAAGTAATTCCAGGATTTGGAGTAGGGGGATCTAAGCCATGCCCCTGATTCCCCCTAGTGGTTGCGCCTATACTGGGACACCTTTCACTTCTTAACCAAAATGGCATATTTGACTAAAATGGGATGTAGTTAAGAGAGGAAAATAAAATAATTTCTAAAAATAATTGTAAAACCTGAAAGCATTTTCCATTGTTCAATGAAAAGAATAAAAATAAAATTGGAAGCTTTCCAACAACATATTTTGTTTAGCTTTCAACTGACTGGCACTTGTATTGACTTTCTTGTGGATTACTCTCAAATGTAGCTGACTATCAAATTTGGATAAACCAAACATTCAGATATTAAAACTTACCAGCCGATCCTGGATGTGCACAGCAGTGGGGCTTAAGGAAATTTATTTTGTTCAATAACCTAATATTATAGTCTCCTATTTGTTTGCATCAGTCTTCTCCAGTTTATTCTCCAATTCTTCTGTAACCTGCAATACTTTTAAAAATCCCTTCTAAATTTATTGTATAAACCCGATAAGTCACATTCCATCCTGATCAGGATAATCCCCAAGGATTTACCCTTATAACTATCAATGTTTAGCTTACACACTGAGCACTATCAAATTACTGTACCAAAACACAAACTAAGTTATTTTTCCACAGCAAAAGATTTATATCAAGCATTTCCAACATGAATCTTTTGTTTCACAGTTTTCTCCACTGATTTACCCCCTCCTCTCTTTTGTAGCCATTGATTCCTTGCTGCAGTACAGTTTTACTGTACCCCAGTACCCCATGATACCGCAATATTGACTGTGAATTTGCCGCTTCAGCAATAGTTTTCAGTTGAATCAAGTCCCTGCAGTTTAATTGTTATGGAATCATAGGATCTTACAGCACAGGAGACCATTGAGCCTATCGTGCCTAGGTCGGCTCTTTGAAAGAGCTATCCAATAAGTTCCACTCCCCCACTCTTTCCCCATAGCCCTGCAAATTGTTCCTTTTCAAATGTAGATCCAATTCCCTTTAGGAAGTTACTATTGAATCTGCTTCTACCACCCTTTCAGGCAGTGCATTCCAGATCTTAACTCGCAGTGTAAAAAAAAATCTCCTCATCTCCCATGCACTTCAATCACAGGCATTTGATTCCATTTGTAAGCTTCTCATCCTTAGACTAAGAAGTAGTGAGTATAATTTGACCACGAATCTGAGTATTTCAAGGCATTATACTGGGTTGGGGGGAAGGTCCCGCTCTGCCCTGTAACGTTAGTACTCTTCTGATAAGGCACAACCAAGCCTCCTCCCATTCCTCATAGAACTAATCACAAACAGCAGGATGTATATCTGATGATCTACGCAGGACTCCACAAGAAATGCTTTTACTCGATAATTCCCATCATTAATTCAGTAAAGCTGGTAGCAATCTTCAAAAAGGGAAACAAAAATGTATTTACCTCCCAGCCGATTTGTTTGGTTCCAATATGCTTTACCCAACATGACTGCTAGAGGGAGCTGAAGCAGTGCCAACATGAATAAGCTGCTGGTTTGTCCCCTTTTTGGATATTCTCCTTTGACTTAAAAAGATAACGGGCCGGGATTTGCTGGGGTAGCAGAGCATCTACCGGCGTCTGCAGTTAGTTAGACTTGCCCCCGCGCCCTTCATCTCAAAAACACTTTTGCCCTCTAAGTTGCTGAAAGTGCAAGCTGATTACATTGCAGCAAGGGAAACAGGGCATCTGGGACCTGAGTGAACAGGGCAAGCAAAAGGGTACCTCCCTAACCAATCAATCAGATTGAAGAATTGAGAAATAAATAGCAGAAGGACTGAGAAGGCAGTGTAAATTAGAACGGGTGAATTCAGTGTCAAATCAGGTACAGAAAGAGAAATAAAAAGGTAAAGAAAGGTGGTATTGAAAGCAAAAAAAAGGGAAAGTAAAAGGCGGCAAAAATTATAAATTTCACGTTGTTACAATGTCCAACAACAATTAATACCTGAAGGAATGAGACGCGACACTTGTAATAGTTAATATTCGGTGCCAGAGAGGTTGATTGGTAGTAGTTAACAATTATTACATCTTAAAAAGGGTATTTGGGCTTGAAATGACGACTTAACTTTTTGTGGTGAGTTTAGTTCATATCTACCGTGCAAATACAGCAACTTCACGATATTCAACGCATTTCAATGGTGAGGCAGACAGCGAAATGCCGTTTTGGCGAAGCTAACTTAGACAGCAACTTTTGGATATTCGCGCATCTGCTCCGCACCTGAAGTTACTGTACTATTTATGCATAAATAATGCTGAGGGCCATTAACCTCACCGTTATTTTGACAGCAAAATCTGGCCCAACGTGTATTTTTCTAATTATGAGTTGATTTCCTTCTACATAGCTTTGGGGCAGTTTCTTTTGTATCAAATGTCTGAGGGAACAGAGGCCTTTTCTAAAATACCTGTTAGGAGATACTGGGTTGCCCCAGTGTCAACAACCCAAATAAAAGAAATCTAATAAAAGTGCCTCCTTTTTAGAGGGGCACAACAACAAAAAAAATCATAAAAAAGACAAAGGAAACTTAACAAATTAAACAACAATATTTCCACCCATGGCTGCTATGCACTCCAGTTCCCGAGATGCCCACTGGTCATGGAAAGTTCTCTCACAGATACTATCTGACCTTCTGAGTGTTTCCAGCATTTTCTGTAAAAACAAATACCTACCTCCTTTGTAGGCTTTGGACCAGAACACTGTCAATCAAACAGAACAATCAGGTCATATGATTAGCTGCAGCCTATCCGATTGCGATAAAACCACACAACTAGCACAGTCACCTGATCACTTTTGGCCAATGAGGTTGCTAGAAAGCATCATTCAATTGAAAAAGGTCATGTGACAACTGTTAAACAGAAAAATGACTCAAAAAGGATGTACATAATTTTTTGTAATGTAGAATTTAAAAAGTGTAGTTTAAAGAAGGAACTTGCATTTATATTCCACCTTTCATGACCTCAGGACGTCCCAACACATTACGTGTTTTTCTAACCAGTGAAGTACTTTTGAAGTGTAGTCACTGTTGTAATTTAGGGGAAGTTTAGATTTTTTTTTTAAAAACCTCCAGGTCACTGTTAAGTGGCTGGGTGAGCACTTTGATACCTCTGTAGCCTGTATCATTGTTGCTCAGTGGCCAAATTAGAAAGGTTTGTTTAGGAGCAATCCTTGTCAATATTTCCTTCCTTTTGTCAACTCCCCTAAAGTGCTGCACCCAGTAACCTAACTGAGACTGGCAACTCATCATATGGGAAAGCCAAAGCATGACTAACAGTCCAAGTTAGAATCTGAACACAGGCCTCAGCAGAACATTCTACTGTAATGCATCATACAACTGTCCTTCTTTGATCGAAGAAGCTGCTTCGGCTCATAGTATAGTTAATTTGTGATAATTCTATGTTTTGGAGGGTGAAAATAGTCTTCACCTGTTTTACACTGCGCCTGAATTTCTTTTCTAGTGACTTCAATAGCAAAGAAAATCGGGCGTGGTATAAAATGGGCTGCTGATCCGCTATAGCCCGTTTCATGCTACTGCCGAAGACCAATTTCACCCCGTTAAGAGTTAGATTGTACCTCTACCCCATACTTCTCCATCACTCCAAACTCTTGAACACATTAATGATGTTTTCAATGCTGGTTCTATCCAGAAGATACAATAACTGGGTAGTTTGTTCTCTGTAATTCATATTTTTGATAAACTTTTGTGCTTATCAAGGTGAAGATATCAAGGCTGGAGAATGGAGTACTACCCCACTTTTTGCACCTAGTTTCAGCATCGAGCACTGCAGGTTTGGTATAGCTTGGAGTAGATGCAGACTTGACCCAACAATGCGTGTTAACTGCAATCTCCAAAGAGCACCTCATGTTACACCAGTGTAAACTTTTCATTTCCCGCACCACCCATCTCATCGACTTCTCTTTTTCCTACCAAATATTTTCCCCTTTTCTCCTTAACGTGCTGACTCTTTGCTGGGGTACAGCTTCATAGGCACTGGCAGTCCTCTGGTCCTTGCCCAGTTGGTCATTAAGCACCTGCAAGTCTAAACAGTGACAATTGGTAGGGTATTCATCTGTGGCAGGCAACCCAGCTAGCCTCAACCTATCCTTACCTGATGTCTGCACACATGCAGTTTCTAGGAATTAGACGTGGATAGTGATCTGGGGCCCGATATTAGGAGGGCGGCGGGTTCGCAGCGGGGCGGGGGGGGGGTGGGGGTCGACTGGGCGCGTGGGTAACGCGCCCAGTGAAATCAGGGTGCTCCGCACGGAATCGCAGGCTAATTGGAGCCACTTACCTTTGCTTCCGGGTTTCGCGGTGGAAAGCTGCGCAGCGGGCGGACTGCGCATGCGCAGCATAGACTGTCAGCTGGAGGAGGCCTATTTAAAGGGGCAGTCCTCCACTGACTGATGCTGCAGGAAATAGGAAAAATTAAAGCATGGAGCAGCCCAGGGGGAAGGCTGCTCCCAGGTTTAATGATGCCTCACTCCGGGTATTATTGGATGGGGTGAGGAGGAGGGGGAGGACAGAGAGGTCAGAGATCCTGACGGGTGGGCGGGATCTGCCTCTGCCACCAAGAAGGCCTGGCTCGAGGTGGCAGAGGTGGTCACCTGCACCACCTGCATACAGTGCAGGAGGCGCTTCAATCACCTAAGTAGGTCAGCCGAAGTGAGTACACTTACTCATTCCCCTACACTCCGTCTGCCACATCACCTCCCCCACCCCACATCTCCTTCTGCACTGCCAACACTACTCTGTCACATCACCCCTCACACCCACTGAAAGCTCATCCTCATCTTACCTGTACTTACTCACCTCGCCAGTACTCATCCCGCCACTACCACTCAACCCAATCCTCATACAATCTCATGGCTCTATCTCATACTCACCCTCTCATGCATCTCTTTCACAGTCAGCATCGCTCAACCTGCCACTACCTGTGCTGCAGCCACAGGACATGCATCGCATATTTGCAGTCGGAAGCGTAAGGCAAACGTGTCGTGAGCATGAAGGGGATGCACAAGGGAGTTTGAGGGTTTGTCATGGTTTTTACTTATATTTAATTTCTGATCAACTCACATAACATATTATATTGGCACCACTACTGCCACGTCTTCGCGAATCTTGTCTGGTTTGTGCAATAATGCCCTTTCCCGAGGATCACTATGAAGACCCACAACTGATGCCACCCATTGTGTCACTGCAGAGTGGGTGTAGGTGTATTTGCAGGGCTCTTTTGTGCAGACGACTGAGAGACGTTGGCGATGTCCCCGGTGGCACCATGGAAGGATGCGAAGGAGAAGTTGTTGAGGGCAGTGGTGACTTTGACAGCGACAGGTAAGAAGATGGTGCGCGAGCCAGCCGGGAGCAGCTCGGCATGAAGGAGGCTGCAGATGTCCACGACTACATGTCGAGTGACTCTGAGCCTCCGTGTGCACTGCTGCTCAGAGAGGTCCAGGAAGCTGAGCCTCGGTCTGTAGACCCTGTGTTGAGGGTAGTGCCTTCTGTGACGCATCTCTCTCTGCCGTTGCCCTCCCTCCTGCTGTGCAGGTGGATGTGTCACAGCACTGTGTTGTGGAGCTCCACTTGTCAGAGGTGGACGGCATGGCCGGCGAGGCTGGTGATGCTCCTCGTCCTCTGAGGAGGTCATGACTGCAGCTACGGCGGCCCCCATCCAGAAGATATACAGGTAGGTACATGTGTCTGGACACTGGGTAAGTGTGCAAGTTGGTGAATTTTATTGTTAGGAGGAGGGTGGTGGAGGCCAAACTTTGTCCAAAGTGACAGAGTGGCCTCCTGCAATGAGTGAGGGATCCCCCCTTCACCTGTCAAATGGACCTTTGCAGCTGCCACAGGCTGATGGCTGCAACATGTCCATTTGAACTGGGAGTGTTTCCCCCAGTACGGGAAACAGTCCCAGTTGTTTGCAAAATCCCACCCCTCCTAAAATCTCATGTTAATCAGGTCTCTAAACGACCTGAAATACCTTAATGATTACTTTAAGTGGCACCCTGCCGGCTTTAATTGCCGGCGGGAGTCCCACATGTGGGGGCTGCGCGCACGTCAGCGCGTCACTCGGGAACCTGGAAGTGGGTGGGTTGGAGCCGGGCTCCAGACGCGCCCCGGGAAGCCCCGATTTTCGCAGCCCCCCCACCCCCCCGCTACGAGCGGGTGCGAAAATCGAGCCCCTGGAGTGGAACCGCTCCGCAATATCTGCCCCTCCCCCTCCCCCTGGATTGGTTTCGCACCCAGGTCACATAGGTGAAAGTCCCTCTTGCCAAGCTCGCCATTGAAAATAATTACATAATGTTTAGTATACACTCCTACCTAATATGACAGCTCAAACATAATAAAAACAAATCGAATTCTTTACACTCAAGTTCAGCCAATTTCACAGGATACAACTTTCGACAGTGAAAAACCTCAAGAAGTTATATATCGGGATAAAGCTACCACCCGATAATTGCCTATTTTAGATTTCTGACACATTAGGGAATGAATACATTTTCATATCGAGGCAGAAACAGTGTTATTTCATGAATTAAAACTAATTTAGGAGAAAAAAATATCTGTTTTGATTTGTGCATCTGTTTTCTAGAATGTAACGGGTCCTAAATTCGAACTGTCAGGCATAAAGGTACTTGGGAGGGTGGGGGATAATTTTGTGATAACGTAAGACGGCTGATAGCAATCGGCAGCTTGTTTTACACCTTTACAGAATTTTATTTCCATTGATACAACATTCTTCAGTGTTGCTCGCAAGCCCAGATTTCAGGCCCAGTTGGCAGTCTGCCCGAACTGGGCAGAAAACGACAACTGGCCAGTGGGTAGGAACGGAAGTTCGGGCAGCTGGCACCAAAGGAAAGCTCGGGGCAAGAAGGCGAGTCAGGGTGAGGGGGTTTCGAGAAGGTCGCATGGGACGAAAGCGGTGGAGTCTAGGGCGGGAGAGGCCGCGACCTTACTGTGGAACCAGCAGGAACACTCCTGCTCTGCCCACAAAAGAAATATTTCTACTTACCTTAGAGGGTCTCTTTGTCCTCCAGATAGCTTCTGACCTGCCTTCACTTGGCGGGAGAGCCACGGCAACTTCCCTGCTCAGACCAGAGTTAAAATCTAATCGGGATCCCATTGCGGTAATGGACCCCAATTTGCATAAGTTATGAGGCTCCTGCCTGTTTCCAGTGGGTGCCTCAGCCACTGAAAAACAGCAGTTAAAATTGTGGCCAGCAGGAATGGAGCAGTAAGGCTGAATGGTCTATTTTAAAGTCCCTCCTCCCTGCGTCGTTCCCACCAGGTAGGAGTGGGTTATGATTTTTTCCATAGAGATGAACTTTTAACTTCAGCAGGGGGCATAAAATGGGTGGTAGCAGATCGGCCGCTGATTATAAAGCCATGGAGAGGAAAAATCGAGCAGGGAGTTTAACGTGCGGGGAGTTCCGCTACCACTTGTTTTATGCCCTTGCCGAAGTTGAAAGTTCCTCCCGTAGTCTTTAAAGTCCTGAGAAATTCAAAGTATGATGACCTGAAACGTGGAAAAATACAAAGTTACTCATAATCTAAAAAAAACATTCTGTAGGTGATGAAAACAGCTCCAGGCATGAAAATAATTGATGTTAATGGGCAGAAAAAAAAGTGAGGTCTTAATCTCCTGGGAAAGGGAGAGATCACATCCTCAAGTCAGCTGCTGATTCTGATGATAAGTGCTATTTTCGAGTTACTCAAAAATAGATACTATCACAGCAATAATCATTAAATTATATACAATGAATAATAGTTGGTAAAGTCTTTTAAACCACAGGTAGAATATTTTGTGTCCATGAATGTTTGCTATTTTTTTTAGTCGAGTTCTCTGGGGCTGTAAATCTGTTTCCCTTCTGTGACAGAAGGACCCCAAATTGAGCCCGGGACTTGTGTATGCCGTTTCCTGGCCTTCCCCAGCAGTTTGTGACGGGCATCGTTAGCCTCTGACCACCCAAGGTCAACAGCATAAGAGGGAGGTAGCTGGGGGTTGGGGGTCCCAGGTCAGGAGTTTCCTCATTCCCAGCCTGGCAGGACATCTGCAGGCTAATATACCAAATGACAGCAGGCGTACCAGCCTGCCAAACAACGGATGTGGGGCCCACCTTGGGAGGTCCAGGCTTGGAATGTGTCCTGGATCCCCAAAGATTTTGAAATTTTAAACTTTTTCTTGACCCTCTTAAAATGGGGGCTGATGGGCACAATGTAGAGATGTTTTCAGGAGCAGCCCCAACATCCCAACCCCCTGGACCCGGCAACCTCTGGCTCTCCGCAATAGAGGGTGACCGAGATATGCCTCTAGTGCACGTGCACACACCAAGTTTATGTAAATTAGGTGACCTCCCCTTGACCCTGCCAACATTGCTGCCGTAGGGGATGTGAAGACAAGAACATGCATCGCGTAAGGAACAGTAAATGCAAGGATTTGTCTGAGGGAACAGAAATTGAGGATGTTCGGAAAGGAACCGTTGGTGGGAAAGGGAGCTGGTTCAAATACTGTGGTGCATAATGGACAATTTTGGGAAGGTATCAAAGTACTACAAGACTGCGTGGGGAGAGGAACCCATTCACACCATGCAAGATTCCATTAATATCAGGTAACAGAAGGGCCTCTTACCTTGACACCTGTGGGGGTCTTTAAACTTCTTGTGGCACTGCACAACAGACTTATAGCGATCCAAACCTCTGACCACCCAATGACCATCTGGGAAAATAACAACTCTCTTCTCTGGTGTACTTAATCTAATAATATTTCTACAACCCCACCTGAAAAATGGAGCAATCTGCTCCCACGACCACTGATTCATATGGATGGCAGTTTACAGTCACCATTTATTTCCCTTTGATAACTCCTATAGCAATGCTCCTTTAAACTGCTGCAGGTGTCTATAGGCACGTGCTAACACTGCACAACCCAACATGTACCTGAATAATACAAAAATAGGCCTATGGGTGTCAAAGGCCTGCTTGAAGTAATGCAAGTGCTGCTGGTTTTCCCTATTGCATAGTTCTCTTGCTTCAAATTGGTTGTAAAGCACTTTATGGCATCCTGAAGACATGATAAAGCACTATGAGAACAAGGTCAAGTTCATTCATTCAGATGTTTGTTTTGATGTGGCGGTCAGACGGGAATATGTCAAAAAAAAATCGCTCACATTAAAATCGCAGTTATAAGATTTTGAAAGATGTTAAAATTTCAGGTACTTTGAGACAAGTTACAGTATTGTTTAACTCAAGAATTGAAGTGCTGATTATTTCCTGTATTCCTTTTGCTTCTGCGTAATTATTGATATGGTAACACAAGGCAAGCCCACAGTTTCTCAGGCCTAAATTTTAACTAGGAGGCGGGATCTCAGCAGGGGAGTCAATAATCAGGTGGGAAACCCAGAGAAAAAAATTGTGCGGTTTCCCGAGCGATCGCAACTCAATTGAAGCCACTTAGCTCAACTTCCGGGATTCACGTCCTCAAGCCGTGCAGCGGGCGGACTGCGCACTCGCATGACGCATTTAAAGCCCACTATTTAAAGGGCCACTCCAATAATGCATTTTGAAGGAGAAAGGACGCTACAATAACTATGCAACATTCCAGAGTCAAGGCAGCACCTAGGTTCTCCGACGCCACCCTGGAGACATTACTGGGTGCAGTGAGAAGCAGGAGGGAGGTGCTTTATACACCAGACAGGAGTAAGAAACCTGGCTCTATCACAAAGAAGGCGGTGGTTAGAGGTGGCAGAGCAGGTCAGCAGCAGGAACATGGTGCCCCGGCCATGCCTGCAATGCTGAAAGAGATTTAGTGACCGAACCAGGTCAGAAAAAGTGAGTACAGCTACTGATTGACCTGCATTCAGTAGTGAACATTACCCCCCGCACATTGCCCTGCAAAGTCTACACCATCACATCACTCCTCACACCCACTTAAGGCTCAGTGTCAAATTACATTCACTTTCTTGAACTTCTTTACCCCCCAATTTGTGCACCCACCTCTCCCACTCACCCAATCCTGATCCAATGTGATCAGTTTGTCCGATCATCATCCACTGATGCATCTGCTTCATTGTCATCCTGACCCAAAGCAATGCATCCATTGGATGACCACTTCACCCTCATTCACCCCCTTGTAGGAGAAGAGAGCACAAAATGCAATGGAGAGGGCAGGGACTGGAGGGGGGGCCTTCACAAATCGTGGCCCTCACAGAGGCAGAGGAGGAGGCGTTGCAGATAAGCTGGACGATGGAGTGCCTGGCCATCGGGGATGCCGAGACTGGCACCCTGCAAATGTCTGGTGACAGATCTTTAACATTCTTCACACATAATATGGATTGATGTTATCAACGATTGATCTGTTGCATACCTCAGTATGCTCATCGCAAAATTACTTCAGCGATGATTATTAATATTGCTGCATATTCTCTTCCAGGGGCGTCACGGACTGAAGACATGGTCAAGGGCAATTCCTCAGAGGAGCTCTCTGACTCTGAGGATGCACATCTTAGCAAGCCATCCACCAGTGCAGATACGCACACCTCGGTGGGTCCTACTAGAGGGATAGTTGGGTTGTCACCTGGTGAATGAACACACACAAGTGAGTACGAGCAGACACTGGTGGCAGGGGCAGCGGTGGAGGGTCCACGTCGGTGGGCGCACTCCTCTCCAAACTCTGCTCAGCTTGGCACAGATGCTGAACCCCGGGGGCCATCCATGAACAGGAGAATGATAGAGGTACAGGAGCAACTTTGTGAGGGAGTGGAAAACATGCCATGCACACTCTCCACAATAGCGGAGAGGATGGAGGAGTCCAACTTCATCGCTCGTGGATTGGTGGCGCAGGTAAGTGCGGCAATATCTGCGATGGAGAGAATGGCAGCCTCCATTGAGCTTCAAGCACGGCTCACAAATGAGTCCATTCAAGCCCTGGCAATGGCCGTGTGGACTCAGGGCAAACTACATTCTGCTGCCTTAGATAGGCAGACAGACACACTAGCACTGGCCTTACAAGGCATCACACGTGTCCACCAAACTATTGTCCAGCAGAGTGGTAGGAGTGATGTGGCCCTGGCCCAGGAGAGGGATTATGGTGAAAGGGGACATGGAAGTGGGGACGCCACTCAAAGCGCTCCCACATTTCATCCGCTGCCCCCCCCTGAACCGGTACCCGCAATTCTGCCTCCTATCCAGGTGGCCAAGTCTGCCCCTGCACAGGTGCAGGTGGATCAGTCTTTGAGCGGGCCCTCATGGGCTCCAAAACCCAGATGTCGTAGGCTGAAAGCATCGAAGCAGTCCGGGCATGATTCTGAGCAACTTGCCACTACCTCTGCTGCAGCCACAGAGGATGCACCACGTAGGAGCGGTAGGAAGAGGAAGTCGAAGGTTTTGTAATCACAAGGGTATGCACAAGGGTGTCTGACAGACTGTCATGTTTATGTTAACTTCACCTTAAATGTTATGATTCTCACCACCATAAGACCATAAGAGATGGGATCAGGAGTAGGCCGTTCAGCCCCTCGAGCCTGCTCCGCCATTCAATGAGATCATGGCTGATCTGATTTTTACCTCAACTCCACTTTCCTGCCTTATCTCCATATCCTTTAACTCCTTTGCTGATCAAAAATTTGACTATCTCAGCCTTGAATGTATTCAATGACTCAGCCCCCACAGCTTTTTGGGGTAAAGAATTCCAAAGATTCACAACCCTCGGAGAAGAAATTCCTCCTCATTTCCGTCTTAAATGGGTGACCCCTTATTCTGAGACTATGCCCCCTAGTTTTAGATTCCCCCATGAGGGGTAACATCCTCTCAGCATCCAACCTATCCGGTCCCCTCAGAATCTTGTATGTTTCAATAAGATCGCCTCTCATTCTTCTAACTCCAATGAGTATAGATCCAACCTGTTCAATCTTTCCTCATAAGACAACTCTTCCATATTCGGAATCAACCTAGTGAACCTTCTCTGAACTGCCTCCAATGCAAGTATGTTCTTCCTTAAATAAGGGCACCAGAACTGTACGCAGTACTCCAGGTGTGGTCTCACCAGCACCCTGTACAGTTGTAGCATGACTTCCCTGCTTTTATACTCCATCCCCCTAGAAATAAAGGCCAATATTCCGTTTGCCTTCCATATTACCTGCTGCACCTGTACGTTGACTTTGTTTTTCATGTACGAGGACACCCAGATCCCTCTGTACCGTAGCATTTTGTAGTGTTTCTCCATTCAAATAATATTTTGCTTTTTTATTTTTCCTCCCAAAGTGGATGACTTCACATTTTCCCACATTATATTCCATCTGCCAAATTTTTTGCCCATTCGCTTAACCTGTCAATATCCTGTTGCAGACACTTTGTGTCCTCATCGCAATTTGTTGCTTTTCCACCTATCTTTGTATCATCAGCAAATTTGACCACAAGGCACTCTGTTTCTTCATCCAAGTCATTGATATATATTGTAAATAGTTGAGGCCCCAGTACTGAACCCTGCGGCACCCCACTAGTTACAGATTGCCATCCTGAAAATGACCCTTTTATCCCAACTCTTTATTTTCTGTTAGTTAGCCAATCCTCTCCATGCCAGTATATTACCCCCAACACCATGAGCTCTTATCTTGTGCAGTAATCTTTTATGTGGCACCTTATCGAATGCCTTTTGGAAATCCAAATATACTGCATCCAATGGTTTCCCTCTATCCACCCTGCCTGTTACTTCCTCAAAGAACTCTAATAAATTTGTCAGACACAATTTCCCCTTCATAAAACCATGTTGACTCTCCTTGATTGTATTATGAGTCTCCAAATGTCCTGCTACTACTTCCTTAATAATGGATTCTAGCATTTTCCCAATGGCAGATGTCAGGTTAACTGGTCTATAGTTACCTGCTTTCTGTCTCACTCCCTTCTTGAATAGGGGTGTTATGTTTGCGGTTTTCCAATCCGCTGGGACCTTTCCAGAATCTAGTGAATTCTGGAAGATTACAAGCAATGCATCCACTGTCTCTGTAGTCACTTCCTCTAAGACCCTCGGATGCGAGCCATCAGGTCCAGGGGACTTGTCAGCCTTTAGACC
Source organism: Heptranchias perlo (assembly GCF_035084215.1). NCBI lineage: Eukaryota > Metazoa > Chordata > Chondrichthyes > Hexanchiformes > Hexanchidae > Heptranchias > Heptranchias perlo. The sequence continues at coordinate 34,074,663 of NC_090347.1, read as the reverse complement.
CATTAGTTTACCTGGTACTTTTTCTCTAGTGATAGTGATTGTTTTTAGTTCCTCCCTCCCCTTTACCCCTTGATTTTTTACTATTATTGGTATATTATTAATGTCTTCTACAGTGAACACAGATACAAAATATCTGTTCAATTCCTCTGCCATTTCCTTGTTTTCCATTATTATTTCCCCAGTCTCATCCTCTAAGGGACCAATGTTTACTTTAGCTACCCTCTTCCTTTTTATATACTTATAGAAGCTTTTACTGTCAGTTTTTATATTTCTTGCTAGTTTACTCTCATTTGTGCAGGAATTTGGTACACATCTGCAGAAACCTCTTCCGGTGGTCACAATTTATTTTCTCCCTCTTTATTATTCTTTGTCATCCTTTGCTGGTTTTTAAAGTTTTCCCAATCTTAGGGCTTACCAGCAATCTTTGCCATGTGGTATGCTTTTTCTTTTAACCTGATACCATCCTTTACTTCCTTAGTTAGCCATGGTTGGTTCACCTTTTTTGTGGAGTCTTTCCTCCTAACAGGGATATATTTTTGTTGCGAGTTATAAAATATCTTTTTAAATGTTTGCCACTGCTTATCCACCATCATACCATCTAATCTGTTTACCCAGTCCACTTTAGCCACTGCCACGTCTTACCCATTCGAGTCCCTTTTGTGAAAGCACCCTTACATGTGGTTGCTCATTAACGGAGAGACTTGATGCCACCAATTGGGTGCATTTGCAATGGGATGTATGTGTCGTTGTATGGCTGTTTTGTGCAACCTTGGCGGTGGGGGGGGGGGGGGGGGGGGCGGGGTGGATGTTGGTGGTGGTTGTTCCAGTTGGTCTGAGTAATTGGCAGTAGTCACTTTGCAGATCTCCCTATGAGAATCTATCAAATATGAGTGACTCCCTGGCATGACGAGCAGCCAGATGAGACGCTGTTCTGCTGATGGTTCGCCCAGCATCGTTTTCCTCATCCTCTTCATCTTCTTCTCCAATGTTAATGGCCGGTGCGGCTGCTTCTGGAGCACATGGGACTTCATCCATCGGTAACCCTCTCTGTTGAGCGATGTTGTGCAGGACGCAACACACAACTGTTATTCTACACACTCTCGCCAGTGAGTACTGAAGGGCTCCCCTAGATCAATCCAGGCACCAGAAACGCATCTTCAGCAATCCTATGACTTGCTCTATGACAGACCTGATGGTGATGTGACTGTCGTCGTAACACTTTGTGCCTCGCTGGTGGGGTTCCTCACAGGTCATGAGCCTTGTCTCCAAGGATCCAGCCCTTAAGTCTGTCTTGTGCATGGAAGAAGGCAGTGATGTTGGATTCGCACAGAATGAAGGAAATCGTGGCAGCTGCCCAGGAATTTGGCACACATCTGCAGAAACCTCTTCCAGTGGTCACAAACCAGCTGTGCATTGATAGAATGATATTGTTTTCTGTTGATGAACAGTCCTGGTTCATAGGCAGGTCCTCAGATTGCTAAGTGTGTGCAATCAATTGCCCTGTACCCGTGGGAAGCCAGCCTGCGAGTGGAAACCCACTGCTCTCTCAGTGTGGCTGATGTCGTCGCTGGGGAAGTTGATGTAGTGGGATGCCCTGGCAAACAAAGCATCCGTGACCTGTCATATACACTTATGGGCAGACGACAGAGAGATCCTGGTGGTGTCACCGGTGGCACCCTGGAATGATCCGGAGGCGAAGAAGTTGAGGGCAGTGGTGACTTTAATTGCGATGGGCAATACATGTCCACCAGGTCCAGTCGGGAGCAGCTCTGCATGAAGGAGCCTGCAGATGTCTGCGGCCAACTGGCAACTCAATCTGAGCCTTAGTAGGCACTGCGCCTCAGATAGGTCCAGGAAGCTCAGCCTCTGCCTGCAGTCCCTCTCACGAGGGTAGTACCTCCTGCGACATCAGCTCCTCCGTTGTTCCCCCTCTTTGCTGTTCTACAGGTCCTTGTGGCGCACCTCTGTCTTGTGGAGCTACAACTCCCAGAACTGCACGCCGGGCCTGGCGTGGATGCTGAAGTGCTTCCTCCTCAGATGTACTGCTGAATAAATCCACTGCACCCCCCCATCCTGAAGGTGTCAGTTTGAGGGGGTCTAAAATGCAGGCAAATATGTCTGAACAGAAGAATTCTGAGTGTGAACAAAGAAATCTGAGTCTAAACACTAAGAACTCTCAGCCAAAGGTTTGTCTGAGAGAACTGCTTGCCCTGCTGCAAAAACTCACCTTTAATCCCCATTTGTCAATCACTGGTTTAAATGTTCAAATAGCTGCCGACTGCAACTCGTCTCCATTCCCATGGCGTGTTTCAGAAGGTGCAGGAGACACATTCAGGCAGAGTTAAAATCATTTCTCTGCCTCAATCCCCACAGATTTAATTGATTTAAGTACTTCAATGATGCTAACTGCCGCTTTAAATGTCATCCCGCCGGTTTTAATTGCTGGTGGGATTTTCGGGTTTCTGAAGCGCACGCACACCCAGATGCGTGAAACTGTTTTATCAGCATGTTGGAGCCGGGACTCGTTCCCGCTCCAAACTTTTAAAACTTTTACTGCCTCCTCCCGCCCCCAACCCACCTGTTCTTCGGGTTTAAAATCATGCCTTCAGTGTCTGCACATTGGTTCAACCTGAGAAACCAGCTAGTTTGCTGATCAAGTTGTTTCTTGTCTTTATTTTCAGCAAGCTTTTGGTAAGGTGTTCCTTGAAAGGAAAGGTATGCTCTAATGTTACATTTATATACAAAGGCCTCGGGTGGGTGCCTCAGCCTGTATCCATTCAGGAAGATGTTGAACGGTTTGTTGGTCCTTGTGGTTTAGATGGGAACAGCTGGAAACAGTCTTTTTGGCATTTCGTTTAAGTCTCCATTTTTGTAATACTGGGCCTTCTCTTTCATGTCAGCATTCAGGACTTCTCCTGGGTGACTGAAATCCTAGTCCTGCACCGCCAGACAGATGTCATCTTTGTAAATAAAATGCCTGGCAGAGGTGTTGGGAAGGTTATTTGTAAAGAGGTTGAAAAATGTTGGTGCTAGAGCTGAGCCTTGAGGTAGACTGTTGTTTTGGGACCTCTCAGGAGCTGTGTTTTAATCTAAATGAAACTTGGAACCGGCAGCCTCTCAGCAGAAGTTCCACAGCCATGACAACCCATTGCAGTAGGAACAATGGCGGTTTGTATAGTCGGCCTGTATGCTAGATCATGTCATATGCTGGAATACTGTGCCTGTCTTCTGCCTCGTCTGAAAGCCATTCTCGATGCAGGTGGTGAATGCCAGCACTTGATCACAGGTACTACAGTTTGGTCTGAAGCCTGTTTTATCTACACTCAGAATACCATCAATGATGGGAGAAGTTCTTTGAAGGATATGCTTTTCGAGTAATCTGTACATGCAGCTCAGCAAAGAGATGGGGCAGTAACTTGATACAAGTCAATGGTCTTTCTCAGATTTTGGCAAAGCTATTATGTTTGCTCTGTGCCAGACCTCAGGTATCTTATTCTCCTTGATGACTCTGGACAGAAAGATGGCTAGCCAGTGTCTGCTAGTTTTTCCCAGGTTCTTCAGGAATTCGGGAGAGATGTTTTCAAGTCCACAGGCTTTACTGGTTTTCAAAGTTTTGAAAGGCTGGAGGTCTTCTTCAGTTTCAGGTTTGCACTGTTTGTATCGTCGCTATTTGTTCTTCACATCTCTTTCAAACTTTTTGCCCTTATCTGCCTTTGCGACATCAGGTGGGTAGCAATGCTGTTGGGAGAGATTAGGTGATGGTGCTATGCTGCAGGCTTCTAAGCAGCACCAAGTTTTCTGAGTAGTGTCCAGGCTTTTTGATATGTTTAGTTTTGTGGTAGCTTGCTTCCATCTTGCAGTTCTAGAAATATTATTGTGTTATTCTGTAGCTATAGTGGTGCTATATTCAATAGTGGTGCTTTTCTTAATTACTGGAGACTCAAATTGCCATCAATTATCTGCAAATAGTATAAAGTACTTGCAGCACAGTCGGTACATGCCATATTCGAAGCATCAAAGGAAGAAAGAGAAATAGAGTAAAACTTGTGCCACCGCTATTTTGCTGAAATGGAGACCCATGTTGTTGGAAGGGTTAAACTAAGCCAACAGGTATTGCTGAACATCTAATGAGCTCAAGAGGGATTTTCATTTAGAGCACTGCTACAATGAGGAGCTCAACTCAAAAACCAAAGTGTATACAATTCGTGATATCAGCATTATTATTCAACAGGGCCACAAAACAGAACTAACCATCATGAGTGACCTTTCACCTCCGGAAGTTAGGATTTACATTTAGGATGCTCAAATTTCGCTTAGTCAACAAATTTGCCAATCAGTTATGCAGAACAAATACTTTTGTAACCACAAGGAACATGATTTCTCTACAGGAAACTACAGCTTGTGTGATCAGTTATAGGATTAGATTGTTCACATTTTTGCAGGTGTTGCCTTTTCAATCTTGTGATGGAGCGAATGAACAATCATCCCCTTTTCTGAAAGCACATCCACACTGCCAAAATTCACATCTTCTCAGCCTACTTTATTGAACATTGTTGACCTTCTGACAGCCTTCCATGTTGTTTCCATAAAAATCTCACTGCAGCATTGCATAGTGATTTGACAGCCTGATCCAGAGTTCCTCATTATTATCCTCAATTATATTTGCTCACAATGCAGTGAAAGCATCTCAAGTACGATTTTATTTGTGCCGTAATGTTGATAATTATCTTAAGTAGCGAAACTACCAAAATATTCAGAATTATTTTTTAAAAATTCCTCTCCTCCTCAGTTGATGGGTGAAAAGGGAGTTGCCAATCATTTTAATAGGAAACTAAGTCCTGTCAGTATGGTAGCTGTTCAGTGACGTCACTTAAATGGCAACATGCATCAATGTGTGTTGAATTATTTTCTAATATGAAGCAATAATGTCATTTTTCTCTGCTACATACTAGAACGTAATGTTTAAATATGTAGAGTATCCCAAAGAAAAATAATTGTTCAGTACCAATTTAAAAACATTGCTATAAACAATTACTGCTTGTTTTTTCCTCCAACTTACCCCTCCTTTTCTGAAGGCAGGAAGTCATGATGACCTATGATTCCACAGACATTGACATTTGTAACATTTTGGCATGTTGGCCAAAGATTCATTCTCAAGCGTTTGTCTAGGTAATGAATTTTAACACCCCTTCCTCCATAATTAGCCCACTAATACAGGAAAGCCTACCCTGTCCTTGCTCAACATGTACACTTCTAGCAGTGGTTGCTGTGCTGTTACAGGAGTAGGAACCCTAGTGATTTTAACCTCTTCCCTAGCTCAAAGATCATGAGACCTCCTGTACCACTGCCTTTCAGTTGGGATCAGCTAACATAACAACAGACCAGGAATCGGAGCTGATATCCTTCTTGTCTGTATGACCCAATGTCATGTTATATGATTATAGTGATATGATTAATTTACTCACAATTAATAAATATATTTAATTTTTAACAATTATACCATTAGAATTGGGAAAGAAAAGCTGATCCCCAGTTGGTCTAAGCTCTGATACTTTCTCCTGCATCTTTTCATTCCCATATTTAATTTTGTGTGCTCCTAACTAACAACTCATGTCCCATATAATGCCCCTAACAGTTTGGATCCTACCAGAGTTACAGATAAATTTCCCAGAGTTTCTCCTAAATTGGTTGCTGATTTTTATCTCCATTATTTTGCCTCTTCCAGGAGATTGCATGATTAGGATTGGGTCAATGTTGTATGAGGTTTCACCATGTCTGGATGGGATCAACTTGAGAGGCCTGATGGTCCTTTCTTATTCTTTTCATATGTTTATATGTATCTTAATTGCCCTAATACTTCTTGTGTTTTATCTGAGGCTGCACGTCCTCACTTCTTTCATCCTTTTCACTGCATTTTCCTTAACTAAAACTGGCTATTGATGAGAATTGCTATCTTTTGAATTGCTTGAACAATGCACTAACCATCTCATTTTCTTTAATCAACTCATTCATTTTAAATATACGTTGTTCTGTCTCTTTAGGAGTGCATTTCCTAGATGATGTTTCCTGGCTGTTATTTGCATTGCCTAACTTAAAATCACCAAGAACAGGTTTCTGCACTGCTCTCGGCATTGTGCCAATTTATCTACAGTCTCAAATCCATTGAAGTGCACTAGTGAAGCGCTCACTGAAAAAAGGACTGCCGGTATTTGTCGTTTAGTGCTACTTGTTGGTTTGTCATTGACGCCAGCACTGACTGGGGTTGGCAGCAAATGTTGGGAGGTCGAAAATAAATTTTCAGGTATCTGAGTTATGGCTTAGTCGTCCAGGACCACAAATATCTGAACGTTATTTGTCCTGAACTCAGATACAATATCTCAATGATCATTGGTTGCCAGGATCAATTTGTGGTAATTTCCCTCAGCAAAAAATAGTCATATTGTTCTCCTGGATATTAGAAATTAATAAGTGCATTCAAAAACAAGAAAAAGCCACTCAGATATCCAATTTACTCCTCATTCAATCATTTGAATCTTTTCTACCCCTTATCCCTCTATTATTTGATGAATTGGGAATTGATTTTATTCTCTTTTGTACATTTCAACAGAACCAGTGTCTGCTGTATAAGGCACCAATCATTCTTGAAGTTGATTTTTTAAAAAGTTATTCTTCAAGTTAGATTTTATTCACCCTTTTCTTCAGTTTATGATCATATTCTCTGGGTCTCTGCAAAATATCCGCCCAAGTCCACATTATCATCAATTCCCTTCATTTTAAAAATGTGCATTCTGTCCAATTTTTTTTAATTCTATGAGAATAGATCTAACTTCCTGAAACTCTGCTTCTGGTGATTTAGCTATAATTACCTTTGAACCCTGCCTCCATGTCTTTTCTTAAACTTAATGTCAACTCAACACCTATGCATGGATTGACCTTAGCCCATCTGTCTCTGAAACCTCTGGACTCAACCTATTCCAATGCTCTCCATAGCCAGCCTCCCATATTCCACCCTCTAAACTTCAGCTTATGCAAAACTGCACTGCCTACAACCTATCAACCACCAAGTCCCACTCACCCATTACCCCTGTGCTCACTGACCTACATTGGCTCCCAGTGGCCCAAGTGCCTCAGTTTTAAAATTCTCAGCCTCGTGTTTAAATCCCTCCGTGGCCTCATCCCTCCTTATCTTTGTAACCTTTTCTAGCCATACAACTGTTCCCAGAACTCCTGATTTGACTTCTTGTGCATCTCTCCCCCACACCCCCATGCCCCCCTCCCCCTTTGCCGCAGCATGCTGACCAAGTCTTCAGCTGCCGAGGCCTCATGCTCTAGAACTTCTTCCGCAATATCTCCTTCTTTGGTTTCATGCCGATTTTTGATTACATTTTGATGAAGTGCCTCAGGATGTTTTTCTACATTTTGGGGTGCTTTATAAATCCACTTGTTGTTGTCGACTTTAAAAAAAATAGAATATCACAATTCTATGGTTCTATTTATTCCTGCTATCCTTTATTCTTTTGTTATCTCTTTTCCTTCCATCAATGCAACAATAAATCAGTTTTTCATTACACCAACCTCTATCATGCCTGTCCAACAGTAATTTGTGGTTTTTTTTCAACATCCAGGCTTGGGCTGATAAGTGGCAAGTAACATTTGCACCAGACAAGTGCCAGGCAATGATCATCGCCAACAAAAGAGAGTCTAAACACCTCCCCTTGACATTCAATGGCATTACCATCGCCAAATCCCCCACCATCAACATCCTGGGGGTCACCATTGACCAGCAACTTAACTGGACCAGCCATATAAATACTGTGGCTACAAGAGCAGGTCAGAGGCTGGGTATTCTGCGGCAAGTGACTCACCTCCTGACTCCCCAAAGCCTTTCCACCATCTACAAGGCACAAGTCAGGAGTGTGATGGAATACTCTCCACTTGCCTGGATGAGTGCAGCTCCAACAACACAAGAAGCTCGACACCATCCAGGACAAAGAAGCCCGCTTGATTGGCGCCCCATCCACCGCCCTAAACATTCACTTCCTTCACCACCCCGCACTTGGCTGCAGTGTGTACCATCCACAGGATGCACTGCAGCAACTCGCCAAGGCTTCTTCGACAGCACCTCCCGAAGCTGCAAACTCTACCACCTAGAAGGACAAGAGCAGCAGGCACATGGGAACAACACCACCTGCACGTTCCCCTCCAAGTTACACACCATCCCGACTTGGAAATATATCGCCGTTCCTTCATCGTCGCTGGGTCAAAATCCTGGAAATCCCTTCCTAACAGCACTGTGGGAGAACCTTCACCAGACGGACTGCAGCGGTTCAAGGCGGCGGCTCACCACCACCTTCTCAAAGGCAATTAGGGATGGGCAATAAATGCTGGCCTTGCCAGCGACGCCTATGAACGAATAAATAAAAAAAATAATTTAATGACATCAATTTTAGCCCATGCTCATTTGTCTATTAAAAACCAATCCCTGTTGGGTAGTTATGCTGAGTTGAATCAAAGAAGCAAAATACTGAAATACCCAAGCTAGGTTTTGTGTATGCCAGCCATTATAAAAAGTTATAAGAAAGTTAAAATTTGTACTTTATTTAAGTGTAACTTGTTCTATTTCCCACCATTTGACTTAAAAAAAAATCATAACAGAATAGTGGAAAGTGAGACACAAAAATGAGTATGGCATGAGCATCCATCTTCTGTGACAGTGGGAAACAAAGACATTCAACTTATGACCCAGCGTTCATAACTGGAACTGACTTATGAGATTAGAGTCACATGCAAAATATTTTCTGTATCCCAAAGCAACCTGAAAGTATATATTCCATGTACTCTATCAATAAAGGAGATAATAAGGCAGTCTAAAGTTGGTCATTGCTAGTAGGGAAGTGCTATTGAGGTCAAGTAGGACAAAAGCTTTTTTTTGGAACCGAAAAATACATTTTTTACTTTTCAAAGGTAAATGTAAATATTTAAAAATTGTTAAGCCATTGATATTGTTGGCATACAGCCACTTATACCATTTGTATATGGAAATAAAGTCATGTTTTTATTATAACTCATAAACAGTAAAACATTAGTACCTGTCTATTATTACTAGATCTGTTTTCTTGTAATCGTTACTTGAAGTTATTAATTTAAGCCACTTTGACTTGGACAAGCATTTGGCAAAAATATTGTATAAATCAGTCTGTAAAAATGCCAGGGTAGAATGGTAAGAGATAATAATTGACAGACTGCTTCATGTTGTAATAGAAATGGAATGGAGATATTTTCCTAATATTTTGTAAACTAAAGAAGCTAGAACTTAGCCAAACTGAACTGATGCATGCAGGATAAAATAGGACAGCCCTTCCTCATGGAACTTTTGCCTTCTGGTGCCATCTTGGTGGTAACTGTCCACCACTGCTGCCAGACTGTCTGAACCAGTTGAGTCTCACTCCACATGAAAGTGGACAGTCTAGATGATCAGCCCTCATTGTAGGTTTCTCTAAGAACCAATGACCCTGAAAGCCCAGCCCTTAAAAGGTGTTATAAATGCAAGGGTGCACATTGATTTAAGCTGAACATATTGCCTTCTTTAACCAGGTTGTTGGTTATTCCTGCTAGTCTCAAGCTGAACACAGTTTGAGGTTCTAGAAGCTTGGTGCTTGGCATAAAGAAGCCAGTGAGAAATAAGTTTCCACAGAACAGAGTATTAATGTTGCTGCTGTTCAACAGAGATTCCATCTTTTTATGATAAAGGTCCAGCCTACTTTGAGCTACAAGAGAGTCTTTAAAATGAAAAAGGAAGTGTCCTTAGAAAGCTAGTTGATAAAACCATAGTCCTGGAGATAATGTCTTGTGTCTCTTGCCAATAGACTGCCATTTCTGAAACTATCAGTCCTGACCAGCCAGTTGTTAAAGTAGGAGCAAAGTTGAAACCCCTTCCTTGAGGATGAGTTGTAATAACCACCAGAAGCTTCTTGAAAAATCTTATTTTGGAGATTAGCCCAAACACAGTAAATCTATTGAGAGTGACAAAAGCAAACAACAAATGTGACACCTCCCGCGGCACATAACATGCAGATATGTGGGAATTCCTGAGGTCCACTGAATAATAAAAGTCAACAGCAGAATCATGCAAATGGTACTATGTTTCCATGCAAAAGCACATAATAGACATTTTATGATTGAGTTTCCCGAGACCAAAGATGAGTCTGTGTTTGACAAACAGGAAATTTCTGTAATAGAACCATTTCCTGCCCATCGTCTATTCTGAGGAAATGGCTCTGTATTACAACAAATGGTTGATTTAATTCAACAATGTTATTTTCTGTTCTGCAAAGACCAGGAGGGACTTTGAGGAAAGTCATCAGGGGTTAAATTGGATAGGGCAGGAAACCGGGCACGGGTGCTGCGATCCACGATTAACCCACGCCCGGTGCTTCCTTCGCAGGCAGGACGAGACATTCATTCGGCTTCAGTACTTACCTGAAAGCAATGTTGCAAATCAGCATTGACTCAAGGATTCAAGGACATTTGCACTTTTCACCAGCTGGGGGAGCCCCAATCTCTTAAAGGCAGGTTGCCTCTCTGACAGCCTGCCACAATCTTTTAAAAGGTAGCTGGTGTCTGTTATTTGCTAAAAATAACAGTCTGCTGTCTGCACGGAGTCTGAACGGAGATCAGACATTGCACACGTAAAACACAGATGCAGGTCCTGTCCCTATATTTACAAACTGTTGAGTTATGTTAAAACATTGAATAAAGGTTGTACACCACCAAATCCCACATCCTCAAATCTGCTTGCCAGATCTCACCAATCTGCTGGTCCGAGTTGGTACCAGACCTGCAAGGGTACGTGCACCAAGGTTCTCTGCTGAGGCACTAGAGGCCTTGGTGCAACAGGTGGACAGAAGGAGGGGCATCCTATATCCCCAGGGGTGGGGGGGGGGGCAGGAGGCCCTCCAGACACATGCGCAAAAGGCGGTGGGAGGCAGTAGGGGACACAGTCAATGCCACGCGCATAGCACCACAAACATGGGTGCACTGTAGGACAAAGTTCAATGCTTTCACACGAGTGGTCAAGGTGAGTGAGGTCAACTGTCAAGTGGCATTACCTGCCACATCCACTGCTCCATGCACTTCGCCCCCCCATCTACCAACAAACTCTTTCAATCAGTAGTCAACTCTTCCAAACAGATGCTTCCTCTCATCCTTACACATTACCACTGTTGCAAGCCGCACACCCGCAACTCACAGGATACACACACTGGCAGATATTCAACCATGACAGGCACATCACCCAGACACAAGTCCCGCTTTCTTGCAGGAGAAGGTGGTGCATAACAGGAGGCAACAAGTGGCAGTGGCATTTAGCCCCTCGAGCCTGTTCCGCCATTCAATAAGATCATGGTTGACCTGTGACCTAACTCCATATACCTGCCTTAGCCTCATATCCCTTAATACTCTTGGTTCACAGAAATCTATCAATCTGACATTTAAAATTTACAATTGAGCTAGCATCAACTGCTGTCTGCAGAACAGCGTTCCAAACTTCCGCCACCCTTTGAGTGTAGAAGCGTTTCCTAACTTCACTCCTGCATGTTCTGGCTCTAAATGTTAGGCTATGTCCCCTCGCCCTAGTATTCAATTTTAGGAAACCTCTAAAAACAGTTACGAATGCATCAGCAGCCAGAAGCAATAATCCAGCAACTAACCTGTAAATCCTGCATGGTCCCTTTAAATAGCGCTGGTGGGAGATCCTCCAGGCATTCTAAAACACGTTCAGATGGTCGTGGTTAAGACAGTGCGTTGAGTGGAGCACTAAGCCCTAAAATTGTGTCTATCACTTTAAATCAGCATTGCACACTGATCAAACACATATTCTCCCTACTTTACATGCTGCTGGCGTTTGATAGTTGCGCGTACCAAGATGGCATCCGCCACATGTCACGCTACAAGCGTGCGTGCGCATCCAAGATGCCATCTTGGATGTTCACGAGGCTGTGTAGCGCCGAAACAACAGCCGCTAGACTGCTCAATTTCTAGCCCATAATGTTTAGGGCATATCATTTTCCACCATCTGGAAAACTTATTGGCTTATTATCCAATCCCTGACTCCCCAAGAGAACCTGTTCCTTTCCCTAGATATATATGCTGAGATTTTCTGGGAGGACATGGGTGTGAAAAAATCTCTGAACAATTGTGTTCTGTGGTAGTGGAAGAAGCAGAGAACTGAGAGAAGGTCTTCTAAAACACAAATGGCTAAGATTGTGTAAAACCAACCAAAGCTCCCCGAGTATTCAGAGATCTTGGACTGATATGAAACCCCTGGTATGAAAGAATGGGCATGGTGATTAAAAAAAAACAACAGAAGTATGAGTCTTCACTCATCAGTATTGTTCATTGGAAGTGACATTATCTTTGGTAGGTAATAATGCCCTTTCCTGTCTATTTTTCTTGCTGTACCCTTAGCCAGTTGTTCAAATACTGACCAAAGTGTTATAAATGCAGAGCAAAGGAACTGCTAGTCTAGCTTAGATGTAACAAAACTCAAAACAGTTACATTTTTGAATTTTTACACTAGATATGCAACTTCGGTTCAGAGTCAATGACCACTCGTAAAAAAGACCCGACCTCCCTTTCTGAACCAGAATGTGCCCTTATCTGTCCAATACCTAGTGAGACGCGAGGACTGAACAAAGACTCTAGCCACTATACTCTGACTTATGAAATATCATCATGTGCCATCACATGATGATCTTGTCTTTGGTAGATGGATGAATATACACTCAATCAGGCTGAGGGTCAGGCTATAAACCAACAGACAAACTTATTAACATTAAACAGGTAATCAAATCGTATTCAGTATAAACTGTATATTCACAGTAAGCAGGACCTTTACTATGCTCCCCAAATTGTCAAAACAACAAAGAAACTTTTCCTGTGCTAAATCGCAACTTAAAATTGATCCTTGAAATGCAGTTACTCACACTATACATGTCTTTGTTTTGTCCTGAAATGTGAATATTAGCCAGACTGTAATTTAATTCTATCCAACTTGTGGAAAGCTAGCAATAACTGACCTTATGTTTGGGTGTCTATTTCGGCCACCAATAAAGAAACCAATGGCTAATTTAACAAAAACAAAAATGGTTCATTTTTCTCACACAGATCTCATTCTTTCTCTATCCAATATGTTTTGAGATTGCTTGGCTGTATATGCAGAGTATAGAGTGATCAAGAGAAATGTGGAAACCATAGCAAAAGTTTTTTTTCTGAGACCTACCTCATTCATTTAGTTCGATGGTCATTGACCATCAGCGATCAAGGCTATAACCATAATCACATTAGATATGACAGCAAGTTTGCAGCCTATTAGCCAGAGAAGGATGCAATGGGAAGGTCAAATACCCATTATTGGCAGCTTTCAACAGACATTCGAAAATGTACTATTGAGATGAACACTAATTAAGTTAAAGGAACATAACAGAAAAATATAGTCAATATAGTTATATGTAAGGTCAGAATAAGATGAGAGGCATTCAGGAGATGCAACAATATTTCTCTATGTTTGGAAGGATCCAAATTTGACAGCATAAAGGCTTGCTGTTTATGACAGATAAAGACACAAGGGTAGAAATTATGATCAGTGATTACATACAAATACTTAACATGCTTGTACTACTTTCCCACATGTACTATTTTATGCAGGTATCAATCCATTTAAAATAATCATACAAATAGCACACCCAAAAATATAGTATGAATGCATTAAATGTCCATACATAAACTTAGCCAATCAGAATTATTACCCTAATAAGCTCTGTTACTGTGGACAGCCCTAACTGCTTACAACCTCACCACATCAAGATATTTTTATTGAAGAGATGTGATCTAAACTTGTATTCTATACCTCAGGAGTTTTCCTTCCTCCAATTCCTTGCCAGTCAGTGATGATCTTTTGGCTGTTGATTCAGGAGCTAATTAATATTCAGTAACACTGCTGTTCTGCTAAAACTTACCTTTGACGATAGTGATAAGCCTTTCAAGCTGAAGCTTTACTTTCATAGTGTTCTGAGGTGAACTCCAACGCGGAGCATAAGATGGAGAATCTGCATCCAGAATAAAGTGACTGCACGACTGTTCCATTGTTTTCAAGGCATCCTCCTGGTTGGCTGACCAAGGAATTAGAAGAGACACAAGATACAAATGCCTGTTCTTCAACATACCTATCTCACATCCCGCTGGAGGTTATACACCAACTTCAACAGGCCATTGAAAACATCTGTCCTCTGGGGCAGTGCCATTTAGAACTTCCTTTAATTCCTCCAAAGTTCTTTCCATAGAAGCTCTCAGGCCAGCATGCAATTCTCTTGTAGATGAGGTGATCTCTGATTTAGAGTGTGAACACATGGAGGATCCTACGAGTAATGGGTTCCACCAAAGCCCAGCAGTGAGTATTTTGTAGATCCGAGACATGTAAGCGATGCTGAGAGACTTTGTGGTATGTATTGCAGCGTACAATAATATTGGAGAACATTGGAGAAAAATCCTCATGTATCAGTCTGCTATACATACTCCTATTGTAATGTAAATACTGGCAGATTTTTAAAAATTACTTGAGCAAAATGTGTCACATAACTAATCAGAATATGCAAGCTTTTTTTTTATTCGTTCACGGGATGTGGGCGTCGCTGGCAAGGCCGGCATTTATTGCCCATCCCTAATTGCCCTCGAGAAGGTGGTGGTGAGCCGCCTTCTTGAACCGCTGCAGTCCGTGTGGTGACGGTTCTCCCACAGTGCTGTTAGGAAGGGAGTTCCAGGATTTTGACCCAGCGACAATGAAGGAACGGCGATATATTTCCAAGTCGGGATGGTGTGTGACTTGGAGGGGAACGTGCAGGTGGTGTTGTTCCCATGCGCCTGCTGCCCTTGTCCTTCTAGGTGGTAGAGGTCCCGGGTTTGGGAGGTGCTGTCGAAGAAGCCTTGGCGAGTTGCTGCAGTGCATCCTGTGGATGGTGCACACTGCAGCCACAGTGCGCCGGTGGTGAAGGGAGTGAATGTTTAGGGTGGTGGATGGGGTGCCAATCAAGCGGGCTGCTTTATCTTGGATGGTGTCGAGCTTCTTGAGTGTTGTTGGAGCTGCACTCATCCAGGCAAGTGGAGAGTATTCCATCACACTCCTGACTTGTGCCTTGTAGATGGTGGAAAGGCTTTGGGGAGTCAGGTGAGTCACTCGCCGCAGAATACCCAGCCTCTGACCTGCTCTCGTAGCCACAGTATTTATATGGCTGGTCCAGTTAAGTTTCTGGTCAATGGTGACCCCCAGGATGTTGATGGTGGGGGATTCGGCGATGGTAATGCCGTTGAATGTCAAGGGGAGGTGTTTAGACTCTCTCTTGTTGGAGATGGTCATTGCCTGGCACTTATCTGGCGCGAATGTTACTTGCCACTTATGAGCCCAAGCCTGGATGTTGTCCAGGTCTTGCTGCATGCAGGCTCGGACTGCTTCATTATCTGAGGGGTTGCGAATGGAACTGAACACTGTGCAGTCATCAGCGAACATCCCCATTTCTGACCTTATGATGGAGGGAAGGTCATTGATGAAGCAGCTGAAGATGGTTGGGCCTAGGACACTGCCCTGAGGAACTCCTGCAGAAATGCCCTGGGGCTGAGATGATTGGCCTCCAACAACCACTACCATCTTCCTTTGTGCTAGGTATGACTCCAGCCACTGGAGAGTTTTCCCCCTGATTCCCATTGACTTCAATTTTACTAGGGCTCCTTGGTGCCACACTCGGTCAAATGCTGCCTTGATGTCAAGGGCAGTCACTCTCACCTCACCTCTGGAATTCAGCTCTTTTGTCCATGTTTGGACCAAGGCTGTAATGAGGTCTGGAGCCGAGTGGTCCTGGAGGAACCCAAACTGAGCATCGGTGAGCAGGTTATTGGTGAGTAAGTGCCGCTTGATAGCACTGTCGACAACACCTTCCATCACTTTGCTGATGATTGAGAGTAGACTGATGGGGCGGTAATTGGCCGGATTGGATTTGTCCTGCTTTTTGTGGACAGGACATACCTGGGCAATTTTCCACATTGTCGGGTGGACCAAAGTTCTCCAATAATTGACTCAATTGGAGGCTTTTGTCAACCACTGTAAAACATTAATCACTATATTAAACTTACATTAGAATTTGGAAACCAGCATTCAGGCCAAAATAACCTGAACGCCTAGCCTTTCATTTTCTTCATGGCACTTAGTTCAGTAATGCATACTACCAATCCAGTTGTACCTGCTGAGATTTACTGTAAGATTATATATATTATGGTGAGCCATCCACACGTAACATTTATCTTAATGATATAAAACATTGTTTCCACAGTCCTGCGCAAATGTTAAGTTTTATGGATGATTCACTTTATTGGTTTAAACAGTTGCATTTCTGAGGTACAGGTCAGATGAAAATTATGGTTTTGACTTCTTTTTGATTAATAAGTAGGACTGCTAACCCTATGAAGGAAAACAGATTATAGTCTTATGCTCTATGCGAGGCACGGGCTATGTCTCATTGTGTTATGGTAATATAAACTATGTTCTTTAGTAATATGCTCATTCCAAAACATGACAAAGATTTAGTAATCCTGTATAAAACATACCATAGTGGTACGCATATGCAGCAATGCAAAATAATATCATTTCATAATGTGCCCAAGATACAGTGCCTTTCAGAGTGTTTCAGACACTAATTCATCTTCAGCTTATCCAGAGGCCCAAAAGGTTTGGAATTGTACTTTTGAACTGGTGCTTTTGAATCGAAAAAGGATGACATTCAGTCCAATACTTCTTTTAAGTGATTATCAGAAAATAACATCTACTGGGAATTGTGAATTGACTGCACATTGTCAATGGATTAACCGAGAGCAACAACTTCACACTCATTATTTGTCTTGTGTGATTGTCATTTAACATCATGCAGCACAATGAGAAAGAAAGAACTTGTATTTATATAGCGCCTTTCACGACCCCAGGACACCCCAAAGTGCTTTACAGCCAATGAAATATTTTTGAAGTGTAGTCGCTGTTGTAATATAGAGTTGGCATCTGCAGGGAGAGCTGCTGCTGGCACAAAAACCGAACGAATCCCCGCATAGTGTTTGAACAGTATATGCTGTGATAACAAATATTAGGAAACGATTATCAAGTCTGTAATCTAACCCAGGGGTTCAGATGACAGTTATAAACAGTGAGAGCTTCCCCCTAAAAACTGATTCGCATCAGTTCAAAACAACATAAAAGCACAATTGCAGATCTTTTTGGCCTCTGTATAAATTGAAGATGAACTGATGTCTGAAACATTCCAAAAGTTATTGCATTTTGGGCATATTACAAAATGACACTATTATTTTGTATTGTATACATGCACCACAATGGTATGCTTTATTCAGGATTACTATATCTTGATTATGTTTTGAACTAAACAAATTACAAAACTGTATGTTACTGTGTACTGTGGGCTTGTGCTGCAACATGTATTCTTATCAAAATAAGTACCTAATAAACCACCCGTCTGCCTATCCATATAATTTCAAATAAATTATGAAATTGTCTTAAAAATTATTCAAGTGTCAGTAAAAGTAACCTGTTAGTATTAATTTTGATGATAACCCAGATATTGATAACACTTAAAATCTACATGAAGAAGTTAGTGTGATTATGAAACAGCATCTGTATTGGGAAACTAACCCGGGGCCTTTAGATAAGGCTATTACCTTCAGATATTCAATAGTAAAGATCTAGGGAAGATTATCTAATCTCTAGGTGTTAAGGCTATTTGGCTGGTAATAATAGGAGCGAATATGCTCCACCTGGCATAAACAGGGTGGTAGTGGTCCAAAAATGGCATTGGGTCATTCACCGTCCTATTTATGCTGGCGCTCTGGCTGCCACCATCTTAAACATGGTCTTGAGAGTAACATGTTATAGAAATAGAAATCTGCAGACTTCAAAGCTGCAAAACATGCGTGCCCCATATTCCATGGTCAGTAAATGTGGTGCAGCATATTCAAGTATGAGAAAGCGGAAAGTCTTCAAAGATGATTTGCATAGTTTTTTGGAATATTTTTCAAGGCTGCAGTCTGGTGTGCGTATTTGCACAAATGAAATGCATGCTAGACTGAAGTGCATGTCACTTGTCGTCAAGTGGATGTTGCTGATCGGAATTTCAGGCATCCAGGTGTATCTCACTCTGCTCTCAGGATGCTGGACAGCTGCTTGGAGACTCCAAACGAGATTGCAGGAAGCCTTGGAACCAATGAATATGCATTCTATTTCTTTTCAAAATAGAATACACAATCTACAAGTTCAAAGAACAGTGAACCTTTGGGATTCACATAGATAAATAGATTGTGAGCAGCTATACACATCTATGTATCTTACAACATTAGGAACCAAAAGAACCTCACCTATGGCTCACTCTTTATTGATTCATTACCCTGGCTTTAAAGAAATCCACAAATTTAGGAGCACTTATTTGCTCTATATCTGTGACCTCCTGTACTATGGAGTGTGAGATGTCTCTATAGTTATCCTGGAGTCTTAAATCACCCTGTGATTGAAGTATTTGTTTTAATAGTAGCAACATAGAGATTAGAGAAAGGAGATTCTGGATTCTTTTCAGAGAATTCACATGAGTCTCCAAGTAGTCTTTGCCCGTACCAAGATATGTGAACTGACATTTGTCATCAGTCACATGGAATTACCCCTCTTTGATTACCACTCCATGACCTGCAAATGTGAACCATACAGACTAGCAAAGTCCTACGATGAATTAGCTATTCTCAACTGGAGTAATAGTAGAGCACTACAGTTGACCTTAAAATCTCTGCGATGGAAGGAGAAAAATGAATTTCCAGTATGATTGCGATCCAGTGATCTTTTCTGGAAAATATGGACATCAGACAATGACAGGTTTGGTTCATGATGTTCCTTTTGATAATATTGCCCAATGCCAGTGCTTAAAAAGTGAAGAATGGGTACTTTGGAAAGATATTTAAGGTCTGCCAGTACCTCTGCACGAGTCACAGCATTGACAGGAAAAGGGAAGCAAATTGGAAAAAGAATAGCCTGCATTTAAAACATTGTTCCTTCAAAATTATGATAACATTACAGTGCCTGAATCTTACATTGTTTTTCACTCAGTTGCTTGTAATTTACAGAATTTTAATTGCCCCCATCATTTTTAGAACATTTCTCTTATTATTTAATCTTCTTTTACATCACCTGTTGTGGGGGGGCGGTGGGGGGAAGTACTTTTAAACTAAAATACTCCTGTGGCAAAAAAATAATTTTAATTTTTCATACCTGCAAGAAAGATTTTTCTTCCATTGACTCATAATGGGCAAAATATCTAGCCCGGAGCAGCTTGTTGGAGAACTACCATATTGGGCATTTTAGCTTGATAGGGACCGACAGCATATATCAACTGTCTATGTAAGCAGCTTTCATTATGTTGAGAGAGAGCCTCCTGCTTCTGTATGGTGATTTTGTTGCTCCAATGAATGTTAAAAGTCTTGCATATAGCATGCACTTCCTGTATGCATTACTGTTGCTTCCTGTAACACTTCAGCCATCACACATCTCCTCTGCCTCACTGGTGAGCAACATGGTGTGAGATATGCTAGTAATATTAAAAGTCTTGCATATAGTGAGCACCACACTTCAGATGCGTCCATAGGACAAAGAAAATCAGTCACCTGTTATCGAACGGTTTAAATTTTCCTGGAGCTAATTCCGCTGATGAGTGAGACCAGAGATCCAGAACCCAATGGAATGGTGACAGATGAAGTCCACCTACCTGTTTCGGTTTTCTCTTCGGACAGCAGCAAATGTCTGGCCTCCAGCCTTCCCCCTCGGAGTGCCATGACAGTGGAATCTGGGAGACAAGACCAGGCTGCCCAGGAACAAGCTCCAGAAGTGCAGCCAGCAGCGGCTTCCTGCCAGGAGTAAGCTATCATGAGATGAGAGACACCTCAATCCCATGATCCTTTTGTAGAGCATAAGCAGCCATTTACTTCCCGCGATCCTGGCCCTCAGGTTGCACCTAGGGGAAGCACTAGAACAGGGGAAGAAAGAGTAAATTGGCTTACGTACACTTTGGATTTCATTGTGTTCGTTTGCACTGACATGGCGCTTTGATATTCATGGAGGTTAAGTCATACGGGAAAGTGCACACTTACTTAGAGTTGACTTATTCACTCAGGTAATGATTATTGGCATGCTTATCTAGGGGCAAAAAGGTCTGATGTGCTGTCATGTTGTAGGATGGGTAATGGATTGAGGGAATGTTCCTTTATTGGAAAGTGTGGAGGAAGAGTTACAGCAGTGGTGTCAAAGGTAAATTGTCTTACACAGAGAAGGATACTCGAATGATAAATATGCTCTGATGCCCCTTGTTACAGGCACCGAGGAGTCCTCTGACTGTTAGTCATCACAGTGCTCTCACATTGTAGTTCTGGCTCCTCACCAGCAATGTCGAAGTCCAGCCTTTCTTGAATGGCAAAGCTTTGAAAGGCACAGCGGACTAGAACGATGCGTGATACATAATCTGAAGCATACTGCAGAACCCCTTCTGAACTCTCTAGGCAATGAAAATGTGCCTTTAAGACCCCGATGGTCCTCTTGATAGCTTCCAGAGGCATGAACCTTGTGGTCCTGCTCCTCTGCTTCTGCACAGGTGACTCTTTGTAGGATAACTATCCATAGGAGCAGAGGGTAGATTTGTCACTCAGAAGCCATCCAATTTTATTCCCTGAAGAGGTCAAGATGGGCCGAATTGCATAGTACATTTGCATTGTAACAACTTCCAGCTTGTTAGCTGTTGACATGGAGGCTCCTCTGCATGTTACCAAAAAAATCTGCACATTCAGGGAGTGGAAGCCCCTCCTATTGTGCTGGCCGAGGGGGTGTTCTGGGGTCGCACTCAAAGCAATGTTTGTGCCATTGATTGCACCCTGGACCTCGGGATGGCAGCAACCTTATAAAACGAATGAGCCGAGCTCATTAATGCCTTGCTGTGATGCCAAAGGTGATGAATTTGCCTGCTCTCCCGTAAATGGTGTCAGTTACTTGACGAATTCATGCCTGTATGGCTGCTTGGCTGATGTTGGCTGCCTGAAACAAGCCTGTGACATAGAAGTTGAGGGTGGTGGTCACCTTCATAGCCACAGGGATGAGTATGGTTGGCAGGCCCTCATGCAATAGGGGACAGAGCTGCTCTATTGCCTCTGGTAAATTGCAGTCTTCTTACGCACAACTCCTTAGTAAGATTCTCCTATGACCTGGGCCGTCTGTATATTCTATTCGGTGGGGGGGGGGGGGTAGTAATAGCATACAAGGTTATGCCCCTAAGGAATGCCATACCTGCTTCCGAGAATCCCTCATTCAGGGTAGGGAGAGCCAAAAATCTGCTAGTGGCCTGATGCTATCAAATGCGATTAAAAGGAAATCTAGGTGTCTGTTGACCGAATGGCAAAAAAAAAAATCTTTAAAACCTGTATTCAAAATTGCCAGACTCTTCTGTGTCAGGAACTCTTCACTTCTGCCTTAATTGGTTGCTCCTGGCAGCTGCTGCTCCTTAGAGCTTGAAGTCCAAGAGACCCAGAGTACATTAGGAGTGTAAAGCCTGGAGACCGGGACCGACAGTGTCGTTGGCCCTTCCTTCGACATATGCAAATGAGATCTGTCGGGACTCAGCGGGCAGATTGCGAGAAGGGAACTCGGGAGAAGCATTTTTTTTTATTCGTTCATGGGATGTGGGCGTCGCTGGCAAGGCCGGCATTTATTGCCCATCCCTAATTGCCTTTCAGAAGGTGGTGGTGAGCCGCCTTCTTGAACTGCTGCAGTCCAGGTGGTGAAGCTTCTCCCACAGTGCTGTTAGGAAGGAAGTTCCAGGATTTTGACCCAGCAACGATGAAGGAACGGGGATATATTTCCAAGTCGGGATGGTGTGTGACTTGGAGGGGAACGTGCAGGTGGTGTTGTTCCCATGTGCCTGCTGCCCTTGTCCTTCTTGATGGTAGAGGTCGCGAGTTTGGGAGCTGCTGTCGAAGAAGCCTTGGCGAGTTGCTGCAGTGCATCCTGTGGATGGTATACACTGCAGCCACAGTGCGCCGGTGGTGAAGGGAGTGCATGTTTAGGGTGGTGGATGGGGTGCCAATCAAGGGGGCTGCTTTGTCCTGGATGGTGTCGAGCTTCTTGGAGTGTTATTGGAGCTGCACAAATCCAGGCAAATGGAGAGTATTCCATCACACTCTTGACTTGTGCCTTGTAGATGGTGGAAAGGCTTTGGGGAGTCAGGAAGTGAGTCACTCGCCGCAGAATACCCAGCCTCTGACATGCTTTTGTAGCCACAGTATTTATGTAGCAGGTACAGTTAATGGTGACCCTCAGGATGTTAATGGTAGGGGATTCGGCGATGGTAATGCTGTTGAATGTCAAGGGGGGGTGGTTAAACACTCTCTTGTTGCAATGTGGAGATGCCGGTGATGGACTGGGGTTGACAAATGTAAACAATCTTACAACACCAAGTTATAGTCCAACAATTTTATTTGAAAATCACAAACTTTCGGAGGCTTCCTCCTTCGTCAGGTGAATGTCAGGAAATTCTTGAACCTTTCGCATTTATATTCAGAGAACAATACCTGGTGATTACAGATAATCATTCCAACTGCCTCTTGTCAAGGCAATCAAAGTGTTCAGACAGAGAGGTGTTACCTACAGGACCACTGAATATACAAACGGCCAGAACACAAAACAGAGAGAGAGAGAGAGGGAGAAATATCCGAAAGGAAGAGAAAGACAGAAAATGACCCGTTGAATTAAAAACAGATAACTTTTATTCGCTGGTGGGGTGACGTGTAGCGTGACATGAACCCAAGATCCCGGTTGAGGCCGTCCTCATGGGCGTGGAACTTGGCTATCAACTTCTGCTCGACGATTTTGCGTTGTCGTGTGTCTCGAAGGCCGACTTGGAGTACGCTTACCCGAAGATCGGTGGCTGAACGTCCTTGACTGCTGAAGTGTTCCCCGACTGGGAGGGAACCCTCCTGTCTGGCGATTGTTGTGCGTTGTCCATTCATCCGTTGTCGCAGTGTCTGCATGGTCTCGCCAATGTACCATGCTCCGGGGCATCCTTTCCTGCAACGTATGAGGTAGACAATGTTGGCTGAGTCACAGGACTATGACCCATGTACCTGGTGGGTGGTGTCCTCTTGTGTGATGGTGGTATCTGTGTCGATGATCTGGCATGTCTTGCAGAGGTTGCCGTGGCAGGGTTGTGTGGTGTCGTGGATGCTGTTCTCCTGAAAGCTGGGTAAGTTGCTGCGAACGATGGTCTGTTTGAGGTTGGGTGGCTGTTTAAAGGCGAGTAGTGGAGGTGTGGGGATGGCCTTAGCGAGGTGTTAGTAGTCATCGATGACATGTTGAAGGCTGCGGAGAACATGGCGTAGTTTCTCCGCTCCGGGGAAGTAGTGGACGACGAAGGGTACTCTGTTGGTTGCGTCCAGTGTTAGTCTTCTGAGGAGGTCTATGCGATTTTTTGCTGTGGCCCGTTGGAACTGTCGATCGACAAGTCGAGCGTCATATCCCGTTCATACGAGGGCGTCTTTCAGCGTCTGTAGGTGTCCATCGCGTTCCTCCTCGTCTGAGCAGATCCTGTGTATTCGCAGGGCCTGTCCATAGGGGATGGCCTCTTTGACATGGTTAGGGTGGAAGCTGGAAAAGTGGAGCATCGGGAGGTTGTCAGTGGGCTTGCGGTAGAGTGAGGTGCTGAGGTGCCCGTCTTTGATGGAGATTTGTGTGTCCAAGAAAGAAACCGATTCTGAGGAGTAGTCCATGGTGAGCTTGATGGTGGGATGGAACTTGCTGATGTTATCGTGTAGTCTCTTTCGTGATTCTTCGCCGTGGGTCCATAGAAAGAAAATGTCATCAATATATCTGGTGTATAGTGTTGGTTGGAGGTCCTGTGCAGTGAAGAAGTCCTGCTCGAACTTGTGCATGAAAATGTTGGCGTATTGGGGTGCGAATTTGGTCCCCATGGCTGTTCCGTGTGTTTGGGTAAAGAACTGGTTATCGAAGGTGAAGACGTTGTGATCCAGCCCAATACGCACCCCAACCTCCAACCAACACAAAACACCAGATACATCGACGACATTTTCTTTCTATGGACCCATGGCGAAGAATCACTGAAGAGACTACACGATAACATCAACAAGTTCCATCCCACCATCAAGCTCACCATGGACTACTCCTCAGAATCGGTTTCTTTCTTGGACACACGAATCTCCATGAAAGACGGGCACCTCAGCACCTCACTCTACCGCAAGCCCATGGACAACCTCACGAAGCTCCACTTTTCCAGCTTCCACCCTAACCACGTCAAAGAGGCCATCCTCTATGGACAGGACCTGCGAATACACAGGATCTGCTCAGACGAGGAGGAATGCGATGGACGCCTACAGACGCTGAAAGGCGCCCTCGTAAGAACGGGATATGACGGGCCACAGCGAAAAATCGCATAGACCTCCTCAGAAGACTAACACGGGACGCAACCAACAGAGTACCCTTCGTCGTCCAGTACTTCCCCGGAGCGGAGAAACTACGCCATGTTCTCCGCAGCCTTCAACATGTCACCAATGACGACGAACATCTCGCTAAGGCCATCCCCACACCTCCACTACTCGCCTTTAAACAGCCACCCAACCTCAAACAGACCATCGTTCGCAGCAACTTACCCAGCTTTCAGGAGAACAGCGTCCACGACACCACACAACCCTGCCACGGCAACCTCTGCAAGACATGCCAGATCATCGACACAGATACCACCATCACACAAGAGGACACCACCCACCAGGTACATGGTTCATAGTCCTGTGACTCAGCCAACATTGTCTACCTCATACGTTGCAGGAAAGGATGCCCCGGAGCACGGTACATTGGCGAGACCATGCAGACACTGCGACAATGGATGAACGGACACCGCGCAACAATCGCCAGACAGGAGGGTTCCCTCCCAGTCGGGGAACACTTTAGCAGTCAAGGACATTCAGCCACCAATCTTCGGGTAAGCGTACTCCAAGTCGACCTTCGAGACACACGACAACGCAAAATCGTTGAGCAGAAATTGATAGCCAAGTTCCGCACCCATGAGGACGGCCTCAACCGGGATCTTGGGTTCATGTCATGCTACACATCACCCCACCACCGAATAAAAGTTATCTGTTTTTAATTCAACGGGTCATTTTCTGTCTTTCTCTTCCTTTCGGATGTTTCTCCCTCTCTCTCGCTCTGTTTTGTGTTCTGGCCGTTTGTATATTCAGTGGTCCTGTCGGTAACACCTCTCTGTCTGAACACTTTGATTGCCTTGACAACGGGCAGTTGGAATGATTATCTGTAATCACCAGGTATTGTTCTCTGAATATAAATGCGAAAGGTTCAAGGATTTCCTGACATTCACCTGACGAAGGAGGAAGCCTCCGAAAGCTTGTGATTTTCAAATAAAATTGTTGGACTATAACTTGGTGTTGTAAGATTGTTTACATCTCTCTTGTTGGAAATGGTCATTGCCTGGCACGAATGTTACTTGCCACTTATCAGCCCAAGCCTGGATGTTGTCCAGTTCTTGCTGCATGTGGGCACAAACTGCTTCATTATCTGAGGGGTTGCGAATGGAACTGAACACTGTAATTATTAGCAAACATTCCCATTTCTGACCTTATGATGGAGGGAAGGTCGTTGATGAAGCAGCTGATGGTTGGGCCTAGGACACTGCCCTGAGGAACTCCTGCAGCAATGTCCTGGGGCTGAGATGATTGGCCTCCAACAAACACTACCATCTTCTTTTGTGCTAGGTATGGCTCCAGCCACTGGAGAGCTTGCCCCCTGATTCCCATTGACTTCAATTTTACGAGGGCTCCTTGGTGCCACACTCGGTCAAATGCTGCCTTGATGTCAAGGGCAGTCACTCTCACCTCACCTCTGGAATTCAGCTCTTTGGTTCCATGTTTGGACCAAGGCTGTAATGAAGTCTGGAGCAGAGTGGTCCTGGCGGTACCCAAACTGAGCATCGTTGAGCAGGTTATTGGTGAGTAAGTGCCGCTTGATAGCACTGTTGACGACATCTTCCATCACTGTGCTGATGATTGAGAGTGGACTGATGGGGTGGTAATTGGCCGGATTGGATTTGTCCTGCTTTTTGTGGACAGGATATGCCTAGGCAATTTTCCACATTGTTGGGTAGATGCCAGTGTTGTAGTTGTACTGGAACAGTTTGGCTCGAGGCGCGGCTCGTTCTGGAGCACAAGTCTTCAGCACTACAGCTGGGATGCTGTCGGGGCCCATAGCCTTTGCTGTATCCAATGCATTCAGCCGTTTCTTGATATCACGTGGAGTGAATCGAATTGGCTGAAGACTGGCTTCTGTGATGGTGGGGATATCGGGAAGAGGCCAAGATGGATCATCCACTCGGCACTTCTGGCTGAAGATGGTTGCAAACGCTTCGGCCTTGTCTTTTCCACTCACGTACTGGACTCCGCCATCATTCAGGATGGGGATGTTTACAGATCCTTCTCCTCCCGTTAGTTGTTTAATTGTTCACCACCATTCACGACTGGATGTGGCAGGACTGCAGAGCTTTGATCTGATCTGTTGGTTGTGGAATTGCTTAGCTCTGTCTATAGCATGTTGCTTCCGCTGTTTAGCATGCATGTAGTCCTGAGTTGTAGCTTCACCAAGTTGGCACCTCATTTTTAGGTATGCGTGGTGCTGCTCCTGGCATGCTCTTCTACACTCCTCATTGAACCAGGGTTGATCCCCTGGCTTGTTGTTAATGTAGAAGTGATGAATATGCCGGGCCATGATTGTGCTGGAATACAATTCTGCTGCTGATGGCCCACAGCGCCTCATGGATGTCCAGTTTTGAGCTGCTAGATCTGTTCTGAATCTATCCCATTTAGCATGGTGATAGTGCCACACAACATGTTGGACGATGTCCTCAGTGCGAAGACGGGACTTCATCTCCACAAGGACTGTGCGGTGGTCACTCCTACCAATACTGTCATGGACAGATGCATCGATGACAGGTAGATTGGTGAGGACGAGGTCAAGTAGGTTTTTCCCTTGTGTTGGTTTACTGACCACCTGCCGCAGGCCCAGTCTGGCAGCTATGCCTTTCAGAACTTGGCCAGCTCGGTCAGTGGTGTTGCTACCGAGCCACTCTTGGTGATGGACATTGAAATCCCCCACCCAGAGTACATTCTGTGCCCTTGCTACCCTCAGTGCTTCCTCCAAGGGATGCTCAACATGGAGGAGGACTAATTCATCAGCTGAGGGACAATGGTAGGTTGTAATCAGCAGGAGGTTTCCTTGCCCATGTTTGACCTGATGCCAGGAGATTTCATGGGGTCCAGAGTCAATGTTGAGGACTCCCAGGGCCACTGCCTCCTGACTGTATATCACTGTATCACCACCTCAGGTTGGTCTGTCCTGCTGGTGGGACAGGACATACCCAGGGATGGTGATGGAAGAGTCTGGGATGTTGGACTGAAAGGTATGCTTCTGTAAGTATGGCTATATCAGGCTGTTGCTTGACTAGTCTGTGAGACAGCTCTCCCAATTTTGGCACAAGTCGCCAGATGATCGTGAGGAGGACTTTGCAGGGTCAACTGGGCTTGGTTTGCCTTTGTCGTGTCTGGTGCCTAGTGATCTGTCAGATTTTATTCTTATTATGACTTTTTTTTTTTAAAAGCAAGATTTTACAACTGAGTGGCTTACTCGACCATCTCAGAGGGCAATTATGAACCAACCACGTTGCTGTGGGTTTGGAGTCACATAGGTCAGACCAGGTAAGGACGGCAGGTTTCCTTCCCTAAAGGGCATTAGTGAACTCGATGGATTTTTACAACAATCCGGTAGTTTTATGACCACCATTACTGATACTAGTTTTTTTTTAAATTCCAGATTTTATTTAATTAATTGAATTTAAATTCCCCAGCTGCCGCGGCAGGATTTGAACTCATGACTCCAGATTATTAGTCCAAGCCTCTGGCTTCCTCGTCCAGTAACATAACCACTATGCTTCCGCACCCTGGTGGACATGGCTTACACCCAATTTTCTTGCATCATTTATACACTGCTAATGTGCTGACAATAGTGAGGAAATTCAACCCTTTAGTTTCTATGTAGAACATATATTAAACTCACACTTTACCCTGTGACTCACCACGAGCAACACCATGGGAGATCCACTAGTATTAAATATATCAGCTTATTATGAGTGTAGCACTTGTCTGGGAGACCTAATATCATAGGTCTCCACACTGCTACTTTATGAAATTAATTGTAAACAATTTTACAACACCAAGTTATAGTCCAACGATTTTATTTGAAATCTACAAGCTTTCGGAGGCTTCCTCCTTCCTCAGGTTGATGTCAGGAGGAAGCCTCCGAAAGCTTGTAGATTTCAAATAAAATCGTTGGACTATAACTTGGTGTTGTAAAATTGTTTACAATTGTCCACCCCAGTCCATCACCGGCATCTCCACATTATGAAATTAAGAGGAGTTCTTTGTACTGAGGTTTGTCCATCCCACAGTACCATTC
Organism: Heptranchias perlo; assembly: GCF_035084215.1. Lineage (NCBI taxonomy): Eukaryota > Metazoa > Chordata > Chondrichthyes > Hexanchiformes > Hexanchidae > Heptranchias > Heptranchias perlo. The sequence continues at coordinate 34,046,015 of NC_090347.1, read as the reverse complement.
CCCTTTTAAGACCTAAACAATTCAATTTTGGAATATAAAATCATTTTTAACCATCACTTTATCAAAAGGCATAAATCAAAAAATAGGAATGTTGAATGCAGATTGTGGGATAGAGCCTGGAAATGGAGAACAGAGCTGAGAGATGCAGAGATCAAAGCTGGGAGATAGTAGAGCAATGCTGGGAATAGAGAGATCAAAGCTGGGATAGCAAAGATTTATTTTCACAAAACAGAAACAAAAGGAACATAGGAAAAAAAAGAGAAGCTCTATGCAGATCTCATTGGAAAGATACACACAGAGCAGAATTTTATTAGTGTGTGCTGGCACCAGTGATAACATACTACATACTTTCATGCCTTGTCAATCAGAAAATCCCAATTCATTGGATGGCGTAAAATGTTATTTGCTGCTGAGTAAGTGTTCGTTAAGTAGCTTTGATGACTTTCCACTAAGTTTTTGCACTGGAATGCTAGAATTACTTATATCTTGGATGTTCCGGCCACACACAGTGCGATAATAAAAAGACTCCTTGTGGGAGAAAGCATATATTTTTTTTAAAACAAAATATTAAAACAACACCAGATCCATTGAGAACCTCCAACACATCAGGTTCAAGAGCAGGTGAGTAAATTATGAGCAGCTAAAAAAATATAAAAACCATTAATTTGTTGACCATTCCTTATTGGTGCAACCAATGTGGTTGCAAATTTAAAATGGCCAGTTTGCACTAATGCTCGGCTTTGCATCAACAGAAACTCCATTGCATGACTTGGGAATGAAGTTGGCGAGATAATCTTATGTCACTTCAGCATCACACGGACTGCAATCAGCAAAAAAAAAAGCCTTAAAAATGTTAAAATATATTTTAAAACTTTTTGAATCCTAGTAAAAAGCTGACCATCCTTGTGGCTGTTGATTAATATATTTAACCTGTAGCTCTGTACATGGTCTTGAAAGTACTTGATAGAGCTCCTTTTTGCCTGGTCACAGAATAGTTCAAGGGCAGCATTTTAACTCCAATCTGCTGGCTTTACATTACTATATGCAGATACTGGTGTATGTGGTTTAACAGTGCCACAGATGTAATATGCACTGCTTTATACCGTTACAGTGTGACTTTTTATATGCCATGGTAAACTGGACTGGATTGAAATCCAGATCCCACAGATGAAATGACAATGTGGTATCTCACTGCAAAACCCTGCCCCCTGCTTCTTAGCAATAACACCCCTTTCTCTTTATGTACAAAGGAAGTGTTTTCAAGGGAAAACATTTTAATGCCAATGATTCATTCCAATATCAGTAATACTTAAACTAATTGTGTATCTTTCACTGAGTTTTATTTGAAGACTGCACATCATCAATGTAAAATGGAACTTGACTCTTCTTTCTGCAAAAAGCAGTGGTAAGTTAGAAATGTCAGAGGTCATGCTAATCACCTCAAGCACCATCTTTATAATATATCTTCCAATGCAACATCACGAGAGTGTTATCCATCATTTCATTGTTCATAGATTCCAGATAGAAAACAAAAACCTGATACTGTATGAAAAAACTGGGCAGACAGATCCTTGCTGGCAAATTTTTCAAATGTTACATTTTTCATCATGCATTGAGAATAGTTTTGTGCATTTTTGATATATTTCAATTAAATGACCTTTTACCTTTAAAGTACAGACAGAATGTCTGAAACAAAAATATACCCACACTCGCTCATAAACATACACAGGTGGGCTTCAGTGTTGTGATCTATTTGTTGCTTTTCATTATATCTTGCACTTTTAAAGGAATATAAAATATATATACACAATGTTTTATAATGGACGACACTTACAAGAAATTTTAAACAAGGTTGTTGGTAAAGGCATTTTGGTGGCCCATTGCCTTGGCATGACACTTCACCCTGACATGCTGTGCAATGGTGAGCTGTAGCACCTCCAATTTCTTCATTGATTTTTGGTTGGTGTTGTGCCAAGAGATCAAGGTATCAACGGAGTTAGAGGAAAATTTGTGAGCGAGTCATCCTGGGTAACTGTTAGGCATTTCCTATCGGCAGTTTGAAAGAAAAACTGGTTGGAGAATTGGCAGCAGGTGATCGATCTATCCTTTCCACTGGGGAATTGTGTGGGATCAAAAATTTCATGATGGCACGGTGGAAGAAACTACTTTAAAGAGAAAATAGGTCGCCTAGTCAAATAAAACTTAGTGGGAATACCAAAAAATTCAAGTTCTGTTTTTATTGATATAATGAAATTTGGATTTCTAAGGTTTACTTGTGTGCCTTGCAAAGGTTAGCATTTAACTCCCCTATCATTCATCACAGAAAGGAGGCTCACTTTGCTTTGGAGATAGAAATCAATACAAGTTGCCTGCTCAGTTTTTCTACACAGCTGTGTTGTCTGATCATTTGCCAATGACTTGATTAGTTGAACCAGATTTGTAGTTTTTCTATTCAGGGGTCAATCAGAAAAGCAACCCAAATCTTTAATTATTTCATATTATTTTCTTTTATCCCTCCATAATTTATAATTCAATGAAAAATTAAGTAAATCAATGGCAGTATAGGTCACACATTTAAATGATAACTGTAATTTAAGTTACAATAAGCTCTTTATCTTGCGCCAAACTTCCATTGAAATTTGTAACAAAATAAAAGTCTGTAGTACCCAGTTTCAATGGGGGAGAATAACTCTTGTTTATTATGTCACTGCACATTGCGACAAGTTATTTTTGAATGGACTTGCGAAGCTTTTACACATAATGGCTTCTTTCCCCGATGTCAGCAGTACTTTCAAACTTATTTTTCATTCACAACTATTTGGTCACTTTTGCTGTAATTCTATTCATCACTGATCTCATTTTTAAGGTAATCCAAGCACGTAAGCCTAGAAATGACTGTAGGTAACAGCAGATGGATGCTTAATGCATTCATATGAGATTCTTTTGTCTGTTATTTTAACACAGGTGTTAACCAATGTATTTTAAATGGGCTAACTCCTCCATTGAAATAAAAGACAAAGGAAACTCATTCAGATGCATTAAACGTTGGAAAAGGGATATACTCGAAACAAAATTAAAAGAACAAAAATGATAGGTACAATGAACTTCTCAACACTTTGTCTTTGTGTTTGAAGATATAAGATGACAAGCCACGTATGATATTTGATGCTAAGCAGAAACAGCACTCCCTGCTGCTTCCTGACTCACCAAAGAATACACAACTAAGTGAATTGCTTACTACTAGTAGCTGAACACAGAATTATAGGGGGTGATTTTCAACTGCGAGCCTCCTCATCTGAAAAACAGGCAGACGTCAGTTGAAAATTGGAGGGGCAACCTCAGCTGTCCCATTGATGCCCTGATGCAATTTTTAGGTGGGCCTATAAATAAGTGAGCAGCATGCCTGCCTATATAGGGTGTAAGGCTGCTTAAAAGTGAAAATCAGGAACCCACACCAATTGTCGGACCCCATTTACAATTTTTTCAGGTCATAAATGGACGGACCGTGGACCCATTTGTGCCAGTTGGTGTGCGGCCTAATCACTGGTCCTTCAAGGGACCACTGGTGGCCGCTCCAGAAAAGGCCCAGGATTTTTAGGAGGGAATAATTCTTGTGGGGCCAGGAAGAGCAGCAGTACTCCTCCTGGCTCCAGAACAATACTGCGGCCCGTTGCTGGCCCGTGCTCAACCCGCTCCAGGATTGATATCTCCCCCCAGGCTCGACTTGCCAGCAGTCTCAGCCTGGAAGTTGGCCGATTTCTCACACTCCCACAACTATTTGATGCTCACAGCAGGAGGCACATCTGCTCTGCTGACTTCGGACCCGTTTCAGGTGGAAGTCGAATTTCCCCTTAACAGCACAGGCTCTCAAAGATTTATCCACTTAGTCCCATTCCCCTGTCTTTCCCCATACCTTTTTCAAATTTTTCCTATTCAAATATTTATTCACTTCCCTTTTAAAAGCGATTATGGATTCTGTTTTTGAATTAATTCTCAGGATGTGGGTGTTGCTGGCAAGGTTGGTATTAATTGCCCATGTCCTAGTTGCCCTGAGAAGGTTGCAGTAGGCCTTCTTCTTGAACTACTGCAGTCCCTGTGGGGACGGTGCTCCCACAGTGCTGTTCGAAGGTGGTTTGATACAATGGAGTGGCTTGCGAGACCACTTCAGAGGGCAGTTAAGAGTCAACCACATTGGTTGACTTTTGACTGGAGTCATATATAGGCCAGACTGAGTAAGAATGGCAGGTTTTCTTCCCTAGGTTTGCTCCTTAAAACCAAACTCTTTGACCAAGCTTTTGGTCACATGTCTTAATATGTGGCAAATTCTGAGTCAAATTTTGTCTGATAATCTTTCCTATGAAGCATTTTGGGACGTTTTACAATGTTAAAAGCATGATATAAATGCAAGCTGGTGTTGTTGTAAAGTACATTAGTGATCCAGTTGGGTTTTTCTGACAATCCAGCAGTTTTACGGTCACTTTTACTGATACCAGCTTTTTTCTATATTTCCAGCTTTATTTTTTTTTAAATGAATTCAAATTCTCAAACTGGCATGGTGGGATTTGAACTTGCGTTCTCAGTCTAGTAACATAACTACCAATTGCTTATGCTTCCACAATTGTTTTCTAGCAGGGCATTCCAAGTCCTAACAAACCTCTGCATTAATTTTAAAAAAAACTCCCAGTTTCATCCTCTGTTCATTTGGTGATGATCTTAAATTTATGCCCTCTACTGGGTGTATTCTATAGGCCACCAACTAGTGGGAAGGATATAGAGGAGCAATTTTGCAGGGAAATTACAGAGAGGTGCAAAAGCCATAGAGTAGTGATAACGGGGGATTTCAACTATCCTGATATATAGACTGGGATAACAATAATAAGGGGAAAGAAGGGGAGGAATTTTTGAAATGTGTTCAGGATAACTTTCTCGACCAGTACGTTTCCAGCCCAACGAGGAAGGAGGCATTGCTGGATTTGGTTCCAGGGAATGAGATGGGCCAAGTGGAGCAAGTGTCAGTGGGAGAGCATTTAGGGAGCAGCGTTCATAGTATCATAAGGTTTAGACTAGCTATGGAAAAGGATGCTGACCACTCTAAAGTAAAAATACTCAAATGGAGGAGAGTAAATTTCAGTGGGATGAGAACAGATCTGGCCTGGGTAAATTAGAATCATAGATTGGCAGGCAAAACTGTAATTGAACAGTGGGCAGCCTTTAAAGAGGAGATGATTTGGGTACAGACAAGGTACATTCCAACAAGGTAGAAAGGTAGGGCAACTAAAGCTGGAGCTCCCTGGATGACAAAGGGGATAGAGAATAAGATGAAGCGGGAAAAAAACGGCATATGACAGATGTCAGGTTGATAAAACAAGTGAGAACCAGGCATAATATAGAAAGTTCAGAGGGGAAGTGAAAAAGGAAATAAGAGGGGCAAAGACAGAGTATGAGAATAGACTAGTGACCAACATAAAAGGGAATCCAGTAAACAGGTAGTAAGAGGAGGGGTGGGGCCATTTAGGGACCATAAAGGAGATCTGCTCATGGAGGCAGTGGGTATGGCTGAGGTACTAAATGAGTACTTTGCATCTGTCTTTACCAAGGAAGAAGCTGCTGCCAGAGTCTCGGTAAAGGAAGATATAGTTGAGATACTGGATGTGCTAAAAATTGAGAAAGAAGAAGAAGAGGTACTAGAAAGGCTAGCTGTACTTAAAATAGATAAGTCACCTGGTTCGGATGGGATGCACCGTAGGATGCTGAGGGAAGTAAGGGTGGAAATTGCTTCCAAACATCCTTAGATACAGGAGTGGTGCCAGAGGACTGGAGAATTGCAAATGTTACACCCTTGTTCAAAAAAGGATGTAAAAATAAACCCGGCAACTATAGGCCAGTCAGTTTAACCTCAGTACTGGGGAAACTTTTGGAAACAATAATCTTGGCCAGAATTAACAGTCACTTGGACGAGTGTGGATTGATTAGGGAAAGCCAGCACGGATTTGTTAAAGGCAAATTGTGTTTAGCCAACTCGATAGAGTTTTTTGATGAGGTAACAGAGAGGGTAGATGAGGGCAATGCAGTTGATGTGGTGTATATGGATTTTCAAAAAGCATTTGATAAAGTGTCACATGGTAGGCTTGCTATTAAGATTGGAATGGAGTAAAGGGGGCAATAACAACATGGATACAGAATTGGCTAAATGACAGGAAACAGAGAGTAGTGGTGAACAGTTGTTTTTCGGACTGGAGGGAAGCATGCAGTGGTGTTCCCCAGGGGTCGGTGCTGGGACCACTGCTTTTCTTGATATATATTAATGGCTTGAACTTGGGTGTACAGGGCACAATTTCAAAATTTGCGGATGACACAAAACTTGGAAGGGTAATGAACGGTGAGGAGGATAGTTATAGACTTCAAGAGGGTATAGACACACTGGTGGTGTAGGCGGACACGTGGCAGATGACGTTTAACGCTAAAAAATGCGACGTGATGCATTTTGGTAGGAAAAATGAGGAGAGGCATTATAAACTAGTGAGCATAATTCTAAAAAGGGGTGGAGGAACAGAGGGATCTGGGGGTATACGTGCACAAATCGTTGAAGATGGCAGGGCAGGTTGAGAAAGTGGTTAACAAAACATATGGGGTCGTGGGCTTTATAAATAGAAGCATAGGGTACAAAAGCAAGGAAGTCATGATGAACCTTTATAAAATACTGGTTTGGCCACAACTGGAGTATTGTGTTCAGTTTTGGGCACCACACTTTAGGAAGGATGTGAAGGCCTTAGAGAGGGTGCAGAAGAGATTTACTAGAATTATCCCAGGGATGAGGGACTTAAATTACATGGATAGACTGGAGAAGCTGGGATTGTTCTCCTTTGAACAAAAAAGGTAGAGAGAGGACATTTGATGGAGGTATTCAAAATCATGAAGGGTTTAATCAGTAGATAGAGAGAAACTGTTCCCATTGGCAGAAGGTCAAGAACCAGATGGCATAGATTTAAGGTGATTGACGAAAGAACCAAAGGTGATAGGAGGAAAACTTTTTTTTTAAAACACAGCGAGAGGTTAGGATCTGGAATGCACTGCCCGAGGGAGTGGTGGAGGCAGATTCAATCATGGCCTTCAAAACAGAACTGGATAAGTACTTGAAACGAAAAAATGTGCAGGGCTACAAGGATAGGGCGAGGCAGTGGGGCTAGCTGGATTGCTCATATATAGAGCCGGTGCAGATGGGCTGAATGGCCTCCTTCTGTGCTGTAACCTATGATTCTGGATACTGATTCACCATATTTACAAATTACTGCTAATACCTTGCTCTCTTATTCACTTCTCAGTCTCTCGAAGATAAATTTTCTAGTGTGTGATAGAATTCTCGCACTTACCATCTTTTAAAAAAAATTGAACCTAAATGAGAGTCCAGGGAATGACCTATGAAAAATAAGAAATTATATCCCTTCCTCTCCCCTGAGAGAAAACTTTTTCTGCAGGTACTTTAGATTTTGTTCCGTCACATACAATTCTCAAGCGTTTCCTATGAATGAGATGCTGGGTCTTTAGATTTATTTGGTTTGGCTCCAGGACTATGATGGGCCAAAGTCCATAGTGTAGGACACCCCCAAGGTGGTGCAGAGTGGAAGTTAAATTAGGAAATTGAGTCTGGGGTACACCTTGCTTGGATTTTAAAACTCGGTGTAGCAGGCAGTGATTCTAAAGCCTCGATATTAACCCCCGGTGGGGGGGGGGGGGGGAAGGGCGGGGTTTAAAAATAAAAAAACAGGGAGCCCATCCCCAAACTGCCGCCTGCGTGCTCATTGCCGTTTTTACAGTGGTGCACTTTGTGTCATGCGAGTGTTCCGCCGTGGCGAGGCGGGACACTTCATTAACATATTTAAATCAGGCTCCCATAGTGAAATTGGGAGCTTGATTTAAATTTAACAGTTTCCAGGGCTTGGGAAACCCGGCAGTGAAAGTGAGTTGGGAGCTACTGGTTCCAGAAGGTAACATTCCTTGTGGGCCAGGAGGAGCAGGGGTGCTCTCCAAGGGCTGCGGCCTCCTGCCGCTGGTTTTACCACCCAGCAACCTGTTAATTTGGCCGGTTGCCGGGCGGAAAAATGCAAGAAAAAAATTGTAATGTGGGGCTGCTGTTAAATTCGGCAGGGCCTCCCTCTCCCCAGCGTCGATGCGTTTTCTGCACGCAACCGTGCTCCCCATAAATACCGGGGCAGAATTCTTTATCTCCACAATGTGATTATAAGAAGAAAGAAAGAAATTACATATAAATAGTGCCATTCATGACCTCAGGATGTCCCAAAGCACATTACAGCCAACGAAGCACTTTTGAAGTATAGTCATTGTTGTAATGAAGGAAAACTGGCAGCCAATTTACTCACAGCAAGGTCACACAAATAGAAATGAGTTAAATGACAAGATCATCTGTCTTAGATGTTGGTTGAGAGTTAAATGGGATTGTGTAAGGATAAGGAAGAGTATGTAGGATGGCATATTTGCAGTTTAGGAGGAACACAAGATTTTAAAGCAGCACTGACCACAGTAATTTTGCTAAAATAGAAACAAAACAGAAGTTCTAACTTTTGAGCCGTTTCCTCTACAAGTTAATTGCAGTCAGTAAGGACAGCCAATTTAATCAATAATTGAAGTGACAGAATATCCTTGGGTAGCATTACCCATCAATTGTTTGGGTGCAGGTATATTCCCAGTTTCACATCAATGCAAAGAGGTTTCAGGTGAAAGGTGACAGTGTAAATTGGGAGTTATGTCCGAATCGAACAAACGAGAACATTAAACAGCTGATTTTGCAGGGCCTTGCTAATATTGCAAGGTGGTCGTAAATCGAACCAGCAGGCCCGTGCCCCATGCAGTATTTTGCAAAGGATTTGGAACTTGTCCAGAAGCTGTATTGTTAATGAGTGGAAGTCTCATTAGAGGCACAAGAATTATGGAATGGTTTCATTATCAGACTTTGCCCTCAAGTCTCTGGCACTTCTGTTGTCTGTGGCTGGACCTGTAGTGCCCATTGCTGCCCAGCCTTAAAATAAAATGAACTGACAGGTCAGGAGCATCGCAAAGTGGGCAGACAAAGGGAGGCATAGTTCTGAATCAGCATTGTCTGGATTACCACCGCCCCCCCACCCGCCCCCCAAAATGAGAGGGGTGCTAGGCACGAAGATCCAGCCAATGTCCAAGACCTGGATCTGAGCATCAGCACTGACTGAAGCTGGGCCCTGAGTACCTACCTGAGCCATGAATCGAGGTAGGCCCCTACGTGGTCACTGATTGCCAGTATAAAAATTAAAGCAATCCACTGTCTAGGAGTAGAGCAAATATCTGGTCAGGAGGAGACTAATAATCTTGAATCAGCATTGGTCTCAAAATCTCAGATCCCCTTCACCAAGAGAGAAGGGTTGGGCCATGAGATGCAATTGCTGCCTGAGGTGGCAATTCAAGTCCCTGCTGCTGCCACTAGCCGAGCTACACTTCAAGTCTCACTACTGCCACTATGCAAGATCAGGCTCTGAAGCCATGTCACTACTCAAGGCCAGGCTTCAAGTTCCCTCCTCTTCCAGTTTAGCCCTGAGAACTAAAACAGTTACTTTTTATCTGTGAGTAACATCACAGGGTTTCCATTAGATATTTGTGATATTTAATGAAAAAGGCATCACATTGTATTCAAATTATTGGAACAAATTTTCCTTTGAAAATGTGTTTGAAGAGAATGTTCAAAGTACTAATATTTTAAAGTCAAACTACACAGGAATTCCTAGTCACACTGTCTTCAGCTGCAATAGAATCAAACCACAAAGTGCACCAATAAATCCATCAGGTTAATTCCTAAATATGGCATAAACAGGATACTTAATGAAGACCAAATGATTTATATCTAACTCGTGGTGCTGACAATTATTATCAAACCACCTACTCATTAGGATACACATCATATCCCATGACTCTTCATAATGTATCCTTGGTTCATATAATAGTTGTAAAATCCCTTAATGCAATATTTCCACCCACATAATACTGTCAGAATTAAATGCTGCTTACATTCCAAAACACTGAGTATCTAGGAAGTGTTTATTCGCTTAAAATGATTTACTTGTCACATTCTAAAGGTTGGGGGCTGTGGTCGTCTTGTTCAGTAAGACATGGAAGTCCTAAACCACTTTCCTTTCTTCAACTAATAATACTTTTTTTGTCCTGTAGATCATCCTTTGCCTTTACATCTCAGTCCTTCTTAACTGATCTCCCCTCTTGCAATTAGTAACTAGGTTATTGACATCCTTGTTCATCTCTGATATGATGTGGAGATGCCGGTGATGGACTGGGGTTGACAATTGTAAACAATTTTACAACACCAAGTTATAGTCCAGCAATTTTATTTTAAATTCACAAGCTTTCGGAGATTTTCTCCTTCCTCAGGCAAATGTTTGCCTGAGGAAGGAGAAAATCTCCGAAAGCTTGTGAATTTAAAATAAAATTGCTGGACTATAACTTGGTGTTGTAAAATTGTTTACATCTCTGATATGTTCTTAGGGAACTAACTTTTGGCTATTTCTTGTGCAAGTTTCACAGTGGCAAGTTGGCATTTCATACAACTTCCACAAACGATGATTATATCTTTTCTTTGCATAAATCCCTTTCACTATATCATCCCTGATAGGCAATTTTCTTCTTGTAGGCATTTTTCTGAAATTACTGTTAAAATATTTGATAAAGTTGACTGCTCATTTATAGCAATAATTGTAATTAATTTGTATTACTTTAGCTAATGTTCTAGTTAGGTGATTCAGGGGTGCTACTGCATTACTGGGAAATTGTACGTTACCTCTTGCAAGTGTGATCCAGTGCCTCTTGAGTCAGGATGGTCAGCACTTCTATCACTCCTTCATGCTCTTGACACCAATTCAACCTAGTCAACTAAAGGCAGTTCTGCAATCCTGCACATTTTTATTGTTAGATTCACAACAAAACTCCATTTGTCACAGACTTACATCACTCCTCCCTGCAGGTCCACCCCTGATCTGAAACATTGAGTTTTTAACCCACTTGCTTGTTTACTTAATCAGTGACACCTGTGATGACTTACTGGGAGCCCTATAACTTCAGGAGTGGATGAACACTTCATCAGAGGGGACACCACCTAATTTATTACCCATATACTCTTAACCCCCGCACTTAGCATAGTATTTTCTCCCTCATTCTTTTTGCATGTCAGCAAGTCTTTTCAATTCCCACCATCCCAAGCAATTACTCAATTTGCACCAGGGTGATGCCAACTGGATCTCCATCCAAGGCTGATGCAGCTCTGTTCTCTACACAGTGCATAAGTCCCAAACATACTCCATGAAGCACACACTCCTGCTGTGATTCAGGTACTTTATCTGAGTTCCCAACACCATTTAAACCAAAATTTGCTGTCTCTGCTACTTCCACGAATGCATCAAAAGTGCCTTACTTTGTCTCTGCCATGGTAACTATTCTGATAGCAACTACTGCTGCCATTTTGGAATGTCAGGAATTCCCTTCATGATAGTAATGTAATAATAATATCTGCATTTATATAACACCTTATCACATTGAAATGCCTCAAATTGCTTCACATAATTGTTTTGAAGTTGTTATCTAGGCAAACACAGCATTCTGTGGTAGCAGTGTCCTACAGATAGCAATGTGTTGAATGACATTTTAATTTTTTTTGGTGATATTTATTGAGGGAGGACTGTCGAGTGGGAAAGCAGGAGAATTCCCTGCTCTTACTTGAATAGTGCAATGGAATTTTTAGCTTCTACCTTAACCACTGGAACAAGCAGTGAGAGCCCGGGTCAATATCTCATCCGAAGAATGGGACTTCCAAAGAATCCCTCCTCTGGTACTGTGTATGCATTATGAGCTCAAATCCTTATGTAGGGCTTATTCTTGAAATCTTCTGCCCCAAAGGTGAGAGTGCTACCAACTGAACCAAGCAGACACTTGGAGGAGCAAAACAAAAGGGAAATCCTACAGATTGCTGTGTTTTAGGAAAATCGTTCCCACATCTTCTATGTGATTCCAATAAAATATAGATATCATTGTAGAAAAAAGAACCGTACCTTAGACTTCCTTAAAACCGGCCTAGTGATAGTTTAATTGCAGTTTTGAGTCTCAATGGCACTTCTCACTTTACTACATGTCTCAGTTGGCCAGATTTTGCCAATCAGATCATCATGAGGTTGTTTAGAATAAGTTCACATTCAGGCATGTTTTTCCTACTGTTTATTTTAATGAAATAAGAGCAGAAGACACTTCACTCACTATTTGGTTGTGAAGATGAGACAATTGGTTGGTCTCAGTTGAAGAAGGACCCCAGAGGACAATATAAGTAACACCAACACTAGTTGTGTCATGATAAAACGATTTATTAAGAACACCCAGTTCCAAAAACTTTCTTTTAAAATGTTTACGTAGCTTTTTTTTAATACTTTGGCTTTTACACTATTGCCGTTATATACACAAAGCAAAGTTTCCATTGTGTTAAATGATACACCATAAGAAAATACATAGTATTTACAAAGTGCAAAAATAAGGCATATATGAGTACAGAAAGAATTTAGCCCACAGGATTGGTCGAAGTAACAATGACTCTTTTGAGGCAGTTTGATATGGCAGTCATCTTGTACAAATGGGCTGTTTGCTCCCTACATTTCACTTGATTGTCAGGCTGGAACACTGTTCTCTAGGTGGCATTTCAGCAGTGAGAATTTGATAACCAGCCCATATTTATTGAAGGCAGATGCTGTTGCTGGATTATGAATCAGATTATTCATTTGAATATCTTAAAAATCCCCATAAGGTCTAATTGCTCATGGAATTGTTTGCAGTGATGCTACAACTCGAAAGTCAGCAGCACCACTTATGTACTCTGTTAAATAAATATGACAGGATGAGAATTATTAATTTTGTTCAAAAAATGTTGTAAATTAAGATACTGTATACTTTGATGGGAGTGGCCTAGGTGTTCTAATGAACTGCAATACAGTGCTAGAATATAGGTTTCACCGTCCCCTGTAACTCCCTGACTTCATGAGTTCCTAGTCACATATGGGAGGTGGCCTGCAGAAGTGAGACACTATCTCAGAGGGTGGCAGGAAAACTGGAGGCAAGCACACGACATTCACAAAGATGGAATGGCCATTAATGGTGGAAGCCTAGGAGTTTTATGAGGAAAACCAAATGACAAAGAGAAAAAATGAAATGGGAGTAGGTAGCAAAAGAAGAAAAAAGCATTTGCAACGTTCTGTGTATTTCCAATTCCATTTTTCTGTGTTCACTATAACCAACTTTGCATGTGTTTTATCTGAAGCACTGTACAATCTAATGCGCTGATGGCATCACACTTAAAGTTGTACTTGTGATTTTTGCACCAGTTGATTGTCCACAAAAGCTTAATGATGCAAGTCAGATATCTCTTCCTCCTACCCAACCCCAAGTTAACAGATTATAAAAACCTATGTAGAGATGTGATTATAACTACACTTTGTGGTACAATCTAAAAGCAAATCAGTCTATTTAAAATTGAATAGAGTTTTTGAGAATATGCTCAGTTTTGAACTATTTGGATTTATACAACAGATACTGGCCAGGTCTTGTAAGGGCAGATTTTAAGTTCTTTTAGCACACACATTATGACTTTAGACTTGAAGTAGTTGTATAGAACATTGGTGTAGAATTTCACAGATAATTTTTAGATGCATGGATCTGAAAATTGGAATTCTGATCATGACTCTCCACCATGATGTATTCAAGAGCAGCTGAACTTTAGCTTGCGGTGGATATTCAGCATTGAAGCAATCGTTTTGCACAAGCAGTATTGCCAAATTGTACTATTATTGTCAATATTGATGAAGTACCACTGATGAAGTGTGTTCATAGACTACATGGAGAATTCCTGATCTCAGCCAGGCTATCTAGAAAATAAGGAGGAAAATGTATCAGAGAATGAGTCAACCTGTGCTGCCCTAAAGCACCTCCCAAATTGGGTTTGTAGTAGTGGTGTTCTGAATACAGGTTGTCTCTTTCTGGAATGGTACATGACACAGGTGCGGGTAACCAAAGGAGACGGAGAAAATAACTTTTGAAATGGGTGGGTGGATAACTCATTCCTAAAACAAGGATCATAACTTAATCATGTGCAGTCTGAAAATGAAGTTCAGTACCATTGGAAAATCATTGTATCTTCTTGCCTTTTACAGAGTGGTGCTGGATTAAAAAAAACACAGCTGGAACAGCACCAAGATTATTGTTGAGGTTCAAGTCTATCGAGGTCTTCTTACACAGTGTGCTTCCAAAAGATCGCAGACTTATGCAGCTTGAGCAACTAGGGACCATTCTCTGTGAGGAGAAAGAAGAGAGAGAGCAGGGGTAGGGTGTGGGAGGAGGAGGTAAGTAGTAGTTTTGGTAACGTGATACCTGAGCTAGGCAGGTCTATAGTATCCCAAAGTGCTGTTGGTACTTTAACCAGTCAATTTGGCTCATTGATGTGACCAGAAAGGGTAGACCTGTCAGTGGGGTCTGGGATTCTTCTCAATTGGCTCAAGCTGACTCTGCAAACAAATACCCAGTTAGTGTGGTTCTGATTAAACAAGCAGCAGGAAGCATACCAGTGCCTTCTGCTGTTAAGCTGTTCAAAATTTATTTTAACTCAAATCGCAACCTCTGTATAGGTTTATTCAGCTTAGATAAGTTGGGGGTGGGTGGGTTGTGCACTTCATATCAGGGCAATTTCTCAGTAGTTTGGTTTGAAAAATGTTAAATATGGTGATGGGATTCCATGCATGTCAGACACATGCCTGACCAAAATAATATGCAGCTGTTACAAACATGTTGCTTTAAAGAATTAGTACTTTTTTCTGTCTTTTGCTATCAATTATGATAATTTAAATACTCTTAGCACAGTGTGTCAAGTCACTCTGGATTTCAACTGTTCCTAAACAGTTTCTTTAAATATATAATCTATGATTTTTGTTGGGTTCCGAATATGTAGTAAATTTGGCCAGTCTGATATTTACCTACTTTGGCTACACTTGCTAAATAAAACAGAACTTTTGATTTTGATATTTTAGGATTTGATTGTAAGGATCAAATACAGAGGGACTGCCTCTTTAAAATGCTGTTTCAAAAAATGGTTTAGTCAATATATTTGCAAACCCTGAAGAGCACCATAATGTTATTGTACAAATTGATCCATAATATTGTTTGAGGTGACTGAATTTTGAGCATTTTTAACCAGGGGTTTGGAGGAGGAGACGATGATGTCTCCAGTACTGCTGCTCAAGCCAAGAACTCTTTTCCTTTCAATCCTTTCACCAGCCCATTAGGTTCTTAGCCTGCCATATATCAAGGGATCAGTTGAGTTGACCTATCAAATGGTGCAAGGATCCTGCTGATAGCTGAAGAAAAGTGCCGTAACCTTTCGTTTAAAAAAAAGTAAACAACTTTTTTTTCCCCTAACGTTGTGACATTTTGATTGATGCACCCATATCTTCAGAACGTCACCACCTGAGATGCAGAGCTGTAGAAAAGTGAGCTTGAGAATCTCAGGATTAAATGAAACCTGATGTCACGTTGTAGCATAGTGGGTGCTGAAAGGTAGCAAGAAGTTTGCTCTTGTATGTTGCTATATTTGAATCACGATCATCATTTATTTCAATTTGCACAAATATCAGCATCTGTTTCACAAGTCTGTTGTACACAGGATGTGACATCAATGGGAAATCTCTTCAGTCATGCAGAGTAAGAATGATTGCCAGGCACCGATGGTCTGGTGGGTATGTTGCTCAAACATTGATACAGGATTAAGCTGTTTAAGTGTCAAACATGTACTGTAGTGATCAACTATGCCAGTATGCAGAGGCTGCCAAAGCCCATGTACCTCATCCAATTTACAAGCAACCACCGTCACATAATATTCACTGCTCACACAAGGAGGTGTATTAGCACTGGAATGGGATATACGCAATATAGGTTAGAATGATCATCTATACCTCACAGGTATTATTTAACTCAAAGACATTTAAAGAAATACATTCACTGATTCAGAGGGAGTAGAAATAAGGAACTTGGACCATGAAGTATTGCTTTTGGATGGATTTGCAAAGCTTTTAAGATGATTATTCAACACTTTCAATCATTAGGATTCCTGCCAGTAATTACTTACAAATGATCTGTGAATTTTACTGATTGTTTGGAGGAGTCTGTGTTTTCTCATTGAAATTGCAAGTAGTCAGCAAGGAGGCAAGTGAGACAATAACAAGTAACCAAAAGAACAAAACATTGTATTAAATATTAATTAACTGCACAGTACTGTTCAGATTTTTAAAATATTTTTGAAAGTAATCAATAAGTAGGGGACTAGGATAATGTTAATTTATGCCAGCCATACTATTACTATATAGGGTAGCAAGAAAATCCTTTGATAGAGATTTCCCTCACAAAGCCCAGAATACTGAATTGTCCAGAGATTTCAGAATAGTAAGCAGTTCCAAAGAAGCTAAGTACTTTTTCTTTAAATAACATTGCAGAAAGGGATAATATAAAATACAAAACAGTATGAAAATATTTTTTTTCTGAGCACTTCCTTGCTTTGAATAAAAATTACCAAAAATAAACTATGTTCTTTACACTAAGACAAGGGTTGAAACTGGTGTTACCTACACTGTTGTTCCCTTTTAAATCAGTATTTCATTTATTTATTTCCTTTTTAAATGTGGGCCTGTGGGTTACATGCTGAAAATATAAAAAAGGTCACATTGGTCAATACCCAAGTTAGTTGCAAAACAACTGAATATAATGCCAAGCCTGATGCTGGCTTGCTATTGTGTATTTGAACTCAGGTTTAACATTTTCCTATGTATGTAGGGAGTCTCAATTTCAGGACAAGCAATGAAGGCTTCTCTTTGTTTTGTATTTTTTATATATAAAAAAGCGATTGCATAATTTATTGCTTTTTGCAAAGTGGCACCAGTTTTTTTGGGGGGGAAATATTTCTTCATCAAGTACCAAGCAAAACAATGTCTTTTATCCCCCCCTCGAACACTACCGAGTCTGTTAAAAAGCATCTGCAACGCAAAGCAATACACTGCATAATTTCATAAACTTACTAGTTTTTTGAAAGTACTACCAAACATCTGCATGGAATGGGTTCTAACATTTTAACACCTAGCAGACATCTAAAAAAAAACAGGCAAACCGTGACAAACTCCTCTACTTTCAATTGTGCAAAGTGAACAATAAAATATATTCACAATACAAAGAATCAAATACTTGCATAAAGTAGGGTGACTTTGCAATTGTGGTTCAGAAAAGATGCACGTATTGTAATACTTTCCACTATTCAGGATAGCAAATATTGCTTTTCTAGTAAAGAATCTTTTTTTGATAAAAATGATAAAAAAATCTTGCAAAAGTTATGAGCAAATTTAAGCTATATACAAAAGATATAATGCAGGTTGTGTGCACAAGACCAATATGAGAGTTGGGTGGTATATCTGTCCTTTATACTCTACCTGCCAATTCAGTCTGATTTAGACTCAAAGCCTCTCTTTGGTGAAGGACTTCATATTCACTTTGCTTCCAGTAAAACACAGTAATGCACAACTTTATAAAGCTTTTAACTCATTCAGCAACCATGATATTACTACATGCAACAACCACAGAGTATTCATCTTATCGTTGATCAATTGATTCTTTCCATTGACTTTACCTTTGCCAACATGACTTCTTTGGCTGGTATACTCCAGCAGTATGCTTTCTTTTTATTTAACACCACTATTTAAATGGCTTTAAATTTACCTATCGTTTGTAGTCCACCGAGCATATTACCATTGCAAGTTCATGGTTGTGTTTAAGTTCAGATCTGTAACATCCAGGAAGTCTGCAGAGAAGATGCTTGGGGTGGAGGAGCCAGCAGATCCAAAGCCTGCTGCTGAGCTGGGTGGTGTGAGGTCCAGCCAGTCCATGTTTTCCAAGGGTGTTTCTGTAAGACCTAGGTTCATAACATGGCCATGTGTGGGAGAAGGCGACATTTGGGTGTCCATCGGCGACAGAGGGTTCTCCAGAATGTCTCGAGTGTTGAGCATATCCTCCCGCGAGTTGCCAGAAAAGCCCTCAGCCATGTTGTCTAGCTGGGAATCTTCACTGCCTATTTTAATCAGTGCAAGATCACTGCCCCTACTCAAGGAGCTGCGAGAATTCAGCAGGGCTTCAAGCTGATTGTCACTGTTGCTTGCACAATGGTCAAAGGAGAGCTGGGGAGGAGACATGTGGTTAAAAGGACTTGATGAAGACCTAGGCACAGTCACAGTGGAAGCTCCTGAAGATACTGTGATTTGAGGCACTGATTTCTGAGTACAATGATGATCATTTTTGGCATTTGGTGGCATTTCTGCAAAGAGAACAGTTCTAATAAGAAATTACATCAGGAAATAAGATTATTGTTGTTTTAATATTCTATAGAAAACATGGAACACTGGCAAGGATAATTTAATTTGTCAGAAAACTTGTCTTTTAGAAGAATAATCTAGACAGGGGTGAAACTACATAAATAGTTGGATTTTCTAAATAAAACAATCTTATAAGAGATGGTCTTAAACAGTTTTGAAGATTAAAGTTTGCAGTGTTCAAATATTAGATATTTATTAAATAGCCTTGTGCAATTTCTACAACGAGCTCAACTCTCATGGCACCATTTACATGTAGCCTGGGATCTGGAGCATGATTGTGTTATTTAACGACTGAGAAGGACCAGTGTTTAACTTGGCCTGTGCCTTTAAAATCACTGTCTGATACTTTCCACGAAGAAGTGCCTGAAAAGTTAATTGTTGAGGGAAGGTTCTGTAGATTGGCAGTAACTTGTAAATCTCCAGTGCCTGGTCTTGGAGACAGGTCAGGTTATTGAATCTTAGAATCTTATAGCATAGAAGGAAACCATTCGGCCCATCGTGTCTCTGGCGGTTTGTTGGAAGAGCTATCCAATAGCCCCACTCCCCTGCCCTTTCTGCATAGCCCTCCAAATTTTTTATTTTCAAGCATATATCCAATTCCCCTTTGAAGTCAGAAAAATCAGCAAGATTTTTCATACTTTTCACACTTTAAAATGTAACATCAGAAATTGGATGATATGTGTTAGATTGCAAAACTTATATGTAGATATAAATGTATTGATGCTTTGACAATATTATAACGGTTTATAGAAAATTCTGAATAAGTACAAGATATTTTACATTTGCTGGATCTTTGGCCTATTAAACTTTCAGTTTGATCAGATATCTTGTTCTTCTCAACTAAAAAACACAGTTGTTTCTAGAATGATGGTAGGTACCACTCTTAAGACTGCCTGCAAATGTTCTGCCAACCTAGGGAAAAGTTTTCTCCGAAAGTATAGCTTGTTCTATCCATGGCACAAATGCAGTGCAAGAGGCACTGTAGAAAAATGAATATTTTCTCTCGAGTGCAAGCTGACATTTGTGACTTAAATCACAATGTAGTGAAGATGTACAATATTCTTCCGTAAGGATGGGTGTTTGCAAATCTGCCATGTTGAAAGTGCCACAGTGGGTGTGTTCCACAATGTTAGCAAGCAAATATTCCAAGTTATGCTGATCCTTTTCTTAAATAAAAGAAGGAAGAAAAATGTATTTACATTGGGTTGCCTATTAGCCAATCAGAAACTGTTAGCTTTTTACCGTGAAACAGAAAATGTTGGAAAGACATTTACAGAATTTTAAATAGAAAAAGGGCAGTTCATGCTCAGTGACTGAATAATTTTAGAGAACCCATTGTGAATGTAACGAGACTCACCTCCGCTCTCAATGAGCACCTCCAGCAGGTCATCCATCTGGCTTCTTGACATTTGCTGCAGATATACAAGATTAAACTACATAAAGTAAGTCTCGGCCAATAGAAATACTTAAAAATTGTCAGCCGACAACTATGTTTGACCACAATATAGAACTAACCAATCAATATTAAAAGAAACTCATGGTCATACACTTCTCAACCTATTAAAAATCAAGAATCTCTGACCTTTCTAAAGGCAGTATAAGTCATAAAACTTTAAAAGCAACAGAATAGTAACACAATTGTCTAAAAATAATTGAATCAATACTTTCATATTTATCACATTATTATTTAGAATGTTACAATTTTGATTTTCCACATCGGTGATTGATAGAAATGACAGTCCACAAATTAATAGAATTTTCAAAATGCCACTCGGTACAAAAAACCCAATTGACTATTGCGATTGTAATACTGAAATTACTGTTAATAAACATCTACTAAAGCTAGTAGGAAAATAATTAAAAGAATCATTCACAAAACTGAAGAGAAACATGTAGTATAAAACTACAAACATCCAAGTTTCAAGTTTACAATGAAAAAAATGCCTCCTACAGAGTCACAAATGATTTGGCCATTTAGTGAGCATGCAGGAGTGATTCACTGCTACATAAATCCTGTCAGTCTGTACTTTATATAAATGAAACGTGTTTAGTTTCTAAAAGTAAATACTCATACTGACTAATGATAAAGTACAATTATTTCTCACCTGCTTCACTGCATCTTCATAAGACGGAGGTTGTTTGATCTTGCTAAGGGTTGTGTTTGAACTACAGAAGGGAGTAGTGCTGATTACAAACTTTTGACCAACTTGATTTGCAGAGTTAGGAGCATTCATCTAAATAAAAAGACCCAGCAGAAACATACAGAGATTATTAACAAATAGTATTGGTCACTTACATTAAATGGTTAAAACTGTTTTTTAACAAGCACACATTTTACTGAGGCCATAATCTTATAGGAGCCAAACTAGGAACGATCAGCACACCTCCTCTTCCCATACCACAGCAGACATCCATTTCACCAAGGTGTGATTTGTGTACTTATTACACTGCACATCCATCAGTTACTGTCGTAGAGTCAGTGGAAATCACTGCCCCGAATTCACAAATTGCTCACATTTCTAAAAATGGTATTCCCAGAAAGTCAAGTATTGGTAAAAGGAAGAATTTAAAAGCTAGGATTCTTTAGTTCTCCCTTATACAGCAGGATCAAAATGGCATTGTGATAAATACGGAACACAGTAGTTTTGAGGATGTGTGTTATACTGCAACTTTGGCTTTGTAGCAATCCTAAAGTTATGAGAATAAATCAGGAGTGAGGGTATAAACTGCCTTGAGAGAGCAGTGATGTGACACTCCCTGGAGCACATCGCATAGGTTTGACAAAACAGACCATAATCAAGTGCGGTATCAAACTGGGTTTAAAAAGGGCTAACTGAAGGGGGGAGTGGACCCAATGAGGGCATTTTATACCTACCTGGAGTTCATTTAAATGTTTAGACAGTGCAGGTGCTGCCACCCACAAGACACAGCCTGATGGGGACATCTTTTATTTATAAGCAAGTTTGAAATTATAAGCTAGTTTTCCAGCTGTTCTTCACCCTGTATTCTAAAGTACCCTTTCTGCTGTTTGTTCTGTAGCTTTTCCTGTTAGTCAGCCACTAATGGCTAATATAAACATAGTAACGGCCTGAAGAACAAATGAAGAGTTTGCATTGTTATAGCCACAACATGGTGCAATTGCATCAGCTCGCTAATAGTGTTTAGAACCTCAGAGGAACTTCAGTTTGCAAAATGTATTTATTTATGGGAGGTGGGGGGCAGTTCTTCAAGGTCAGGAGATTATGCTCAACTCCGCCAGCCACAACTATACAAGTTGGTAGGTGCTCAGTTGGACCGACGGGATGAGTTGCCGAAACTCAGTCCAAGACAAAAGCCGACATCTTCCAATGCAGAATTCACCACCTGAAGACTGAGCGCTCAGTCTCATTGTGTTGGCAATCACAGGGGACGATCAATGTGCTCGGATACCAAACCTCAGTACGAGAGGTTGTCAAGGGTGAGGAGAAAAAAAGTGGAATAACTTAATAACAAAGGGAGAAGATACAATTTCTACCTCTATTAAAATCATTCATAATGGTATTTGAAATATCCTGAACTGAAATGAGCCTGTGCTTTTTTTTGAGAGAGTCACTCAATGTAAATCAGAGTGTGGATTCAATGAAAGCACAGCACTGTCAAATAAAAGGGAAAAAAAACAAATGCATTCCCCACCTCAGAATGGAGGGTTGTTCTTTTAGATTTAAGACAATTATTTAGGGACATTTAGATATGCAATGGCTGAAAGTTAGTTGGGTTTGTGGAGTCGGAACATACTGGAGTTGCATTAGGAAGGCCACTATTCTGAGGAGAGTCAGAAGTATGTGTTCTGGTACTGAAAAGCATCGTTTTAATTCATTTCCTAGCACTACACAATGAATATTCTCACTTTTCTAATATTCCAGTCGGGATCTCCCGACAAAGAATAGTCCCGGTGGTCCACTGCAGCTTCTCATTAGAAACTGCTATGACACTGGGCCTTTTAAACTGGCAGCAGGTATCTGCCATGGCCACAGATAATAGAGTAGATGCGGTTATTTTTGTGACTGGCGACAAATCAAATACATCAGTGTTCATATTGCACAGATACGAGTTGAGAATGGGTGAAGATAAGAGTGGAAGTCCACTATTCCTCCCTTTCCACCACTGTTAAGACGGAGACACACCTCCCTCAACCCTTACTTTCAGTTTATCCCAGGCAGCATTGCTTATTAACGATACATGTAAGTTAATAGAACTATGGAAAAGATACAGCACAGAAGGGGGCCATTCGGCCCATCATGTCTGCGTCGGCTCGAAGAACAACCAGGTGCCCATTCTAATCCCACCTTCCAGCACCCGTCCATAGCCCATAATATTATGGTTGATTTGAAAATTGTCCTGAAGTGGTTTCCTAAGTAAATAAGCTTTTAATTATAAATACCTTTCTGAGTATCTGCTGTCGTATTATATGCTGTTGGAGCTGCTGCTGGAATTGCGGGCTGCCATTTTGGTGCTGAGGCTCCTGTCCCTTTGAGGCCTATAGATAGTGAAGATACATAACGTTATTGAAAAATGATTCATTAACCTCACAGTTTTTCCAAATTAACAAATTTTAAATATTTATGCATATTAAATATTAATTTATTACTAGTTAACAAGCATTTTATAAAAGTTAAAGCCAGTTCCTTCAGCTATATTGGCTGTTCTCTGGTATCCCCCCCCCATTCATTAATTTATTCATATCAATTTGTGTACTTTTCAACACTAAGCTTACTGTTTTGATAGAATCTTCCCACAAGCACCAGCATTCTAACATATACGTTATTTTTCATCTAAATGATGAAACGTGCAAAGAACAACTACCTCATTGATATTACAGTCCCCACCGCTTATAACGGGCGCCTTGGTGTTACTGCGGTTTGCCCGCTATACGAGATGGATGGTAACAGGAGTACTGTAAACTTCTCGTTCATAGTACGACCAAGTCACATGTTTGCTGCTGCAGGCAGTGCTGATTAGCACCAGGTGTAACCTGACACTACTTAGAGGGGCTAGATACAGAGCAAAGCTCCCCCTACACCGTCTATCAAGCTCTCCCAGGGCAGGTACAGCATGGGTTAGATACAGAGTAAAACCACTCTACACTGTCACATCAAAGATTCCCAGGGCAGGTACAACATGGGTTAGATAAAGAATGAAGCTCCCTCCACACTGACCCATCAAACATTCCCAGGGCAGGTACAGCATGGGTTAGATACAGAGTGAAGCTCCCTCTAAATTGGCCCATCAAACACTCCCACTACTCAAGAGGGGATTTTAGTATCCTGGGTAATCGCACCTGAACGAGGTGCGAACTTCCGATTGAATAGCTGAGACTGCCCGAAATAGCCGGCGTGCTTATAACATTATAAGTGATGCCCTTGTAATTGACATCATTGGTAATGGCAAATGGTTATGGTTAATTGTCCGGTATAGATGGTTTCCCACCATAACTGTGGGTGGATGTGGTAACATTTCAAAAATACAAAATACTCTGTGATTCAGAACAGGTTTGACCTTTACCTGAATCTTGAGTTGATTGTTGCAAGCCGGAATGGACTGAAGTTGATGGGGTGAAACACTACGCCCATCTCCATTTTGGGGGGCGGGTGACACCGGCAGAAGGAAATGGTTGTTTGGGGATGGAGGAAGGCTGGCATGCTGAGGACTGCTGGTTAGGCCTCCCAATGGAGAATGTTGAGGTGAGCACTGTGGACTCAGGAACGGTGGAGACCTCACTGCATTGTGCTCAGTAGTTTCCATACACACATGATTGTTCACAATGCCTGATTTCTGTGGCGTACCGCATGTGTTTAAACTCTCTGTTGAACTGTTGCTGGATGTGGAAGAGATCATTGGTGTTGTACTTCTATCATTCATCTGTTGCGCTGCAAATGGACAACTAGACATCAGGTTTTCCTGTTTAATAGATACATTGAAGAGCGGCTGTGAGGAAGCCTGTGGATCGTGTTGATTATTCCTTTTCTGTTTCTGAAGCTGTATCTTCAGTTCTTCCACCTGCTTTTGCTCCATGTGGAGCTTCCAGGTCAGTTCATCGATAACTTTCTGCTTTTCCATGAGCATTTTGTCCTTCTGAGTGTCAAAGCCTTCCAGATCAGCCTGCATGCTGCCTCCATTCATGCTACCCATTAGGCTGTCGTCGGCGCTTAGTTGAACCGGTGAAGGCTGCAGGCCAAGCTGCGGGGAAGGCACAGGCACATCACTAAAGGTGTCAGGCAAACCGCTCAAGTCAGATCCGGTTACTGAGAGATCGGATGACGCCGGAGAAATGGGAGGAGTTGAGCTGGTGCTACCAAACTGATAAAATCCATTAGGTAGCACAGTAGTGGAAGTCTGAGTTTGAAAACTTGATAGAGTGGTCACAGGGGTCATTGGGAACGTCACAGTTGTCATCTCACTGACCGAACTGGTCAAACTAGTGCTAGTACTGCTGGTTGGCATACTGTTGATGTTAGAATCCTGGAAAGGTTTCAGCCTCTTCATGAGGGCTGTTTTTGTGCCAGACACGGGAAGGCCTCGTATTCTCAGCTGCTGCCTCAACTCCGATACCTATATGGTTAAAGAATCACACAGACTTAGTTTTAGACAGTACAAGTATCAAAAGCTGTATCCAGTCACCCTGTTGATTTAGGAAATATATGTTTTTGTGTGTCTTATGTGGAAAAGAAAGAAAGCCTTGCATTTATATATTCACAACATCAGGACATCCCAAAGCAATGAAGTACTTTTGAAGTGTAGTCACTGTTGTAATGTAGTTTGTGTAGTTGTATCCATACTGAAGGACTTGGTTTAACCTGTCTTTGGGAAACTTCTCATATCATGTCACACAAACTACTTTGAAGTGCAATCACTGTCATTATGTAGGTGAAGACGACAGCCTATATAGTTCACAGCGGAGTCCCACAAACAGCAATGAGGCAAATAACCAATTAATCTTTTTTTTTTGCCGTTCGAGAACCCTGTTCTTCGAAAATGTTATGGGAACTTTAATGCTCATCTGAACGGTCAGACAGAACCTCAGTTTAATGCCTCAAAAGAAATAGATGGCAGCTGGATTCTCACAAGAAGCCAGACTCATGGAAATTACATAACGTACTCCTATTTTAATAAACAAAAACACCTTTTTTCTTTCTGTAGAGCATCTTTAGTGGGACACTCAGCTTTTGTTTCTGCAGTAGTCTTTTATCATAGAATTTAGGGTCATAAGTAAAATTTATATTTATTATTTTTTACAAGTCACAATTATATTGTACATTAATGAACGGTGATATACTATCCAGAATGCACCACAGAAGAAGAAAGAATGACAACCCCTGATGATGAAAAACGTGCAGTGGATTCTTTAATAATAGGTGCATAGTTAGCAACACTTGGCAGGCAACTACTTTTTTTAGCTAGAGGTCCCAGTTAAAGGGACATTCCATCGTAAATGGAATTATCATAAAACTGAAAGTTCACTTGTGGTTATATTGAGGTTTAGTATGTTTCGCTCACTAAATCTGCTGATGTAATAAATTCTTTAAAATTCTTTAAAATTAGATTTTCAAAATTGGGGTATGCTTTGCTTTGCTGTGCACGAGATTCCATTAAAGAAGTTTCTCTGCATTCATTTTTATTTTGGGAACATCACAGCTGTTGAGACTCTTTGAGTCTCTGAATTTTGATAATGTTCATTCATGTATTTAAGTGTATCATCAGAGAGATGTGCTTGCATGGTTCCCCTGATAATTCAGTGGGTAATTGAAGTGCCCAGAGTATAAATGAGCGCTTCAGATCAGGAAGCCAGGATTGATCCCTATATAAGAACAGGGTAGCCCATTCAGCTTATTCACAGAACAATTTGCAACATTTTTTTTCTGTGCTGTGCGGTTTGAAAGTAGGTTGCAATCCAGTATTAGTATCCAGAGTACTAATGTACAGTGAGATGTGGGGCCTGCAGAGGGAGCTCTTTCAGGAAATATAGGGCTATAAATTGTGCCGCGTAGCGCCAATTTTCTCGGCATTATGCGGCCTCCTGAGGTCCCAAAATGGCATTGGGAATGCGTGCACACACTTCTAGTGTGACGGACACCAACTTGGTAAAGGGATTCATGCAGGTGCAGATAATGAACGGCGGCAGCATGTACAGTAAGGAGAATATGCGTTAGATCAGTATGCAACGCTGATTTAAAGGAATAGACACCATTTTGGCACTCAACGCTCCAGCCAACGCATTGTCTAAACCACGACCAGTTGAACATGTCGCAGACAGCCTGGAGGACCCCCCACCAGTGCTATTTAAAGGGACCATACAGGATTTACAGGTTAGTTGTTGGATTAGTGCTTCTGGCTGCTGATGCATTTGTACCTGTTTTTGGAGATCTCCTATACTTGAATACTATGACTAGGGGACATAGCCTAACATTTAGATCCGGATGTGCAGGAGTGAAGTTAGGAAACGCTTCTACATGCAAAGGGTGGGAGAAGTTTGGAATGCTCTTCTGCAAACGGAAGTTGATGCTAGCTTAATTGTTAATTTTAAATCTGAGATTGATAGATTTTTGTTAACCAAGGGTATTAAGAGATATGGGACTAAGGCCCAATATGGAGTTAGGTCACAGGTTCACCATGATCTCATTGAATGGCGGAGCAGGCTCGAAGGGCTAAATGCCACTGCCAGTTGCTGCCTCCTGTTATGTACCACCTTCTCCTACAAGAAAGTGGGACGTGTGTCGGTGAGAGTCCTGCAGGATGTTTGGGTGATGTGCCTGTCATGGTTGAATAGCTGCCAGTGTGTGTGTGTGACCTGTGAATTGTTGGTTTGCGGCTTGCAACAGTGGTAATGTGTGAGGGTGAGAGGAAGCATCTGATTGGAAGAATTAAGTAATGACTGAAAGAGTTTGTTGGTATGTGGGTGACGGGGGGTGTAGTGCGTGGAGCAGTGGATACGGCTAGTGGTGCAGTTGGTAGGAGATGCCACTTGACAGTTGACCTTACTCACATTGACCACTCGTGTCAAAGAACTTCTTCCTGCACCCTTGTTCATGGTGCTGTGCGCCAGGCATTAACTTCGTCCCCTACAGCCTCCCACTGCTTCTTGAGCATATGTCTGGAGGGCCTCTTGCCCCACTGCAGATATAGGATGCCCCTCTTTCTGACCACCTCTTGCAACAAGGCCTCTAGTGCATCAGCGGAGAACCTTGGTGCTTGCACTCTCGCAGGCCTGGTACAAACTCAGATCGGCAGATTGGTGAGGTCTGGAGTGCAGATTGGAGGAGGTGGGATTTAAGAGTGCGCAACCTTTATTCAATGTTTTAACATAACTCATCAGTTTGTAAACATAGGGACAGGACCTGCATTTGTGTTTTATGTGTGCGATGTCTGATCTCAGTTCAGACTCTGTGCAGACCCGTATCTTATATTTTGCACATAAGAGGTGCAGGCTGCCTTTAAGAGCTGCGAGCATCTCACGCGATATCTGGGCGCCCCCCCCTCCCCTGCTAGTGACAAGTGAGAAGCTGGCGAGAACAACGCAGCTAGGCCTGGTTGCTGCGCTACAATCAGGTAAATAACCCGGAATCTCGCGTGCTGCCTGCATCAGAACCACCGGGCACAGGTTAATCGCGCACCGCAATACCTGCGCCCGGATTCGGGCGTTAACCCCCAAAAAGTTCAGTCCAATCAGTTCAGTTCAGTTCTATTCTTAGTTGAGTGCTGTAAATTAAAGGAATATTTAATAGGATGCCAAAGGTTAAATTAATTGTTGTGTCCATGAGAATTGTAGTGATTTCTTTATTTATTTCCAGGTCAGAGCTATGATCAATTTATGATCAATATCTTAGTTGAGTGGTTTGGATGGAAATGGCTGCCTAAATGTTGCTGAAATGTCGTCTTTTTGTGTGAAATGCCAGAAAAAAACTTTACAACCAGCCCGTTAAGAAAACTTATCAAGACAGCCTATTAGGTTCTGTTCAGTGAGGCCAAGAGTAAGTTGAGCAATGTTGTAGCAGATGCCAAGATCACCAGTTAGGTATAGACAAAAACAGAACTGAAATAGCTCATATTAATCAAGTGGTGTCATTAGGTTATGCTATTCCTGTTCCCATTTTGTTCTGGCTTCAGCAGTCAACACAGATGCATGCTAGGCCTGCCCAGTTAACCATCTATCTGGCTGGTAGAATATATAATTGGTCTTATATTTGATATCTAGGGTAATACATACATAGTATGTGATGTGCCTGTAACATGCAGTGAAATAGAATGCAACCTCACTGCAGCCCAAATTCTTTGGTACAACAGCACTTTAGCTCATGTCAATTCATTTGTGAGAGCCTGCCATGTAAGCACTGTCTGCCATAACTCTGAACACTGACAAAACAAAACTTGTTAAAAATGGAGTAAGACTACTCCTGTACTCCACCTGTCTCTATATACATAAATGTACACGTGCATGTACATAAAATGTTTACATATATACTAGTGAATCTCTTGTGGCGCTGCTCACGGTTAATCAGGTGAAATGGTTTGACTTTTAACTGTGTTTGTTGTATGGAGGAGCGCTTGGAGGAAGCAAGGAAAACAAGTGGCATAAATATAGGATAGCCACTAACTGTTCAATTAAAGAATTACACAGAGAGTAGTGTGAATGTGGTACTTGCTGCCACATGGAGTGGTTGAAACAAATAGCATTGAAGCATTTAAAAGGATGCTTAAAAGGACACAGCAACATCTTAGCAGCAGGATAATGCACAGTGAAATACACCTGGTACATTGGTCCTAATCAAACGGTACATCCTCTGATGTACTGTGAGCAACACCACAGGAGATCTGCGAGTTGCATAAGAAAAAAAACTTTGGGAATCTCCATGCAGAGAAAGAAAAGCAAACACAGACGACAATGCATCTGGTTTCCCAAATTCTTAGCTATAGTCCTGTGAGTAGATGAGCTGTTGGAGCTTAATAACTGAGCCCCTCAAGCCTCTCTTTCCACAAAAACACTCTTAACTCACTGGCCCTGAAATTCCGCTGGGTTCTTCCAGTCTCCCAATGTAACTTCAATGGTAGATTGGCAGAAACCCCAGAAAAATGGTACAAGTGACCCTTTTTTAAAGCTGTTTACGTATTTCTCTAGGAGTTCCTCTAGTCTCCCAAAGGAGAACTCCCTGCAGAATTTCCAGGCCACTATCTTTATCAAAGAGAAGCTGAGTGCCTGGACATTATCTGAGTACCTTTTTGAAATCACAAGAAAATGAATTGCCATCTTAACATATTTGAAATACATTTCTTTTAAAATTTTAATTGCAAACAATCTATTATTGAACACTGTAAATGGGGTTGAACATACTTTTAAGTCATCCAGATTGGACGGAAGAGGTCCCGGTTTCAAAGGAGAGCCAGTGGTTTGACCTGACATTGTGGACCTCACTGGAGACAGATTGCTGCTTGAGACAGGAGTGGTTGAAGCGCATGTGTTTCTGGGTAGCTGCTCACCAGGCTGCCTGTAAAAACATTCAAAGCATTTATTATATCGAGATAA
The DNA here is from genome assembly GCF_035084215.1 of Heptranchias perlo. Lineage (NCBI taxonomy): Eukaryota > Metazoa > Chordata > Chondrichthyes > Hexanchiformes > Hexanchidae > Heptranchias > Heptranchias perlo. The sequence continues at coordinate 34,015,979 of NC_090347.1, read as the reverse complement.
ACATATATGGATATCGCAGTGCTTTTAACTTACAAAGAATTACATAGAATGTACAGCACAGAAACAGGCCATTCGGCCCAACAATTCCATGCCGGTGTTTATGCTCCACACAAGCCTCCTCCCTCCCAACACCATCTAACCCAATCAGCATATCCTTCTATTCCTTTCACCCTCATGCGTTTATCTGGCTTCCCCTTAAATACATCTATGCTAGTCGCCTCAACTACTCCTTGTGGTAGCGAGTTCCACATTCTAACTGCTCTCTGGGTAAAGAAGCTTCTCCTGAATTCCCTATTGGATTTATTAGTGACTATCTTATATTTATGGCCCCTAGTTCTGGTCTCCCCCCAACAAGTGGAAACATCTTCTCCAAATCTACCCTGTCAAACCCTTTCATAATGTTAAGGACGTCTATCAGGTCACCCCTCAGTCTTCTCTTTTCTAGAGAAAAGAGCCCCAGCCTGCTCAATCTTTCCTGATAGGTATAACCTCTCAGTTCTGGTATCACCTTAGTAAATCTTTTTTGCAGCTTCTCCAGTGCTTCTATATCCTTTCCATAATATGGAGACCAGAGCTGTTCACAATACTGCAAGTTTAACATAACTTCTCTGCTTTTCAATTCTATCCCTCTAGGAATTAACCCCAGCGCTTGGTTTGCTATTTTTTATGGCCATATTAACCCGTGTCACTACTTTTAGTGATTTGTGTATTTGTACCCCCAGATCGCTCTGCTCCTCTACCCCATTTAGACTCTTATTATCCAAGCAGTATGTGGCCCCCTTATTCTTCCGACCAAAATGTAATACCTCACACTTATCTATACTGAAATTCATTTGCCAATTACAAACTCATTCTGCAAGTTTTGTATTTTGTCACAGTCCTCCTCGGTATTAACTATATCCCCCAATTCGGTGTCGTTCCCAAATTTTGAAATTGCACTTTCAATTGCTGAGTCCAAATTGTTTATGTAAATGGTGAACAACAGTGGTCCCAGCATGAATCCTTGTGGAACATCACTTCCCACCTTTTGCCAGTCTGAGTAACTACCTTTAACTCCTACTCTCTGTTTTCTGTTTTCTGTTTTGTAGCCAGCTTGCTATCCATTCTGCTACTTGTCCCCTGATTCCACATGCTCTGACCTTAGTCATGAGTCGACTATACGTTACTTTCTTGAAGGCCTTTTGAAAATCCAAATATATTACATCTACTGCATTACCCTTGTCTACCCTTTCTGTTACTTCTTCAAAGAATTCAATAAGCTTGGTCAAGCATGACCTTCCCTTTTGAACTATTCTTTATTATATTTTCAGTTTCTAGATGTTTTTCTATTACATCTTTGAGTAAGGATTCCATTATCTTTCCTACCACTGATGTTAAGCTAATTGGTCATTAGTTCCCTGGACTGGTTCTATCTCCCTTTTCAAATATAGGAATTACATTTGCTGTCCGTCAGTCCTTGTGGACTAAAACTGGAATTGTGGATCGGAATAAATCTGGAATTGTGAATCGGAATAAAACTGGAATTGTGGAACGGTATAAAACTGGAATTGTGGATCGGTATAAATCTGGAATTGTGGATCGGTATAAAACTGGAATTGTGGATCGGTATAAATCTGGAATTGTGGATCGGTATAAATCTGGAATTGTGGATCGGTATAAAACTGGAATTGTGGATCGGTATAAATCTGGAATTGTGGATCGGTATTAATCTGGTGTTGTGGATCGGTATAAATCTGGAATTGTGGATCGGTATAAATCTGGAATTGTGGATGGGTATAAAACTGGAATTGTGGATCGGTATAAATCTGGAATTGTGGATCGGTATAAAACTGGAATTGTGGATCGGTATAAAACTGGAATTGTGGATCGGTATAAATCTGGAATTGTGGATCGGTATAAAACTGGAATTGTGGATCGGTATAAATCTGGAATTGTGGATCGGTATAAAACTGGAATTGTGGATCGGTATAAAACTGGAATTGTGGATCGGTATAAATCTGGTGATGTGGATCGGCATAAAACTGGAATTGTGGATCGGTATAAAACTGGAATTGTGGATCGGTATAAATCTGGTGATGTGGATCGGCATAAAACTGGAATTGTGGATCGGTATAAAACTGGAATTGTGGATCGGTATAAATCTGGAATTGTGGATCGGTATAAAACTGGAATTGTGGATCGGTATAAAACTGGTGATGTGGATCAGTATAAAACTGGTGTTGCAGGTGGCATTGAAAATCGAACACTGGCTATAATGGGCAGTTGAACCACAATGCCGGTTTTCTCTCTCGCTGGCAAGTTGAAAATCTACCCCATTATTTTTCAAGACTTAACTGTTTAAAATTTTGTGTATTGCAAATCATCTGTTGTATTCCTTCTGCTTCTGTATAATTAAGTATCTTGGAAATGAATTTGATCACAAGTTGTAGCCTGAATTATATGGTTTGATTTCATGGTCTTTTCCACCGTTCGCAGTGGAGAGGGGTGCATGATGGGCAGCTCATGTAACCTCTAGTGCCAAATATCCCGGCAAAAGAATAATTGTAAATGCTGTAGCATATTACTCCCATTTAACGCATGCGTAAAGGTGAGAGCTTTGGATCATATTACACTGGGACCTACCTATGGAAATTGCAAAGAAAATTGGAAGAGACCCTGAACTATAACAGTAACACTGGACAAGAACATTGAACAAGAGTCACATTGAAGCTAGAGCAAAACTATGGGGGCTAAATTGAGCCGTGTAGTGCCCATTGTATAGTCGCTATACAGACTCTTAAGGACCCAAAATGGTGTCCGAGATGCGTGCACTCACTTCCAACGTGACGTGTGCAGGACGCCATATTGGTAAAGGTGTTTGCGCACGTACACTTAACGAGCACTGGCAGAATGTAAAGTAGGGAGATTATGTGGTAGATCAGTGTGCAACGCTGATTTAAAGGGACAGATGCGATTTTGGAACTCCACGCTCCATCCAATGCACTGTCTTAACTTCGCACAGCTGAATGGGTCTTAAACGACATGGAGGCCCCCCCAAAGCGCTATTTAAAGGGGTCATGCAGGAATTATAGGTTTGTTGACGGATTATTGCTTCTGGTTGCTAATGCATTTGTACCTGAAGTTAGGTCACAGATCAGCCATGATCTCATTGAATGGCGGAAGAGGCTCGAGGGGCTAAATGGCCTACTCCTGTTCCTATGTTCTTATAATAAAGTTTCAATACTCTACAGGGAGTGGGCTGGCTAGCTGACGGGTAACAACAAGGGCACTAGCGGAGTTGCAGGGGTGGGACAGGAATGCTGTTATCCTGAGACAAGGCAGCAGGTTCATGTTCCATGGAGCCACTGCCACTTGCTGCCTCCTATTATGCATCACCTCCTTCTGCAAGAAAGCGGGACATCTGTCGGTGAGAGTCCTGCAAGATGTTTGGGTGATGTGGTTGTCATGGTTGAATATCTGCCAATGTGTGTGACCTGTGTGTTGTGGGTGTGTGGATTGCAACATTGGTAATGTGTGAGGGTGAGAGGAAGCATCTGATTGGAAGAGTTGAGTACTGATTGAAAGAGTTTGTTGGTAGGTGGGTGACTGGGGGTGTAGTGCATGGATGCGGCTAGTGGTAGGATATGCCATTTGACATTTGAACTCACTCACCTTGACCACCTGTATCAAATAATTGCATTTCTTCCTGCACTGCATCTGTGTTCGTGGTGCTATGCTCCTGGCATTGACCTCGTCCCCTACTGCCTCTCACTGCCTCGGGAGCATATGTCTGGAGGGCCTCTTGCCCCTGTGCAGATATAGGGTGCCCCTTCTTCTGTCCACCCCTTGCACCAAGGCCTTTAGTGCACCATCAGAGAACCTTGGTGCATGCACTCTCGCAGGCCTGGTACAAACTTAGATCGGCAGATTGGTGGGGTCTGGCATGATTGGAGGATGTGGGATGTAGCTGTGAGCAACCTTTATTCAATGTTTTGAAAGAATTCAACAGTTTGTAAACATAGGGACAGGACCTGCATCTGTGTTTTACGTGTGCGATTTCTGATCTTCGTTCAGAACTGTATCTTATATTTTGAATGTATCAGAGCCCCGCAAACTTTGAGCAGCCAAGTTGTTGCTCATTAAAAATTCCAGAGTTCCCGTCATCACCATGCTTCACTATATTGCAGCACAGATTCACTTCACCATTGACTTCCACCATTTCCTGCAGCCACAGTGCACCTTCCCTTTAAGAGGTGCAGGCTACCTTTAAGTGTTGCTCGCCACTTGTGATATCTGGGCCCCCTGCTGGTGAGCAGCCACTCAACAGCACAGGTCGGTCTGGCTGCACGCTGCTATCATGTAAATCATCAGGCAGCCGGACTGTTACGTGCTGCCTGCTTCTCAACAACTGGGCACGGGCTAATTGCGCACCGCGATCCCTGTGCCCGTTTTTGGGGGTTAATCAATTTAACCCCCTATGTCTTTCCCTTTATTTACCACCCTGTTGCCAAAGAGCAGGATATTTGTTATGGAGGCATCACAGCTGAGCATGGTCTCATGCTCAACTGACGTCCAAAAATATGCCCTTTCTAGTAGGAGTCACTGCATCGAAAAGATATCTGCTCGAAGAACATGCACTAATTTCTTTACAAATAGACAAGGCTTTAAGCTACTCACTTTAGAGGTGTGGGGAGAATGTTCTGATAGTTGTAATGATGCTGCTGGTGATGCTGCTGCTGGCTTAATATCTGCAGCTGGAGGAAGAGCTGTTGCTGTTGGAGCAGCCTGGCATAGGCCGAATCCATTGGAGGTGGGGACTTCTCGGGCTTTTGATCCGGTGGAATGTACTGGTGATATTTCAGTTTCTTCACCTTTGGTTTTGTGTCCTTTGGCTTCTTGTGACGCTGGTTCTTTCCATCTGCAGATGGTTTTGTCTAATTTTAATGGAAGAGATAAAAAGGGATATTTAAACTCCTTTCTTGTCATTGCACATTTAATAGAGGTATTCAAGTACCAAGAATTGTGATTATTTATCCTTGATCATGTATTTTTAGACTTTTGCAAAAGAATATAGTTCATTCTATAGTAAAGTTACTGAGTTGATAGGGAAATTTGGAATCCAATTTGATACTTGACACAACCATCTCTTTAGTTTACTATTTTAAGGTGGTAACAGTCTGAGGCCTGTGACAGACAGGTGAATGCCTGTTGGTATGGCAGTAATACATTTTAGACTGTAACGCAGGTAGTTTGAACTAAATGGGATGTCTCAAACAGTGGTGCATCTGAGTCTGGAGAACCTCATTGGTGAATCTAACTATGCATTCATAGTACATGTTTAGCAATGGTGCAAAGCTGTTCTGGCTTCACACTGAAGCTAAACTTGTGTTGTTTCAAGGCCCAAACAGATTCCAAAGTAAAGCAGAGTGAGTCTCATTCAACAGACAATCTACAGGCTCTTAAAATAGAAGTCTGGTATCACTAAATTCTGATTTACCACATCTTGTCTCCTATGCTTTAAAACATTGGTGGTGTCTCATACTATGCATCCTGGCCCTTCATGCAAGTTTCTTAATAACTTCAATACAGATTCCTGACTGAAGTGATTCTTTAACACAATCCTGCTTTCTTCCAGACCTAACATTGTAAAAGTAATTTTTATTTACAAACAGCTTTCCTTTGCCAGTACTGACTCTGCGCAAATGTAATTTGTGATCATTTTGAAATGAAACCAATGTAGGTCAATTGAAAAAAAAATGAAACTTTCAATTCTGATAAATTATTCTTGACAATGCAGTAATATGGTAGTTATAACCAGGCTCAAAAATCATTGTGAAGGGATTGAATGGAATGAAGTCACGGATAAGTGCCAACCCTGCAGGAGGTTTTAAAGAAAAAAAAATCTGTTTATTGTTAATACATTTGAACCTGTTCTTCAGCATTCCAGAACCAGCATGCAAAAGAATCCTCAAAGAATCAGAAATTGCATCAGAGGCTACTTTCAAAGCACAACATCCTCAATCATTCTACAACATACTGAAAGAATGAAGGGCAGCCAATAATCAGATGTGATATATGAAAATGCTGTTGGGTGGAATATATGAAAATGTAGAAGCATTAACATTTGGAAAACAACAGATCACATCTTTCTATCATCATATGATAAAAAATACTTTACATAAAAAAGTGCTGGATTTTATTTCCAAATGAAAGACATTTACTGTGTAAACGATTTGGACTTGGGAATTGGAAGTACAATTTCAAAATTTGCGGATGACACCAAATTGGGGGGTATAGTTAATACTGAGGAGGACTGTGACAAAATACAGGAAGACATTAATAAACTTGCAGAATGGGTGTGTAATTGGCAATCGAATTTCAATATTGGTATGTGTGAGATATTACATTTTGGTAGGAAGAATAAGGAGGCCACATACTCCTTGGAAAATAAGTCTGAATGGGGTTGAGGGTTAGAGGGATCTGGGGGAACAGGTACACAAATCACCAAGAACAGCGACACAGGTTAACAAGGCCATAAAAAAAAAGCAAACCAAGCACTGGGGTTCATTTCTAGAGGGACAGAATTGAAAAGCAGAGAAGTTATGCTAAACTTGTATAGTACTTTGGTTAGACCACACTTGGAATACTGTGAACAGTTCTGGTCTCCATATTATAAAAAGGATATAGAGGCTTTGGAGAAGGTGCAAAAAAGATTTACTAGGATGATACCAGAACTGAAAGGTTATACCCATCAGGAAAGATTGAGGAGGCTGGGGCTCTTTTCTCTAGAAAAGAGAAGTCCGAGGGGTGACCTGATAGAGGTCTGTAAGATTATGAAGGGGTTTGATAGGGTAGACGTAGAGAAGATGTTTCCACTTGTGGGGGAGACCAGAATAAATATAAGATAGTCATTATTAAATCCAATAGGGAATTCAGCAGAAACTTCTTTACCCAGAGAGTGGTTAGAATGTGGAACTCGCTACCACAAGGCGTAGTTGAGGTGACTAGCATAGATGCATTTAAGGGGAAGTTAGATAAACACATGTGGGAGAAAGGAATAGAAGGATATGCTGATCGGGTCAGATGAAGTCGGGAGGGAGGGGGGAGGCTCGTGTGGAGCATAAATACCGGCATGGACCTGTTGGGCAGAATGGCCTGTTTCTGCACTGTACATTCTATGTAATTCTATGTGATGTATCAGTTCAATAATGCAGTCGACTGCATGATATTGTACACCTAGTGTATGCACAATCCTTTATTAAACAGATTGATACAGAGCCGTTACTGCTCTCCAAAGTTTTGGATTGTTAACTACAGCATTCTTCGAATAAAGTCCCAATAATGTTACATATTTATTATTCATGGGCAAAACCTGTCCAGTAAAGATTCTTGGAAAATAGGAAGTGATGCAGAATTAAGCCCTCTGATTTGACAGCCTTACGGCCTATTCAGATGCTATTTACACTGTTACATTTTGGACTAGAATGAATCCAATAGGGACTTGACAGTGTAATATCACCCCTCCCCCTGCCCCCCCACCAATACTGGCTTCATATCAATGTGGAAGCCAGGCCCCTGGCTGTACAAATGGTGTAAGTTGTACAAAATTTTAAAGGGGAATCGGTCTTTGACCTCTCCGAAATACTCAAGAAACCACAGGACTGAATTTGAAAGGGCAAAGACAGAAACAGATGGCAAAAACTGTTAAAACTTTTAACGATTTTAACTGTCACCTGAAGAGGTGGGAAAAAAAATCTTCACAATTATCCTACTGCTAAAAATTGATACTTTACCGAGAAAACAAGGACTAATATAATGACATTTTGCTTTCCATTTCCTATTGCAGTGTTTCGTTAAAAACATGTTCAATAGCTCTCTTTGTTGTGGGTATGATGATAAGTTTAATTAGAAAGCAATTTGGGCTTACTTTAACTATAGCTGGCACTGGTATTGGTGCGGTTATCTGGCCATTCAGCTGGTTTTGGCTCCCTGGGTGGCTGATCTGGTTGTTAGGTGTAGGCCTGTTTAGGTCACACTGCTGGGAGAGGTGAGGAAGATACTGTAAAAAAAAGCAATGGGAAAAGTTAGTAGGCTGCATTGCTTCAGTATTATTCCTCCATTTTCATATTTGACTCCACTCTCCCTACACATAACCCTTAACCCCAAGGAAAAATGCAGTGAGCAGGCCACAGGCTCAACAGCTTTTGATCACGTACCTTGTTAGATTGAGAAACAAATGTGTTCTGATGGATCTAGTTAGCAAAGGTGTGAGTTCCATTGGATATCTTAGTAATGGCTTGATACATTTATACCTGCTAATATATAGAGGTGTGAAACTGCCAATATTTTTATTTAGTAAAACCAAGTCTAAAACACTTTGAAGATTCACTATTTTACAATGGAACTTTAAAAAAAAGCCACAAATTTTCCTTTTAACCATCCCTGCTGCCTTTTCTCCTTTATCTGGTCTTCCCTGAGTCAGTATAGTCAATCCCACAACTCCTCCATAGCTGATGTCAACTGTGCACCAAACCTGCTACTAAAAGACATCATTTGTAGGAATGGAACCTGGCCTCCTGTTCAGTTTTTCTCTTGGCCCACAAAATGAAGCATTCCTTGTTGTTGCAAGGTACTCTCACAGACTGTCTGGTAAGGAGAGCAAAGCTCAAATTCCAAGAGAGTTTGGAATCTGAACCCAAGACCCAAATCTGCATTGATATAGCAACTTACATAACGTCAGGACGTCCCAAAGCACTTTAACAGCCAACAAAGTACTTTTGAAGTGCAATCTGTTGTAATATAAGGCAACGTGGCAGTCAATCTGTCCACAAACAACAATGAGATAAATGACCAGATAATCTGTTTTAATGGTATTGGTTAACAAATAAATGTTGACTAGGACACTGGGAGAACTCCCCTGCTCTTCCTCAAACAGTGTCATGGGATCTTTGACATCCACTTGAGAGGGCAGATAGAGCCTCAGTTTAATGCCTCAGCCAAAAGACAGCACTCCCTCAGTGCTGCACTGAAGTATCAGCTTAGGTTAAGTCTCTGGAGTGGGGCTTGAACCCACAGCCTTCTGACTCAAAGGCAAAACTGCTACCACTGAGCCATGCATGACATTGCATTTTAAGGCAAATTGTGATGTTTTGGTGTTGAATCTTTTTCTACCTTACATTATTTTACCCTCACAAATTTAGATCAAGCCCTCAACTACCTTGTGTTAACAAAAATGAAAAGAGATTGAACAATTTTTTTAAAGTATTTTCAAAAGCATTTCATGACATTAATAGAAACTGCAATATTCCTTCTTAAATACCAGGCAAATTTTATTTACAATTTTATATACAAATTTTATATACAAGGCTAACTAATCAGTTGCTTTAACTTTATATTAGGGTAGATAAATCACCAGGGCCGGATGAAATGTATCCCAGGCTGTTAAAACAAGCCAGGGAGGAAATAGCGGAGGCTTTAACAATCATTTTCCAAACTTCACTGAATACAGGCGTGGTGCTAGAGGATTGGAGGACTGCTAATGTTGTACCGTTGTTTAAAAAGGGAACGAAGGATAGACCAAGTAATTACAGGCCAGACAGCCTTACCTCGATAGTGGGCAAATTATTGGAATCAATTCTGAGGGACAGGATAAACTGTCACTTAGAAAGGCACGGATTAATCAAGGACAGTCAGCACGGATTTGTTAAGGGGAGATCGTGACTGACTAACTTGATTGAATTTTTTGAGGAGGTGACAAGGAGGATCGATGACGGTAGCGCAATTAATGTAGTCTGGATGGATTTTAGCAAGGCTTTTGACAAGGTCCCATATGGCAGATTGGTCAAAAATGCAAAGGCCCATGGGATCCAAGGGAATGTGGCAAATTGGATCCAAAATTGGCTCAGTGGCAGGAAGCAAAGGGTAATGGTCCACGGGTGTCTTTACGACTGGAAGGCTATTTCCAGTGGGGTGCCACAGGGCTCGGTACAAGGTCCTTTGCTTTTTGTGGTATATATTAATGATTTGGACTTAAATGTAGGGAGCATGATTAAGAAATTTGCGGATGACACAAAGATAGGCCGTGTGGTTGATAGTGAGGAGGAAAGCTGTAGACTGCAGGAAGATATCAATGGACTGGTCAGATGGGCAGAAAAGTGGCAAATGGAGTTCAATCTGGAGAAGTGTGAGGTAATGCATTTGGGGACAGCAAACAAGGCAAGGGAATACACAATATATGGGAGGATACTGAAAGGTGTAGAGGAAGTGAGGAAGTGAGGGACCTTGGAGTGCATGTCCACAGATCTCTGAAGGTAGCAGGACAGGTAGATAAGGTGGTTAAGAAGGCATATGGAATGCTTTCCTTTATTAGCCGAGGCATAGAATATAAAATCAGGGATGTTATGCTGGAACTTTATAAAAAACTAGTTAGGCCACAGCTTGAGTACTGCGCACAGTTCTGGTCACCACATTGCAGGAAGGATGTAATTGAACTAGAGAGGGTGCAGAGGAGATTTATGAAGATGTTGCCAGCACTGGAGAATTTTAACTATGATGACAGATTGGATAGGCTGGGGTTGTTTTCCTTGGAACAGAGGAGGCTGAGGGGTGATTTGATTGAGGTGTACAAAATTATGCGGTGCCTAGATAGAGTGGATAGGAAGGACCTAATTCCCTTAGCGGAGGGGTCAATAACCAGGGGTCATAGATTTAAAGTGATTGGTGGAAGGATTAGAGCGGAAATGAAGAAAAAATGTTTCACCCAGAGGGTGGTGGGGGTCTGGAACTCACTGCCTGAGATGGAGGTAGAGGCAGAAACCCTCAACTCATTAAAAAAATTCCTGGATATGCACCTGGAGAGCTGTGACCTGCAGAACTATGGACCAACTGCGGGAAAGTGGGATTGGGCTGGTTGGTTCATTTCTCAGCCTGCACGGACATGATGGGCCGAATGGCCTCCTTCTATGCCGTAAATTTTCTATGCTTCTATGATTGACTTTGGAACTGGTAATGTTAATAAATAAATTGTTACATATAGAAACACAACGTACAATGATTAGGATTACATTGTTAAAGAACAATCAAATCTGTAAAGGGCCTTGGAACATAGATAGTGTAGCTTTAAGTTAGGCTGAGAATTTTAAAACGTTGTCCATTCTGTGTATAATGTTTAGGTTTCCACACACAGATTATATCGATTATTTCTAATCTCAATCTACTTCATGGCCCCGATTTTGGAATGAAGTAGCGGGGGCGGGGGGGGGCTCTGAAAATTGGGGAAATTCCGAGAGGGTTCGGAACCCGGCTCCAACCTGCAGACTTCCGGGTTCCCCACTGACGCGTCCGGGTGCGCGCTGGCCTCATGAATTTGGAAGTCCCACCAGCAATTAAAGCCGGCAGGATGATACTTAAGAGAGTTATTTCGAGAGTTGAAGTACTTGAAGTACTTTATTGTGTGCACATTGAGGCAGGGGTCCGATTTTCAAACATCCTCAGCGTGTTTCCCGTGCTGTGGAAACACTCCATACTCTACCTGATGTGTTTCAGCCAGCAGCCAGTTGGACATTCAAATGCTTGTTTGACAGATGGGGAAAAAAGTTGAGTTATTGTAGCAGGACACTCAATTCTTTCAGACAAATTTATGGCTGGGAGATCTTTATGTTTTCACTGAAAATTCTTAGTTTCCACTCAAAATTCTTCTGTTCACACATATTTACCAACTTTTCGGACCCCCTCAAACTGACACTATCAGAATGGGGGGAGGGCGCCACCTCCTCCTTCTCCTCCTCAATATGGATGGCAGATGTGGATGGGGCCTCCTCAAGCGGCACCCCTCTCTGTTGTGTCATTTTGTGCAGTACACAACACATGGCTATAATGCATCCTACTCTGTCTGTTGTGTATTGAAGCGCTCCCCCAGAACGATCACCTGGCTGCTCGTGAGGCCAGGGAGTCACTTATATGTGAACGGTTCTCCTAACATCAGAAAGTGTGAAGAATCCAGTCCTCGCACCACCTGGAAAGAGCAGCGCCAACACTGGCCCCCCCACCCCTCCCAGCACAAAACAGTCCTGCAACTACACATACACCCACTGTAAAGTGCATTCACCACTACATCTGGGGACGAGCAACATCACCAGCCTCGCCATGGCATGCACTTCCTCCACTTGGAGCTCCACATCACAGTGCTGTGCCACAGGGACCTGCAGAAGAGGACAGAGGGCAACAACAAAGACAGCGACCTCGCAGGAGGCGCTACCCTCATCACAGGGTCTACAGACTGAGGCTCAGCTTCCTGGACCTCTCTGAGGGGCAGTGCATACGGAGGCTCAGAGTGAGTCGCCAGGTAGTCGCAGACATCTGCAGCCTCCTTCATGCCGAGCTGTTCCCGGCTGGGTTGAGTGGCATCTCATTACCCGTCGCAGTTGAAGTCACCACTGCCCTCAACCTCTTCGCCTCCGGATCATTCCAGGATGCCAATGGGGACATCGCTGGGGTCTCTCAATCGTCTGCACACAAGTGCATAAGGCAGGTCAGCGACGGCTTGTTTTGCAGAGCCTTGCAGTACGTCAACTTCTCCATGGACAATCTCAGCCAGACGGAGAGGGCAGCGGGATTCCACTCTGTGGCTGGCTTCCCACGGGTGCAGGGTGCAATCGATTGCATCCATATAGCAATCAGAGCACCTCCACAAGAGCCAGGACTGTTCATCAACAGAAAGGGCTATCACTCCATCAACGCTCAGCTCGTTTGCGACCACCGCAAAAGATTCCTTCACATGTACGCCAGATTCCCTGGCAGCTGCCACGATTCCTTCATACTGAGGGAATCCAACATCCCAGGCCTCTTCCATGCACCGAACGCCCTTAAGAGCTTGCTCCTCGGGGACAAGGGATACCCCCTGCACACGTGGCTCATGACACCTCTGAGGAACCCCGTCACTGTCACAGCCACATCGCCACCAGGTCTACAATCGAGCTTGCTATGGGCTGCTCAAGATTTAGGTGCCTTGATCGTTCTGGGGGAGTGCTTCAATACACACTAAATAGAGTGGGACGCATTATAGTAGTGTGTTGTGTCCTGCACAACATGGCACAACAGAGAGGGGTGCCACTTGAGAAGGCCCCATCCACAACTGCCATCCACATTGAGGAGGAGGAGACAGAGAAGGAGGAGGAGGAGGAGGACGAACCCAATGGCCAAAGCAGCAGCTAACCTGGCTGCTCGTGAGGCCAAGGAGTCACTGATCTGTGAACGGTTCTCCTGACATCAGAAAGTGTGAAGAGTCCAGTCCTCACACCACCTGGAAAGAGCAGCGCCCACACCAGGCCGCCCACCCCTCCCTGCACAAAACAGTCCCACAGCTACTCATACACCCACTGTAAAGTGACCCAATGGGTGGCATCAAGTGTTGCCGTTCTTCGTGAAGCTCATGAAAGGGCCCTATCACAAAAGCCAGCCAAGAAAGGGCAAGATGTGGCAGTGGTGGTGAGAATGATAACATTTAATGTGACTTTAACAAAAAAACAAATATAAATGAAAAACTTGACCATCTGTCAGACACCCTTGTGCATACCCTTCGTGCTCACAAATCCTTAGGCTTCCTCTTCCTACTGCTTCTACGTGGTGCATCCCCTGTGGCTGCAGCAGAGGTAGTGGCAGATTGCTCATGTTCATGCCCTGACTGCTTAAATGCTTTCAGCCTACACCCTCTCGGTTTTGGAGCCCATGAGGGCCCCTCCAAAGACTGCTCCAACTGCACGAGCAGACTCAGCCACCTGGAGAGGAGGCAGCATTGCGGGTGCTGGTTGAGAGGGGGGCAATGGGTGAGAGGTGAGAGCATTTTGAGTGGCGTCCCCACTTCCAAGTCCCCTTTTGCCATCATCCCTCTTCTGGACCAGGCCCACATCACTCCTACCGCCCTGCAGGAGTACAGTTTGGAGGACATGTATGATGCCTTGGAAGCCCAGTTGTAAAGTTTCTGTCTGCTTGTTTAAGGCGGCAGAATGTTGTTCACCCTGAGTCTGAACGACCGTTGTTAGGGCCTGAATGGACTCGTTTGTGAGCCGTGCTTGAAGCTCAATGGAGGTTAGCCTTCTCTCCATTGCAGACATTCCTGCACTTACCTGCGACACTATCTCAGAGATTCCCTAACGTACCTGTGCTACCATTCCACTCATGCAGGAGTTGGATTCCTCCGTCCTCTGCGCTATTGTGGAGAATGTGCGTGGCACCTGTTCCAGTACCTTGCAAATATGTTGCTGTCCATCGATCATTCTCCTTTTAAAGGCTGGCCCCTGGGGCTCAGTATCTGCATCCAGCTGAGCAGAGCCTGGAGAGGAGTGCTCCCACCGACTCGGACTCTCCACAGCTGCCCCTGCCACCAGAGTCTTCTCGTGCTCACTTGTGTGTGGTGACTCACCAGGTACTATCCCAACTAACTGAGTACAAGGACCCACCGAGGTGTGAGTATCTGTGCTGGTGAATGGCTCACTAAGATGTGACGGTGCCCTTCAGAGGCCGGCAGGTCCTCTGAGGAGTCGCCCTCTGCCGTTACTGCGGTCGCTGAAGGGCCTGTAAGAGAACAGAAGGCAATATTAAGCATCATCACAGATGTGTCATGTTGCAATGAGCATACTGAGGTGTTCAACATGGCAAGCATTGTTAACATCAATTCATATTGTTACATGTGTCACCAGACGTTTGTGGGGTGCCAGTCACGGTGGCCCGGCAGACAGGCACTCGAGGGTGCGGCTGATCTCCAGCGCCTCCTGCTCTGCGTCTGTGAGGACCACTACTTGTTGTGGCCCCCCTCCAGTCCTCGCTCTGTTGCGTGTATTCTGCACTCTCTTCTCCTAGAAGGGGACAAAGAACAGACGTGTGAGTGAGTGATGGTGAAGTGGCCAAATGATGAATGCATTGCTTTGGGTGAGGCTGACTGTGAAAAAGGTGCATCATAGGGTGAGTATGAGACAGAGACATCACATTGGATGAGGATTGGGTTGAGTGGTAATGGTGGGGTGAGTAATGGGGAGGTAAGGAAGTGCTGAGGAAGTTCAGGTAAGTTGAGGATGAGCCTTAAGTGGGTGTGAGGAGTGATGTGATAGAGTAGTCTTGGCAGTGCAGAATGAGTTGGGGGGTGGAGTGGTGATGTGGAACATGGAATGTAGGAGAATCAATAAATGTACTCACTTTTGCTGACCTAGTTAGGTCATTGAAACGCTTCCTGCACTGGATCCAGGTGCGGGAGGATTTGCTGCTGCTGGTGGCCTCCTCTGCCACCTCGAGCCAGGCCTTCTTGGTGGCAGAGGCAGGGCGCTTCCTCCCATCCACGGGGTAAAAGACTTTGCTCCTCCTCCTCACCCTGTCCAGTAGCTGCTGTAGTGAGGCATCGCTAAATCTCGGAGCAGCCTTGCCCTTGTGCTGCTCCATATTGTGTGTTTTCTGGTCTTTACTGCAGCAAAAGCCTTTGGAGCAATGGCCCTTTAAATAGAGCCGCTCCAACTGACAGCCTGTCATGCGGGTGTGCAGTCCGCCCACTGCGCAGCTTTCGGACAGCAAACCTGGAAGCCACGTTATGTGGCACCAATTCACTTGCGATCACGTGTGAAATGGACGTATTTTATTAGTCGGGTTACCCACATGCTCATTCACCCCCCCGCTGCCATCCCTCCTCCATTCTAAAATTGGGGCCCATGTCTTTGTTGCACTCATGCAAAATACTTAAAGAAAGTTTAAATTATAGAAATAAGCCTAAAATCCCTTGAAAGATCCAGTTAGCTTTTCTAAATATTTCTATCACTGACAATGCAATTTGAAAGGTAAGGGTAGGATCAACTGCCATATTTAAGTTTTCAAAATTCTAATTCTCCTGACTGAGTTGGCAACTGACCACTGATAAATTAAGACAGCATCTCCAACTGTGCAATTACATCTGCAATAGTTATTAAGGAGGCATGTAACAAATATGCAAAGAAACATTTACAAAGTTTAGAAAGCTACATACATTTAAAAACAAATTGCGGTTCAATTTTCCTTCTTTTCCTCATGTTCTGGGTTGTAGTGTGCAAAAGGATTGTGTGGAAGGGTGAATGTCAGAAAGGATGAACAGTTAAAAGATAAATAATAAATTAAAATAAAGGCAGTAATAGCAAAATACACTGGAAGGAAAAGCAAAACAACACAAAAAAAGTAATAGCAACTTTGCACATTTTGGATTTGAATTGGGATTCTTATATTGTAGGCATGGGAATCCACACACACATGTGAAAATTTCGTATTATCAAACTTCCTGCAGTTGAAAGCCTTGCTCTTACTTTTTAAAAGCCTCAGTTGTATAGTCCAGCTCCACTAAAAGCTATTTGGGGGATATTACAAAGCCTGAACTGAGCTTCATCAGTGACACACCTAATGCTGCCAATGTGAAAGGTGTGTTGTTTACAACAGACTTGTAACACAGGTATGAAAACGGTTGTTTTGCTTTCTTTCCAGTTCATTTTTCTATTCCTACCTTTATTCTAATTTAATGTCTGTTTCATTTTTTAGCTGTTCATTCCTTTCTGACATTTGTTCTTCTACACTCCTTTTTGCCCAACTCAATGTGCAGAGTGTGGGGAAAGCTGTTAGTACCAGTGTTCTCCACAGAAGGGGTATGAGAAGGTGAGAAGCAATGGGCGCATCAGAGTCATCAATTTGATTGACTGGAGAAGACTTTAGAAAGCACACTTTTTGAAAACCTCCTTCTGAACCTCCCAGACAGGCCAGTGGGCTTCTAAACAAGTAGCCCAAACTTAAAAAAACTTGTTTCCTCTGTAACATTCTTATGATAAGATTATGCTCTCAGAAGGTTTGAGAAGCAACATTCCTTGAGAGATCCAAGCAGCAAAGGGCTGGAAAATGGGAGCATTGACATGCTGCCCAGTGATGCATTTCTAAGACCTCTGACCGTGCAATTGGAGTATGCTATAAATCCCTGGCAATTTCATATCTTGACTGTTTGAGAGTCATTTCCAGCTGAAAACTTTTGCAACAAAACTGTGAGCTGCAAATGGTCTTTTGACCTTGCAAAAATTTTGAAAATTGTCTTCCATTTGCCAAACTTAGCACATGTATCTGGACTTTTCAGCTACATGGAGATATCCATTAGATCAGATGACTTTACTTAAATGTTCAGACACGTGAAACCAATAACAGTTTATTAGTCTCATGCCACAAAATACAATTGTTGGCATATTAATAATTGTGCCTGGAAAATCATCGTGCCCAATGCTAAGTGCACCAGATATCGCTATGAGGAACTGGAGCTGGAGCCAAGAAACTGTCACTTCCAGGTCAACAATCATTCAAGAAACAACACAGGACACCGTAATGATCATTGGTCCCACCTGGGGCATAATGTTAATTTACCAAACATAAAGAATGTGGAGACAACTTCACAGACAGAGTTGAGAGTAGCTCAAAATCCATTGGCTACAAATTTTACACAAGTCTTGTGAAATGCCTAGATGCCTAGATTTCTGGGCAATATACCAACAAATATAATTTGCGTACATATATATCAACTTATATATATAGTATATTACATAGTACACAAATATAATGTCCCCAGCTGGTGGATACCAATATCCTGGCTTGGATGCAAATGTTCAAATTCTGGCCTTTTTGGCAGCTTGCGTAATATTACTCTCCTTTTTAATATTTTGCACTAATTGGTCAGGATCCATCATGTAGTCACAATCTATGGAATTTATACAGAATAATACTCTACACAAGTGCTTTCTACGGTCAACTACAACAAAGATCTCGGAGGTTTGAAAAGCGGTTGAAAACTATAAATTAATGAACAATACCATAATTTTTTAATCGATAATCTTTGAAAGCAAACACCAAACAAACCTCATAAGATGAGTGAGACAATGTAAAATATTCCTCTACAATAAGACATTTTACCTGGTAGTTGATGATTGCATATGTGCATTAATGATATTGGCCCAGAATTTCTTGGGAAAATTATGGTGAGTTTAATGCGCACATCATGATTAGTGTGTAAATAACCCAGCAATTTGTGGAAAGGAAGAGATGCTCTGTGAGTTGCGAAGCACCGCAAATTGCTGGACGATTTGTGTCGCTCTGCCGTTAGTCTTGTGAAAACGGGAGCTCGCTGTCAACCTCCCCGTGAGTTTCAAGAAATTGCTGCATTTGCGCAGTAAATACGAATTAAACTCGCTGCAGAAAGCTAGCACTGGTACTTAACAACTTGAGAACCCTTCTAATAATGAGATTTATATTCCTGCAATGCCAATCAATATCTCAGGCCCAGAAAGGGAACAATTGAAACTGTGGAGTCTCATTCCTTCAGGTAGTAAATTGGTCGTAGAGGTTTTTAAAATTTAAAATTTACATTTTCTCTTACTTTTCCTTCCTGTCTTTTTTTTCTCTCTCTCTTAATCCAATCTTTCTTTCTCTCTCTTTATTTCTCTTTCTGTATCAAATTGACTCTAATTCACCCTATTTCCTTCTCCGTTGTTCCTCTGTTTTTTTCTCTATTCTTAAATTTAATTGGTTAAGGAGATATACTGTTAGTCCCGTCATTCATCAAGGTCACAGATGCCCTGTTGACCGTGCCATGCCATTATCAGCTTGCACTTCCAGCAATTTGCGGCGCATAAAATTTTCAAGTTGAAGGATTAGGATAAAAATCTAACAAACGGGGCATGCTGCGCGCAAGATGCCCCACTCCAGCACATTCTGGGTACATATATAAATATTTTATAGAGATATAGCTACCCACTTCCAGAATCTCTCTCATTTTATCAGTAAGGTTTTCAATTATACATTATTCACACATTTTTACATACAGTGAATTCCCATTATTTTCTATCTTCCCTTCTGCCTAAACAAAAGATTTGAAAACCCATCCATAGCCCTGAAATTCCATAGGGCGGCTCCACCAATCTCCTGCTGTAATTCTGGCAGAAGACTGGTGGAAAGTCCAGGGAGATGGCGTAAATGACTGTTTTCCACCATTGAAACAATTTCCCCGGGGGATAACCAGAGTTACGGCAGAAGAACCTCTCTGAAATTTCAGGGCCCATCTCCTTTTGATTCACCGTATCTTCTCTCCTACATGCTTCAGCCTGGGAGGTATCCTGTACTGCAGTCCTTGGCCCTTCACCTATGTTTCTCCTTCAGCCCTATAATCCTCCGAAATCCTCCAATTCTGGCCTCTTGCGCATCCCCGATTTTAATAGCTCCACCATTGGCGGCCATACCTTCAGCTGCCTAGGCCCTAAGCTCTGGAATTCCCTCCCTAAGCCTCTCTGCCTCTCTACCTCTCTTTCCTCCTTTAAGACGATCTTTAAAACCTAGCTCTTTGAACAAACTTTTGGTCATCTGTCTTAATATTTCCTTACGTGCCTCGGTATCAAATTTTGTTTGATAATTGCTGCTATGAAGCACCTTGGGGCGTTTTACTACATTAAAGGCACTATATAATTGCAAGTAGCTGTTGTTGTTTAGTCATTTAAAAGGATCACTTTCTGTTTGACAATCCAAAAAGTGAGCTCTGGCAGGCTTCATGAAGATCTTTCACAAAATCAGAAGATAAATACAAAGATGTACAGTCACTCAGCCCATTTTAGTTCCTACTTCCAGAAATACCCTACAGTCCTTCCTTATCTAATTGTTTCTAAATAATTCTAGGCGTTTCTCTTCCCTTACTTTACTGGGAAGTCCATTCCATGTGTTGATCACTACATGTGAAGAAGAACTTTCCCTACTTCAGTCCTAAATTTGTCTTTTACGAGTGTGAGCCCATGTCCCCTTGTCCTACTCTCACAATTTAGTTTGAAATAACTATCCAGATTTACCTTTGCCATTTTGTATATTATCCTACATGCATCTATAAGGTCATTTTTCAGTTGCCTCCAATCAAGCCCAAATTGTTCCAATCTTTCCTCATAGGTCAGATCTCAGTCACTAAGGGTCAGTCTTGTGGTTCTTCTCCAAACTGCCTACAGTGTTTGAATGTTTCCTTTTTTTTGGTAACCAGAACTGGACACAGTTACTCATGGTGTGGTTTGACCAGAGCACTGTAGAGTTTTGAGCATGACTTTTCCTGACTTGTGCTCTACTGTTTCAGCATTCTATTCGCTTTATCTCCTCAGAGAAACATGAATGAGAAAAACTTCACAATAAAATCCTATAAAATAAGCTAGTCAGGCCTGTGGTCACTTTTACTGTAACTTAACAGAAATTCTGCACACACTGCCATCAGAACGACTGGACAAGTATCTGATAATGAAGTGTATATTTTTGTGTGGAGATTCTGGTTCAACAATAAAAAGTGGCATCTTTTTTCATTCATTCTCAAGATGGCTGCGACACTGGCAAGGTTGCGTTTATTGGTCATCCCTAGCTGCCCTGATAACTGAATGGCTTGCTCAGCCGCTTCAGAGGACATTACGAGTCGACCACATAGTGTGGACTAGAGTCATGTGTAGGCCAGATCAGGCATGTTCCCTTCATTAGTGAACCAGTTGGGTTTTTATGACAACCTGGCAACTTTTACGCCAATTTCTTCTGGCATTGGCCAAAAATTACCAGACGCGTTGGATTCAATTCCACAACTTGTCATGGTGCAATGTGAACTCTCAACCTCTAGGCTGCTAGACTAGTACCATTACAATAACCGCCGCACTACCATACCTGTTTGAAAAAGCAACCTGGATACGGAAAAGAATTAAAAAGAACTGACAATAAGGCAATGGCCCAGTTAGAGGAGATCATGGATTTGTTTTAATGGAATTGTGCTGGCACACCAGTAAACTGTTAGACGAGAATAGTCAGCCAACATCCAAGAGCAACAAAAACCAAGCTCTCACACCTCCACGTCCAACCAGTGGGTGATCGCTGTTACGACCATACTCACTCCCAACCCACCTGTGTACTGTGGTGGTTCTTCTGCTCGACTACCTTGTAATGTTTTGCTGTAAAATGCCTGTGGTTTATGAATTGCTGCTCATGTGCAAAATGAAGAAATGAACAGTTTTTAAAAAGTGACAATACAATTGCAATTTACAGTACAGTCTCTGGAGACCTATTTATTCTTCCTCACGAGCTTATTATTCTGAAATCATGTGTCAGGATTCCAAAGAAATTATCTAATTAATTTATGAAAGATGTTGCACTTTTTAAAATAAAGAATTGCTGCAAAATGCACCACTCCACAGCCAAGAAAGAGGGCAGATGGCCTGGTACCAGTGGTGGCTGCCAGGAACTACATTTTGTTTTTATTCATTCATGGGATGAGGGCGTCACTGGCCAGTCCAGCATTTAATGCACATCCCTAATTGCCCTTGAGAAGATGGTGGTGAGCCGCCTTCTTGAACCGTTGCAGTCCGTGTGGTGAAGGTACTCCCACAGTGCTGTTGGGTACAGAGTTCCAGGATTTTAACCCAGCGACGATGAAGGAACGGCAATATATTTCCAAGTCAGGATGGTGCGTGACTTGGAGGGGAATGTGCAGGTGGTGGTGTTCCCATGCACCTGCTGTCCTTGTCCTTCTAGGTAGTAGAGGTTGCGGGTTTGCGAGGTACTGTCGAAGAAGCCTTGGCGAGTTGCTGCAGTACATACTGCAGCCACGGTGCGTCGGTGGTGGAGGGAATGAATGCTTAAGGTGGTGGATGGGTGTTGAGCTTCTTGAGTGTTGTTGGAGCTGTACTCATCCAGGCAAGTGGAGAGTATTCCATCACACTCCTGACTTGTGCCTTATAGATGCGGGAAAGGCTTTAGGGAGTCAGGAGGTGAGTCACAGAATACCTAGCCTCTGACCTACTCCTGTAGCATTGTCGACGACACCCTCCATCAATTTGCTGATGATTGAGAGTAGACTGATGTGGGTGGGGGGGGGGTGTAATTGGCCGGATTGGATTGGTCCTGCTTTTTGTGGACAGAACATACCTTGGCAATTTTCCACATTGTCAGGTAGATGCCAGTGTTGTAGCTGTACTGTAACAGCTTGGCTAGAGGCGCGGCTAGTTCTGGAGCACAAGACTTCAGCACTACAGCCGGGACGTTGTCAGTGCCCATAGCCTTTGCTGTATCCAGTGCACTCAGCCGTTTCTTGATATTACGTGAGTAAATCAAATTGGCTGAAGACTGGCTTCTGTGATGGTGGGGATTTCGGAAGGAGGCCAAGATGGTTCATCCACTCGCCAGTTCTGGCTGAAGGTGGTTGCAAACGCTTCAGCACTGTCTTTTGCTTTTGATGCCAACATGGGTTCGCCTGTCGTTTCAATTTGGCCTCCCTCTCTGAAAGTGACTCCATTTTGCTCAGCTTCTCTCTCCCAATGGTGGAGTTAGGACTGGGAACTCAACATGTGGACTGTTATAGGGAACAACCTGCTGCGGCTGTGTCGCCTGCAAAATTCCCTTTCAAAGAATATGTGACACCTTCAGGTTTTAAAACAGCAATTCAAATTAATTCTCTTACTTCTTTAGCCTTCATATGGAAGGTGCAAGAACTTTCTTTTCATGTATTCAAATGAGGAACGAAAAGCAAATCTATAGTCTAATTTTTTTAGGCTTTTTTCCTTAACTTGCGAATGGCGTTGATGTTGAATGTGATGCCTCTTTGTTTAAAGGATAAATCATACGAACTAGGATTTACCGACTCATTTTCCCATTGTTATTTTTTTTCAACAGCATTGTATTACTGACTTATTTAAAAAATGATCCTTTTCCTCTTGGACACACCTGGAGCCCTGTCATCTGCTGGGCAGCACTTTTGTCAATGTTTAAATAACACTGAGATGAGTGGATGAAGTGCAAAATAAATACAATCCTGAACACCATGGCAAATCAGATAGCCTCTCCACTTTCACCTATTTGGCTTCTAAATTGGCATTTCTGCTGCCGATACTGCCAGAACACCACTAACCATCTGAACATTTTAAGGTGTGGTTATATTACAGGTACTGGTCTCAAACTTGCTTAGAGCAACACAGGTTCAAAAGACCCAAGTTATAGTGCCAGCTCTGCATCACCTCCTGATCATGAAAAATGGAGCAGATGAGCAGGGTTCTGCTCATGGCCATCCAAATGTTAATTAACTTTTGATGTTAATAGAGAACCAAAGGGATAATTGGCTCTTTGCTTTTCATTTTATTTTTGGTGTTATCAAAGACAGTCAGTTAGAAGCCTGGGAACTTATGAACTTTGCTTAGCCGTGGTTGCGGTTACAATTACATTCGTTGTTTAAACTCGATCTGAGCAACTTCACACCCAAGTTACACTACACAGTTTGCGACAATGCAAAACCAACACCCCCTTGCATCAAATGTGTAACACAACTAACTAGCTTATTAGCTTGGCAGTGGTGCAAAAGGCACCCAACAGTTAGCAGATGGACTTGCTGCCAACAGAAAAATATCTCAGTCCACCTCTTCAGGAAAAGCAGTAGCAACCTACCTGTATTGTAGTGGTTGCTAGAGGTGACGACGACTCTGTGAACTTTGGTTCTGATGGCGAACTCTCTGATCCCTGGGATTCCTGACTTCTGGGTTGCTCTGGAGACAGAGCATCATTGCTGCTGTCTTCCTCAAAGGAAAATGTATCGGGGGCTTTAGGGAAATTAACTTGGCCAACTGTTGACAAAAGGAAAACCACAATGTAAGCAACTCATCCACTAAAATGTCAGGAATAAGCAGGCAGGGTTTGGCTTTTGACACTTGTATTTTCTTTAGGTTTCTAATAATCCAAACGATGGCTTCTGAGGCCAATATAATTGATATACTCTGAAATATGAACTTAAATGTGCCTCTGAATTCCATTGATACTGAAGCCAAACACCGTATCAAAACAGAAAGACCAATTCTAAATGGTTGCTCAAGACAATTGTTAAAAGAACAGTTCCCTTCTTATTTGTGCTTTCCAATTATTATATAAAAAAAGATACCTAGAAACAGTGTCAAGGCAGTAACATCATAATCATTATGGTTTAAAATATATGTACTGTACATTGTGAAACTACAAAGCTAGAAGACTACCTTCAGGAAGTTCTATATCTTCAACAGTTCCTAATCTTCATTGGTGATCAGAGTGAGGGGGTACAAGGTAAGTACAGATTTCCAAATTGTATAACATTGAGGGAGGGAAGCTGACTGTGCTTATTAGCTCTAGAAAGGAAGTTTTCATTTTCTGGTATTGTTTTGCTCAGTGAAGGGGCTATCCACTAAGGAATTCAGAAGAACTTCTTTACTCAGAGAGTGATTAGAATGTGGAACTTGCTACCACATGGAGTTGTTAAGGTGAAGGCATAGATGCATTTAAGGGGAAGCTAGATAAGTACATGAGAGAGAAAGGAATAGAAGGATATGGTAATAGGGTGAGATGCAGTAAAGTGGGAGGAGGATTGTGTGGAGCAACAATACCGGCATAGACCTGTTGGGATAAATGGGCTATTTCTGTGCTGTACATTCAATGTCTTTTGTAATTCGATGTAATTTTGATGCTGGTAGTGACTCCCATTGTATTCAGAGTGTGGGTTATTTCGATACTGGCAGTGACTCCCGGTGTATTCAGTGTGTGGCTATTTCGATACTGGCAGTGACTCCCGGTGTATTCAGTGTGTGGCTATTTTGACACTGGTAGTGACTCCTGGTGTATTCAGTGTGTGGCTATTTCGATACTGGCAGTGACTCCCGGTCTGTTCAGTGTGTGAGTTATTTTGATACTGACACTAACTCCCAGTATGTTCCGTGTCTCCGATACGTGATAAGATTTATACCCCATAATAATAGGAACATAGGAACAGGAGTAGGCCATTCAGCCCCTGGTGCCTGCTCCGCCATTTGATAAGATCATGGCTGATCTGTGATCTAACTCCATCTTTAGCAATTGAGCTAGTATCAATTGCCGTTTGCGGAAGAGAGTTCCAAACTTCTACAACCCTCTGTGTGTAGAAATGTTTTCTAATCTCGCTCCTGAAAGGTCTGGCTCTAATTTTTAGACTGTGCCCCCTACTCCTAAAATCCCCAACCAGCGGAAATAGTTTCTCTCTATCCACCCTATCAGTTCCCCTTAATATCTTATAAACTTCGATCAGATCACCCCTTAACCTTCGAAACTCGAGAGAATACAACCCCAATTTGTGTAATCTCTCCTCGTAACTTAACCCTTGAAGTCCGGGTATCATTCCAGTAAACCTACGCTGCACTCCCTCCCAGGCCAGTATGTCCTTCCGAAGGTGCGGTGCCCAGAACTGCTCACAGTACTCCAGGTGCGGTCTAACCAGGGTTTTGTATAGCTGCAGCATAACTTCTGCCCCCTTGTACTTGCAGTTTATTGAGAAATTATTTACAATTGATTCAACAACCAGTATACATTTTAATTGGAAAACTTCAGTTTTTAACCCTTTCATCAGCAATACCTCACACATTTTAGGACAAACGCAGTCCCGGGTTGGCATTAACCTGTATTTGGGATCGCAAAGCTGCTTTCCATCTCTTGACTGCAACACTTTGCTGCTGTGTAGCATTTTTTGGAAAATGAACACGGGCAATTTATTTCATTGAAGACACTCAGAGTTATTTCGAGAAGTCAGCCAATAATGAGCAAAAGCATACTTGAGACATGCTTTCGTACTAGTCCAAAGTAAATTCCCCACGCACCCTTTGTTCACTTGCTTGGATTAAGATGGTGTACAGTGAGCAGCATCAGCTTCTTCACTCTATGTAATGTGGAGGATCGCTCACAGAACCTGATGTCAAAAAACACATCACTCTGAGCTTGGGGCATTGCACACTGTTCCGGCAGTCACACAAGTATTCCAAGTGGCCTACGGGACCACATTGGGCAATACTGGGAGTTTTTTTTTGGAAAACACAAATACAAACGAATGTGCTAACAAAACTGTTCTTTTACAATAACTTATAACAGATTTGGAACCAAAACAATACTCCTGTGCACAGTAAGAAAGTTCAAATCGAAACAGAAAATTGCAATTATAAGTTGTTATTTATATGCATGAAAATCTGATATTAACAAATTTTGTTCCTAGGTCAGTAATGTTTAGCGACTTCTTTTCTTCCACATCTGATTTTAAGTAATTTCTCCGTCTATTCTCTATTTAGGACTTGTTTGGTACATACCCGTTAGTCGGGACTCTGTTAATGGGAACATTTATTTAAAAGAATCTATTCCTCCAACACTTGTTCATTGAACGATGTTTGCTTAAAAGGGTCTATAAAGAGAATGTTCCGTGAACCACGAGGCTACATCCTTTAAGAGACTTTTATTGGAGGCGGATTTCACTGTATTTTGTGGACCAATTTTTGTTTTAGAAAATTAAATCCATTATAAAATGAAAGAAACGCCAAACTCATAAGGTAACCGATACACGTTTTCATAACAGAGAGTTTTTAAAGCTTTCTAAAATATCTTGAATCTTTGTGGAGATCAAGGAATGCAAACTGCTGTAATGCGACATCATCATTTTTAAGATAGATATATACAAAAGTGAACTCTTCAAATGATTCATACTAAGTGTCATTCATTCGTCCAGACAGCAGAGAAAAGTCATGTCTGTGTAGAGTTGACAAAATGTGGTTACTACAGACAGAACGTAATGTTCTTGTGGCAAAGACTGAATCATAAAGTGAAGTAATGACACAGCTTCCTTTAGCTATTCTCTGTTATTATCAAAGTGCACAAATTGCTAGGAAGTTTTCCAGGATTAGGGGATCACACTGACAACAGCTCTTGACCCCGGAGGTCTCCTGATAACTGAAGTGTTGAGAAATAGGACTATCTTGACAAAGTCAAATGAAGCTGCTGATGGCAGAACACTCGGTAATGGAATGGATACTGTAACCTGCCATGTGATCTGCCAAATAGCAATCCTGGCATTTATCATTCAGTCACATGCTTAGTTAGATACAGCAAAGGGAAAGCAACAGCACTTCATGGAAGGTAGGAGAGAATGTTTTACATCTGCCACCTATCCATCCGGCCGGTGTCTAGCTGCACATTGTGACCTAAATGACATCTGACAGCTAATCATCTTATTGTCTCACCTTGTACCATCCACAGATCTTCAGATAGTAGCAAATTCTGACACAGCCGTTGTTGCAATAGTAACAACTTTATTTGCTTTTTTTGATGTTGATATTATATTAAAGTAACCAGCAGCCATTTACAACTAGCAAAAAGATTTCTTGAGTGAAATAAAAAGGTAGGTTGTTATCTCAGTAAAGTGAGATAACAACCTCCCTTTTCACGAGCTTTGTAAAAACAAGTGTAATTTTAAAACTCTACGGCACCTCTGGTCAGTTGTACCCAATTTTAAATCCTTTTTTAGAACAAAGTATTTAAAAAATAAATTTGCAACAGGGCCTGGATGGTGCAGTGTGTTAGACAATCTTTTGCTGATAGGATCTTGATTCAAATCTAACCCAGACTAATGGATGAACTGTCTAGTAGTAGGGTTGCCAACCCTCCAGGATTGTCCTAGAGTCTCCAGGAATTAAGGATTGATCTTCTGATCATTGCTGCGAGCAACCTGGGAGAAGAGTAATAGAGGCATTATAAAAGATTGTTTTAAAAAATTTTCTTTGAACACATTCGTTTATTAGTTATAAGAATATTGTAAATGGGATAAAGGGCTGTTTGACTGGGCAGAGGCGGAAGACCATGTGATGAAACCTTCAAGAATACATCCAACTATAGTTGGCAACCCTATCTAGTGACTGAAAGAATCCTACGTGGAATGAGCTTGGGCAGTCTCAGTCCAGTTCCTAGCAGACATGGGCACAAACTTGACTCTGGTTTGGTTCTTATCACCACTAAATTGGCAATCTCCCTTCGTGTCCATAGGATGGACGGTGTGGGAAATTGAAATTTGTCACACTAGTGCAGAAGGGGGCGCTCTTCTGAGGTTGTGTCCGAGACATGTCGTTGAGGCACAGTAGAAGGAGCTGACCTAGGAGTCCTTGGGAACGACAGCAGATGTCTGAAATGGGAGTAGTCCATTCTCCATCACTAACGTCCCTTGACTATATGAGCACAAGGTTAATATTTAAAAAAAACTTTGGAAATAAAGTTCAGACTGCTGCAAATGCTTCAATTCAGCTTGTTGCCTGGCAGCAGGCACTGTGGAGGAGTGCAGGATTTTCTTGGCTTTTCTAGGAATTGTGCTTGTCTAAAGCCCCCTCCCCCCCAAGCTGATTCCAGTAGTCTTTAAATAAACTGAAGTACGTTACCCCAATGCACAAGGGTATGGTCTGTGCCTGTAACTCCCAAAATCACCTCACTCCAATGACAGAAAGGAAACAGCATGGCAGGTGCTCTGCATGGCTTGGCCTTACAAACGTGTCGACACGTATGCAGCAGGTTTGTCACTGTCACTCTCATTTAAAGATGTCCTTTCACATGATTTATATGGACTGCTGCATTACACTTTACAGAAAAGATCAGCAAGAGAGAGACAGCAGTATTTGTGGACTGATAACATAAAACAGAGAGCTCTCATTACAGACATCGACATCTAGAGGCATGCAGGCATACTTTAAGAGGCAAAAGGTCAAAGCTGTTAACTGTAAGAAAGCTGCGAGGCTCACCTCCTGGCTTCTCCAGTAATATTCCAGCAGCTACGCCAAGGCTTTTAATAATTAAATCTTTACGGGAGGATCTTTCACTTTAACATCGACCTTCCAGCTTCCTTAGTCTGATACTTTGACCCATTTTTACCCATTAATCCTCACTTTCCTATTGAGAACAAGCTTTCCACAGAAACTGGGGTCAATTATATCAGAATTGAGTTATGTGCATGAAAGGAATTTCCTTCTTTGCCCCCCAATTTCTTCTTCTCGAATCAAATTTCTGATTTTTTTTTCTGAAGTATGGTCTATGGGCGTGGGCAGCTCTCTGGTGCCTCTCTTAAGTGTAAGTTTAGGAAGTGAATGTTGGTGAGCTATTTGAACATGGGGACCTTCACATCCGAGCTCAATCTGTCCTCATCCAACGTGCACACAAATACACTTTTCAGCAGGGATCACTGGATTGGTGATCATGAATGGCACTCTTTGCTGATGTTCCCTTCTATAGCCCAGGGAGATAACCCTGTAGAGAGCTAACGTATAACACATGAGGGATCAAACCTGAAAGTTTCCTTGATCTCTATGAGCCAATAGTACACCAGGGAATGTAATTACTCACTGAGTCATTAGGGGAGCTTCAGGGTTATGTTTTACTCAGTCTTTATGTCAGCCAACATAAGGCACTGACAATGATTGTTTATTATTTCATAACTCAAGTATTAATATCCCATCTTTAAAGTATTAAGAACACCCATTCAATGACTATCATTTAATGTGTGACTCAGTAAAAAGGACCCAAAGCAAATAAAATAAGTTAAAACATTTTGTTAAATCAAAAACTAAATAGGTTTGAAAATATCTCAATTGTCTATCGCTGCTCTTTCCAGAAACAATCATCTATATGATGTGAAGGTGATGGGTACCATACTTTTTGCCTATCTTCAGCTGAGCCAGTGTATGAACCTACTTCGTTTCAGGAGCCCATGAGTCTGTTGTAATCTCTAAACATAATGGATACGGCCTCTGTAAATTTCTCTGTGCTGGACTTTATCCCTCCAGGCTCTGTGCTGAAGGTGCTGACAAGGACCTGGGTATAAACAGCTTCTGATTCACCCTTCAGCTATGCACTAGATGTCAGCAGACAGCCAGCTCCACATCCATTTGCTACCTCAAATTACAGTTCAACTCAAACATCATTTCTTACAAACTTGGTAGTGAATGTGGACATTAGTTACGATTAAACTGTGCATATAGTTAGTCTTTTTCATTTTAGCTCAAGGACTAAGCTAGTGTAATTAATTCAGTCTTTTGATGATTCATTGTAATCACACTTCACATAAATTATATAGCAGATACTGAGATATAAATGGTTTCATTAGTCACTGCTAATGTAACTAATATTTTGAAGAGCTATCTAAAAGTGGTCTTTTCCATCTATCACTGTCTCCCTCCGCCACTTAAAGAAACAGAAACTTCAATCAAAGCAAAGTTGATCATCAATTGTACTTCTCAAAAGGTTACAACTAGCAATTTTCTATTCTCTTCAATGTCACATGTCAGTGCTATTTGATTTCCTCAAAGCCATCAAAATAGTCACCTTTGAAGACTACATAAGTATGTATTTATATTCATGACATGCATAAAAACATTTTTATGGCCCCTTATCTAAGTATCAGCCTTAGCACATCAAGAGTGCAGTTTAAAATGAGTGTACCATTCCATGTGCATAATAATGGAAGTGGGTCAGTATTAGGTTTGTGATGGTAAAGGGGAAAATGCAACTTCAAGAGGTTATGTAAAGGGTGATTCTCAGATCCTGTGCCCCCAGTGGGGAGCTGCACTCACAGGGAGAGCAGGTCTGATAATTGGGGCTACAATGCTTCTGCTCTAGCTCCAACTCGCACACCCTGCATGCACGATTTTCCTGATTGGAGTGCCAGATCACAGAATCACCCCTTGCATGTCCTCCTACGGCTACATTTTCCCCTTCTCCATTATATGCCTATTATTACGCACGTTGAATGGTAGATTCATTTTAAGCCACACTCTTAATGCTGATACTTTAACAAGGTGCCATAGCAATGTTTTTATGAATGTCATGAATATAAAGAATGTATTTCTTATGCAGTCTTCAAAAGTGACCATTTTGATGACTTCATCAAGGAAATCAACAATATGAACCTGAGAATACCACTGACACATGACACTGAAGAGAATAGAAAACTACTTTTGCTTAACAAATGAACCACTGCACAACCCAATGGCACAAGGCAGGTAACAGCATATGTAAAGCTAACCAACAAAGATTTGCACTTCTTAATTTTCAAAGAATTGAAACTTCAGGAGTAAGGAGCTCAGTGGACATAGCAGCTAAACTTTGTTGTATTTAAATGGAAATGCACTAGATACAATAAAAGATATAACAAATACTTCAAAGCAAAAGCCTACAAAATAAAGTAATGTGCAAAAGTGAACACTAAAGAAAAAGCTGCAGAAAAGATCTTCCATCCATATATCTGCACAATCGAACATGAACTAAATGCCACATCAAAACACACAACAGGAAAGCCACCAGTTAACAATACATCTTCAGCAACCCCAAAGACCAATCTACTCGAAAACAGGTTAATTGAGGGACTCAGGATGGAATTTTCCACGGCACTGGTGGAGCATCACATGTGGTGTGTGTCCTATCAGGGTGCACTGCCTGCAATCTTCCATCCTGAGTTCAACAGATGGGCAATTGCGGGCAATGGACCTGTGATTTTCCAATAAGCCACCTGCTGCGTGCAAGGCTCTACCAATAACATAGGATCACCGAAAACCTCGTCCTCTATGTGACGATTGGATGACAAATACATAACTAAAAATTAAGGCTGCATTTATATTGCCCCTAATGTCACTGCTGTAATACGGACTAGGTGCTTCTGGTGGCATGGAAACCCACTTCAAGAGGTATCTTCTTCTCACACTGCTGGTGACAAAATAAAATAGCCCGTTGGTGTGGGGAGGCTGCCATTTTGTTCTGGCTGCTGGTGGCTGACAGCTTGGCCCAGTCACACATCATAGCAATTCAATTCTGGCCTATACAGATCTTTCCCTGACATCAGGAAAGATCCCCAGGCAGATAATTTGGCACTGCACAAATGCAAACTGTTTATGTTGCTGTTCATGTTCTGAATTCTGCCCCATAATATATTTGGGAAAAATTTAGAAAAACCAGCACCCTTAACCCATTGTACGTCCATTTCTGGTGGAAGCGGTCTTGCATTATAAACAGGATATAGGAAGATTTACACTGGTGCACCAGCCAAGTCATCAACATCCCGAGCTCAGGAGCTGCAAGTCCTCAATTCCCCAAGCGTGTGAAAGAAACAGAACATGAGATGTAACTTGAGAATGCAATCCTGCTAAAATAAGAATAAGGGAAAGCACTGCACAGCTGCCTCAAATCACACACCTGTAACAATGTGTTGATCACTCTTTAAGGATGAACTTCCTGACATCAGTCCCACATTTGCCATATAATGGATTGAGCCCACGTTCCCTTGTCCCACTCTTGCAATTAAGTTTGAAATAATTTATTAGATTTACCTTTTCCATTTACTATCTTACAGTCCTCTATAAGGTCACCTCTTTGCCACCTCCTTTTCTGTCTTCGCTCAGGACTCAGTCCTCTGGTGCTAGCTATCAGTCTTGTGGCTACCCGGCCAGGCGTCAAAAATTTGTCTTGTGCCTTGGTGACTGGAGTCCATAATTGAAGAAGTTACAAAAGTTCTTTCTCATAAATGGAATAAACTAATCACTGAGTGCTCTCCAATATGTATTTTCTTTACAAAACTGTCATGAGGCAATTTTGAGATAATAAGGTAAATTTTAATTTAGGATTTTGTTGGACTGGTGATTACTGCAAGCAAGGAGGGCCCTATTTTGTTATTTTCCTTTCTTCTTCTGAATAACTAGGGCAGTAGATAGGGCTTTAAACTAATAAAGGGGCGGGGAGGGGGGAAGGAGGGTTTAGGTAAGGGTAAATTTATAAAGTCTAAAGAGAAAAGTCAAGGCTGTAGAGCAGAGAAGCGATTTGGGTAAAAACAAGCAGTGTGTGTTCGAAAGGTACAGAGAGTAATAGGGCATTAGTGACTAAGGTCACATCAGGGAAAAAACGTAAAAAGTTAAAATTAAAGGCTCTATATCTGAATGCATGAAGCATTCATGACAAGATAGATGATTTAATGGCACAAATAGAGATAAATGGGTTTGATCTAGTAGCTGTTACTAAGACGTAGTTGCAGGGTGACCAAGGATGGGAACTAAATATTACAGGGTACTTGACTTCTGGAAAAGATAGGCAAAATGGAAAAGGAATATGTAGCCCTGATAATAAAGGATGAGATAAAGGCAGTAGTGAGAAAGGATCTTAGCTCAGAAAATCAGGATGTAGAATCAGTATGGATGGAGCTAAGAAATAACAAGGGGTAGAAAACACTGGTGGGAGTAGTTTATAGGCCCCCTAACAGTAGTTATAGTGTTGGACAGAGTATAAATCAGGAAATTAGAGGAGTATGTAACAAAGGTAATGCAATAATCGTGGGGGACTTTAATCTTCATATAGACAGGGCAAGCCAAGTTGGCAAAAGTAGTTTGGAGGACGAGTTCATGGAATGCATTCGAGACAGTTTTCTAGAACAATATGTCGAGGAACCAACTAGGGAACGGGCTGTTTTAGATCTTGTATTGTGTAATGAGACTGGGTTAATTAGTAATCTTATAGTTAAGGATCCTCTGGGGCAGAGTGATCATAATATGATAGAATTTCATACTGAGTTTGACAGTGATGTAGTTAAGTCCAAAACGAGTGTCTTAAATTTAAACAAAGCCAATTACGTAGGTATGAGGGGCGAGTTGGCTAAGGTAGATTGGGAAATTAGATTAAAAGATATGACGGTAGATAAGCAATAGCGAACATTTAAAGAAATAATTCATAATTCTCAACAAACCCCTGAGGAATAAAAACTC
Source organism: Heptranchias perlo (assembly GCF_035084215.1). NCBI lineage: Eukaryota > Metazoa > Chordata > Chondrichthyes > Hexanchiformes > Hexanchidae > Heptranchias > Heptranchias perlo. The sequence continues at coordinate 33,982,392 of NC_090347.1, read as the reverse complement.
CATGGGAAAAATGATTCAACTGTGGCTAACTAGAAAAGTTAAGGATAGTATTAGATTAAAAGAGGCTTATAATGTTGCCAAAAATAGTAAGCCTGAGGATTGGGAGGGTTTTAGAAATCAGCAAAGGCTGACCAAGAAATTGCTAAAGAGGGAGAAGATTGAATATGAGAGTAAACTAGCAAGAAATATAAAAACAGATTGTAAGAGCTTCTACAAGTATGTCAAAAGGAAGAGATTAGCGAAAGTAAGCGTGGGTCCCTTAGAGACAGAGACAGGAGAAATTATAATGGGGAATAAGTAAATGGCAAAGACGTTAAACAAAATATTTTGTATCTGTGTTCACAGTAGAAGACACAAAAAACATACTGGAAATAGTGAGAAATCAGGGGTCTAATGACAGTGAGGAACTTAAAGTAATTAAGATTAGTAAAGAAAAAGTACTGGAGAAATTAATGGGACTAAAAGCCAACAAATCCCCTGGACATGATGGTCTATATCATAGAGTTTTAAAAGAGGTGGCTGCAAATATAGTGGATGCCTTGGTTTTAATCTTACGGTCCCCGTGGATTGGAAGGTAGCAAACGTAACCCCGCTATTCAAGAAAGGAGGGAGAGAGAAAACAGGGAAGCCTGACAACAGTAGTAGGGAAAAAGCTTGAATCTATTATTAAGGACGTAGTAACAGGTCACTTAGAAAATCATAATATGACTAGTCAGAGTCAACATGGTTTTATGTAAGGGAAATCATGTTTAACAAATCAATTAGAGTTTTTTGAGGATGTTACTGACAGGGTAGATAAAGGGGAACCAATGGATGTAGTATATTTGGATTATCAAAAGACATTCGAGAAGGTGCCACACAAGGGTTGTTGCACAAGATTGGGAGTAATATATTGGCATGGATTGAGGACAGGTTAATGGACAGAAAACAGAGAGTAGGAATAAATGGGTCATTTTCGGGTTGGCAGGTTATAACTAATGGGGTGCCGCAGGGATCGGTGCTTGGGCCTCTGCTGTTTACAATCTGTATTAATGACTTAGATGAAGGGACTGAGTGTAATGTATTCAAGTTTGCTGACGATACAAAGCTAGATGGGAAAGTAAGCTGTGAGGTGGACACAAAGATTCTGCAAAAAGATAGAGACAGGTAAAGTGAGTGGGTGGCAGATGGAGTATAATGTGGGGAAATGTGAAATTATTCACTTTGGTAGGAAAAATAGAACAATGGAATATTTTTTAAATGGTGAGAAACTATTAAATGCTGGTGTTCAGAGAGATTTGGGTGTCCTTGTACATGAAACACAGAAAGTTAGCAAGCAGTTGCAGCAAGCAATTAGGAAGGCAAATGATATGTTAGCCTTTATTGTTAGGGGTTTATAGAGTACAAGAGTAAGGAAGTCTTGCTGCAATTATACAGGGCTTGGTGAGGCTACAACTGGAGTACTGTGTACAGTTTTGGTCTTCTTACCTAAGGAAGGATATACTTGCCTTAGAGGCAGTGCAACAAAGTTTACTAGATTGATTTCTGGGATGAGAGGGTTGTACTATGAGGAGAGATTGAGTAGAATGGGCCTATACTCTCTGGAGTTTAGAAGAATGAGAGGTGATCTCATTGAAACATATAAGATTCTAAGAGGGTTTGACAGGGTAGATGCTGAGTGGATGTTCCTCCTGGCTGGAGAGTCTAGAACTAGGGGACATAGTCTCAGGATAATGGGTCGGACATTTCGGACTGAGATGAGGAGGAATTTCTTCACTCAAGAGGTCGTGAATATTTGGAATTCTCTACCCCAGAGTGCTGTGGATGCTCAGTCATTGAATGTATTCAAGACTGATATTGATAGATTTTTGGACTCAAGGGGCATCAAGGGATATGGGGATCGGGCGGGAAAGCGGAGTTGTGGTTGAAGATCAGCCATGATCTGATTGAATGGCGGAGCAGACTCGAGGGGTTGTATGGCCTATTCCTGCTCCTATTTCTTATGTTCTTATGATTTGGGGAAATGTGAAATTATCCACTTTGGTAGGAAGAATAGAAAAGCAGAATATTTTTTAAAAGGTGAGAGACTAAGAAATGTTGGTAGTCAGAGTGATTTGGGTTCCTTGTACATGAATCACAAAAAGTTAACATGCAGTTACAGAAAGCAATTAGGATGGAAAATGGTATGTTAGCCTTTATTGCAAGGGGGTTGGAGTATAAGAGTAAGGAGGTCTTGCTGCAATTATATAGGGCTCTGGTGAGACCACACCTGGAATACTGTGTGCTGTTTTGGTCTCCTTACCTAAGGAAGAATACACTTGCCTTAGAGGGGATGTAACGAAGATTCACTAGATTGTTTCCTGGGATGAGAGGGTTGTCCTATGAGGAGAGATTGAGTTGAATGGGCCTGTATTCTCTGGAGTTTAGAAGAATGAGGGATGATCTCATTGAAACGTATAAAAGTTCTATGTTCTTATGTTCTTCCCTCCTCTTCTGAAGGTGCTGAATCTCCCTTTCTTCCTTGAAGGAGCTGACTCTTCCTTCATCTCCTGAAGGTGCCAGTTCTCTACTACTCCCCTGAAGGTGCTGGCTCTCTCCACCTTTCCTGGAGGTGCTGACTCTTGCTGTGGCATAGTTCCACTAACTCTCACTCAAAGTAGTCATTCATCATCATGTTTAAGTGTTGTTAGACTATTTAACTGTGGTAGCTATCACAGTCAAAATGAATCCTCATTGAACACCCACACAGTGGAAGTCACAAAATATCAAGCAGTAGCAGGAATTCTGATTCTTTTCCCTTTCCAGCCTGGGGCACTGAGACCAACTACAGTGCCCTCCTTACTTCCCTGGCTGACATTGGCTAACTCATTCCAGACTGGAGACCAAATTTAGGTATTTCCTTGACTTCATGGCTCAGTACCAATTGGTCTATTTACCACTAATCTATCAGGGAGCTATGACAGGTCCTTCAACATGTCATGTGACTTGCTTATACATGTACTTTGGTATTTTTAAGATCATAGTTGACATGAAATATGAAATTGAGGAGTATATTTTGGTCACAAATAGTACTATTTTTATAAGTGGAGATAGTACGAATATCTAGTTCTAAGATTCCATGCATGGTAAAATGTTGGAAGTGATGCTCAAATTTATCGTGAGACAGTGGAAAGAAACAGCTTTTGCCAAGTTACCTCCACACAATAGACCGCAAATGTGATTCAGCTGGCATAAAATTCCTGAATACACTAGATTAATACATGAATGAATGTGGTTTAAATGATGATTTTCCATCATGTGATAAATTTCATATCAGGAATGAGTAAAATCAAACGATGCCTTTCATATAACATCACAAATTTTTGGATTCCAGGAAATTTAATTGTGTGAATTTTTGCAAGAGTGACGAAGGCCAAAGATAATGGTGCAAATTGTGCTTCCCCAGTGCTGAAGACAAAATAAAAACCCCTTCAGTCCAGGAAAATTATGTGTATTTTGAAAAAAACCCTTGTATACCACATGCGTATTACATATTCCTCAGAAATATGGTACCGAAAATTAAGAATTGGTAATATTCCCAGGTATCTATTACAGATGGAAATTGGAGGCAGTGATTTTAATGAACTGTTATCATGTAACTCCCAGCAAGTGGCTGAAAAGCAGAATTAATAGAGGCTTGGCAACAGCCCTCTCATCTGCTCTCTTGGCTGCTGGAGGTTTCCAACTTGTTGACAGCACAGGTGAAAAAGGGAGATAAAAATCTCAGAGGTTGAAAAAAAATTGTGAATTCTTATTGCATTTCTACAAGTAAACAATAACGATTGCTTATGTATGAATCATTCTGAATTTAGAAGATTCCAATGTATAAAACACAAGGGATAGTAACTGTACAAATCCCAAATTAGGATTAAAGGTGAGCTTTGTAAATACCATTGATTGCCTCTTTCACAGCTGAATCTACTGGAATTATATTCTTCTTCACCAGCTCCAAAGGTCCAGGTCTTTGGGCTATCTTCTCATTGAGGTCATCAGCCAGCCTAGCCCTCTTGAGCTTCATTTGAGTTGCCTGAAGTGTACCCTCTGCAGCTGTATCTTTTGGATCAAAAACACATACTTAGTGACTAACCTTTGTAAAGATAACGTCATGTTACACTGGCTTTAAAAAAACTTTCATGCAAGTTATCAATCTAACGCAAAACTTGTAGCTGAATATAATTTACAATGTAACCCATGATTTAAGACTCTCGAGTCCCTGAAATTATACAACTGTGAAAAAGATGACTTTACTGTAGTTGCTCTACCCCAACTTCTTCTCCTTGGTGCTGTTTTCCCACCCATTGTGTTCAGTTGAGACAGTTCAGCACTAGGGTTGCCAACTCTCCAGGGTTGTCCTGGAGTCTCCACGATTATAGATTGATCTCCTAGATACTGCTGTAAGCAACCCAGGAGAAAAATTAAGGGGCATTTAAAAAATAAAGTGATTTTTTCATTTTCTTTGAACACTTTTGTTTATTAGTTATAGAAATATTAGAGATTGGAGAAAGGGCCGTTTGACTGGGCCAGACGGTTGGTGTTGGAGGTCATGTGATGAAACCTCCAGGAATATGTCCAGAGTTGGTAACCTTATTCAACAGATGTCATCAATATCACCCCTCAATCGATCCAACTGGAACTCTGCTCATTTGGTGAGGGAGGTGACACCTTTTTGGCTAATTTTCCTTTCTTTGTTCTCCTAGTCAGTTAAGTTAACATTCCTCTTGGAGAGGAAACCAAAGTGCAAATCACATACAATATGGTGAACTTATGTTGCCATATTAATTAACTTTTTCCTGAATTGTAGCAAAATTTTGACCCTGAAAAATTATGTACTTTACAAGAGAAATTTCCACATGGAGCTTTTGCATTTAGGGCATTTCTGTCACAATGCAGACATCATATTGAAAATTAAAATCTTAATCACAGCTTAAAAAAAGAGAAAGAAAACAAGGCATTTCATCATGGTTTCTTCTGAATTACTGCTTGAAGTTTACCTCTAATTGACTTCTGCAATTTACAAGAACCTATGATTATCTGGAATTGCACAAGGAGTACTTGAGCAATGGTCTTAAAGTGACCTAATTAGCAACCATGCTCCAGACCCCATATTACCTGTAAGCATTGTCATAGGAGATAAGCTAGTGGACATTTAAAATGAAGACGTTACATTAATATGGAGACTATTACAAGACCTACAATGTTACAGAAAACTAGTACACACCTTGTAGGATATGCATATTAACCAGGTCTGCTTTCTCAGGTCTACTTCTAATCTTGTGTTTTAAGTAGTCTTCCGTCTGCAAGGTGTAAAGAAAGTAAACAATTTTCAACAGATTAGAAATTGCAGGCTCATTAAGACATCAATAGTACATTCCTTGGCAGCAACTAGTGATGAACTTCTCATCTGAGGCTACTAATTTCACAAAGCAGCATGGGATGTAGAATAGCCCAATTCCAAAATACCTCTAAAGAATTTTAAGAGCACCTTTTGGCAAATAGTCAAAAGTGCCCTTCTGCACAAAAAAAATGTATGTCTTTTGAGAAGTTTGCGATTTAACATTGCAATTTAACATTACAAACAGCTGAACGGCTGACTATACGTAATGCTACATGTGTTCTTTTGAAGTATAGATGTATTTATCCATATATCACATCATACCCTTATCACCTGACAGGATATCTATGAACAACCATGTGATTTAATGAAATACAGACTTCTTGGACCCACTTTCAAATATTAGCAGTTACTTGCTGGTGAACTGTTTGGCAAACATGACATATTGCAGCTTGGGGAGCTGCAAATTGAATTTTTAAAAAACTTGTTCGATCAATTTGAAATGACACAGCCTTTCTTCATGAAAAAAGCATCCCGTTTTTTTGCTTAGGCAGGGTTGAGAGGTTTGTGGCACAAATGACACGATAATATGTCCGGTTGCAGTATACATAAACATGTAGTATATCTATAAATAATTGAATGATAGGACGAGTATCCATCTGCCACTCCACATGCAGTAAGTTCCTCATGACAGATGTGTCATCAGCGGAGGCGCTAAGTGGACAACAGCATGTCACCCTGCACCACTCTCATATTCGTTCTATTAGCCAATTACAGAGCATCATTGGCAGAGGCTTAGGAGCAGATCACCCATTTACTCTGCAGGCCAGCACAGTCACCCAGTCCAGATGGGATGCATCCTAGGTTGCTGAGGAAAGTAAGGTGGAAATTACAGAGGTACTGGCCATAATCTTCCAAACATCCTTAGATACGAGAGTGGTGCCAGAGAACTGGAGAATTGCAAATGTTACGCCCTTGTTCAAAAAAAGGTGTAAGGATAAACCCAGCAACTACAGGCCAGTCAGTTTAACCTCGGTGGTGGGGAAACTTTTAGAAACGATAATCTGGGACAGAATCAGCAGTCATTTGGACAAGTGTGGATTGATTAGGGAAAGCCAGCACGGATTTGTTAAAGGCAAATCGTGTTTAACTAACCTGATAGAGTTTTTTGATGCGGTAACAGAGAGGGACGATAAGGGCAATCCAGTTGATGTGGTGTATATGGACTTTCAAAAGGCATTTGGTAAAGTGTTGCATAATGGGCTTGTCAACAAAGTTGAAGCCCATGGAATAAAAGGGCAGTAGCAGCATGCATATAGAATTGGCTAAGTAACAGGAAACAGAGGGTTGTGGTGAACGGTTGTTTTTCGGACTGGAGGGAGGTGTACAGTGGTATTCCCCACTGGTATGAGGATCACTGCTTTTCTTGATGTATATTAATGATTTGGACTTGGGTGTACAGGGCACAATTTCCAAATTTGCAGATGACACAAAACTTGGAAATGTAGTGAACAGTGAGAAGGATAGTGATAGACTTCAAGAGGATATAGACATGCTGGTGGCATGGGCGGACATGTGGCAGATGAAATTTAACGCAGAAAAATGCAAGGTGATACATTTCGGTAGGAAGAATTAGCAGAGGCAATATAAACTAGAGAGCACAACTCTAAAAGAGGTACATGAACAGAGAGATCTGGAGGCATATGTACACACATCATTGAAGGGGGCAGGGCAGGTTGAGAAAGCAGTTAAAAAAGCATACGGATCCTGGGCTTTATAAATAGAGGCATAGAGTACAAAAGCAAGGATGTCATGATGAACTTATATAAAACAATGGTTCGGCCACAACTGGAGTATTGTGCCTAGTTCTGGGCACTGCACTTTAGAGGCCTTAGAGATGGCGCAGAAGAGATTTACTAGAATGATTCCAGGGATGAGGGACTTCAGTTACGTGGATAGACTGAATAAGCTGGGGGGTTGTTCTCCTTGGAACAGAGAAGATTGAGAGGAAATTTGATGGAGGTATTCAAAATCATGAAGGGTCTAGACAGAATAGATAGAGAGAAATTGTTTCCATTGGCAGAAGGGTCAAGAACCAGAGAATGGAGATTTAAGATGATTGACAAAACAACCAAAGGTGACACGAGGAAAAACCTTTTTACACATGGTGGTTAGGATCTGGAATGCACTGCCAGAAGGGTTGGTGGAGGCAGATTCAATCATGGCTTTCAAAAGGGAACTGGATAAGTACTTGACAGGAAAAAATTTGCAGGGCTACAGGGATGGGGAGGGGCAGTGGGACTAGCTGGATTGTTCTTGCATAGAGCCAGCACGGACTCAATGGGATGAATGGCCTCCTTCCATGCTGTAACCTTTCTATGATTCTATGATAAACAAATTACCTTGAAGGTGAGAACGCCCCTGATTCTCTTCTATTTCCCTGAACCTCCTTGGTCTGTACAATGTGAGTGAGGCGGTAACCAGCAAACTGCTGCGGGCCTTCACCTGCACCATCCATCCCGAATAAGCTTCTAAAAGCCGAAAGATATCTTTCTGCAATTTTTCTACTTGCTAGCGGGTAACTGGCTTTCATTCTATATTTCTTCCGGACACATGGCTGAAAGGATAATTCAGCGGCAAAGGAGACTGTTGGTGAGAATACACCCATGATGATACATTGCCACAAAAACAGAACAACTTGTGAAACGATAGAAAACACCCAATAACACACAATATAAAGATAACATATGCTTTTTTAGAATCAGTTAAACTGAAAAATATAATAAAGCTAACCAAATAATCATGGAATCATACAGCACAGAAGGAGGCCATTCAGCCCATCATGCCTGTGCCGACTCTTTGAAAGTGCTATCGAATGAATCCCACTCCCCTGCTCTTTCCCAAAAGCCCTTCAAATATTTATTGTACTTTGGCTGATTTCTCAGTGGATCTATCTGTAAATAGATTAAATGTGTTTCATTCTGACTGCACCATACAGAGGTCTTCAGTTGAAAGTAAATCAAAGGAGTCATGCAGAGTTGCGGATAAGGAATAGTTTTTTTTTGGGAGGGAACCTCAGTCAGCTTATCTTAAGGCATTTATCCTCGGTAGGATTTAGCCAGATCCTGAATTTGTATCAGATGCTGCCAAGGAGTGTTGTGGAAATATAATGACAGCATCCAGTGGCCTTGGCGCTTGCCACTTGGATGAGGAATCTGGAGATTTACTGTTAAGTCAAATTCCTGAGTTTTAATGTGTGTTGACAACTGTGATTTAATTATGACACAAATGACACCTCACATAAAGGACCGTGGACCTCATTCATTCACACAAAGCAGTATTTTTCTTCTGCCAAGTTTATTTGCTGTGTAAACAATAATGCAGTTTTATACAGCCAACAAGACCAGTAAAGCATGACACTTCTTTTGAATTTCACCTCACTGGGACTAATACTTGCAATTTTATACCGAGTTTAAAATAGGGACATGGAATCACAATCACAACGCAAGATAACATTTTCAGTCATGACTCATGCATTGATGTTTTTGATGATGACACCACCACTGCATTTCCAGTGGCATTCGCTAGGTTTTTAAAAAAATAGTGGAAGATCAGAAGTAACAGTTTTGCTCTTAAATAATTGTGCATAAAAATGTACTAAGGCAGATAGGGTGGCTCCACATTAGCAGTCTCATATCTGTTCCTGAGAGAATACGGTGGCTTTCTGGTGCAGGCTGTCCCTGGAGTTACTCTTCCCCATGAATCTCCTCCGCTAAATAATAACTGTCCTTACGCAAAGTACTCTGCTGTGAGGATAAGGTTAAAATGACATTCATTCATAATTTGTAATTACCATTTGTGCACAAATTATGGGGTGTTACCTTTTTCCAGTCAAGCCAAAGCTTGCTTGACTGGAAGATGATAGCACCCCACAATAAAATAGGATAACACCCTGTAATTTTGAATAGAATTTGAGGTCCTGTTAATCATGGCCAACATTAGAGAGTGGCTGTATGACTCAGATTTCAGATGGTGTTGCCGGATACCAGAAGTGCTAGAGGTGCTATTATGCTAATTATTAGAAAAAAAACCCTCAAATCTGAAAAAATACACACATCATACATAAAAATATAAACTGTTCTTCTCAGACCTATACAGAAAGGCACATACATTGAAACGCAGATATAAGTGATCTAGTTTCCTCATTACTTTGTTACTTTTTCAACAACAACAAACCACTATTCAAATGAATAATCAAGGTAGGAAATTAAAATGCTTAGCTTTTCCAAAGAACTGCTGGCACTCATATATTTAACACATGATATGTATTACGACAATGCGAGTGGGACTTACGATATGGGCTCATGAATCTGTTTTTCCATTGCTTCTTATAAGGATTAATTTTATAATGTGCAACACATTTAGAATTCTATCATGATGTATTTTCCCCTCACAGTATGATATTCTGTGGCTTAAATCATTATATCAAATCACTCAATTGAACCATAATTATATGTTGCGACAACAGTTTCCCCAGGGTATCATTAAAACTATTTCAATATGATTTTTTTATGTAATGGGTCCCCTTGCACTTTGCTTGTAGAGACTACTGTATTTCCAAATTGACAAAACTCCTGAATATTCTATCTATTTTGGAACAGTGTAATTTTTTTTTGTGTAACAACTCAATTTGGTTTGTCCTTTTTCTTGCTGTAACAATCTTTTCCATAATCTACTGGAAAAAAGTAAATAATAGAAGTCAGGATTCATCAGCACTGCTGTCGTCAAAAGAAACAGAGGGAAAGATGCCAAGCTGTTTTATATTTTCTTTTTTAAATTAATTTTTGTTTCTTTGAGCTCGTTAAAGTGAAGGATGTATTGGGTCCAAAAAAGGCCACATACTGACTAAAGTTCCCACTACGCTGCCCTAAGCATATGCCTTAAATACAGCCTCAGAAGTGTGACCTCACTGCACAAACATGATATTTTCATTCATCATACCAACTACCCTTGTGATCTTTCCAAGTGAGTGACAAATTACATTTTTGTGCTGTGATCCTGGTGAAACTCATTTCACTTTGTACCCTTTCGGTTGGCAGTGAACAAGGACTTTTACCCTGTATAAATCTGGAATGGATTTAAACACAGGTCCCAGAGGTGAAAGGACAATGTGCCAAGCACTGAGCCACCTAATCCCTAGCTATGCTGCATTGTTAACTGGCTAACTGCACTGCACTGACTAACAGGGTTGCTGAGGGTAATGCGTTTGATGTAGTGTACATGGATTTTAGCAAGGTTTTTGACAAGGTCCCATGTGGCAGACTGGTCAAAAAAGTAAAAGCCCATGGGATTCAAGAGAAAATGGCTAGTTGGATCCAAAATTGGCTCAGTGGCAGGAAGCAAAGGGTAATGGTTGTCGGGTGTTTTTGCGACTGGAAGGTTGTTTCCAGTGGGGTTCCGCAAGGCTCAGTACTAGGTCCCTTGCTTTTTATGGTATATATTAATGGTTTGGTCTTGAATGTGGGGGGGCTTGATCAAGAAGTTTGCAGATGATACAAAAATTGGCCGTGTGGTTGATAGTGAGGAGGAAAGCTGTAGACTGCAGGAAGACATCAATGGACTGGTCAGGTGGGCATAAAAGTGGCAAATGGAATTTAATCCAGAGAATGCTTTTGTGGAGGCTAAACAAGGCAAGGGAGGACACAATAAATGGGAGGATACTGAGTGGTGTAGAGGAACAAAGGGATCTTGGAGTGCATGTCCACAGAACCCTGAAGGTAGTAGGACAGGTAGATAAAGTGGTTAAAAAGGCATTTGGGATACTTTCCTTTATTAGCTGAGGCATAGAATATAAGAGCAGGGAGGTTATGCTAGAGCTGCATAAAACATTGGTTAGGCCACAGCTTGAGTACTGTGTGCAGTTCTGGTCACCACATTACAAGAAAGATGTGATTGCACTAGAGAGGATTCAGAGAAGATTTACAAGGATGTTGCCAGGGCTAGAGAGTTTTAGCCATGAGAAAAGATTGGATAGGCTGGAGTTGTTTTCTTTGGAACAAAGGGGGCTGAGGAGAGATTTAATTGAGGTATATAAAATTATGACAGGATTAGATAGAGTGCATAGGGAGGACCTATTTCCCTTAGCAATGGGATTAGTGACCAGGGGGCATAGATTTAAAGTCATTGGTAGAAGGATTAGAGGGGACCTGAGGAGAAACTTTTTCACCCAGAGGGTGTTGGGGTCTGGGACTCACTGCCTGAAAGGGTGGTAGAGGCAGAAACCCTCAACTCATTTAAGAAGTACTTGGATGTGCACTTGAAGTGCCGTAACCTGCAGGGCTATGGACCAAGTGCTGGAAAGTGGGATTAAGCTGGATAGTTCTTTTTCGGCCGGTACGGACACGAAGGGCCGAATGGCCTCCTTCTGTGTCGTAACTTTCTATGATACTATGATTGTATGCAATTTTGGGCCCTCTGCCTTCAAAAGGGCACTCACATGATAGAAAGAGTCAGAGAAGAATGACAAGGGCTCGGTGCTCTAATTTGTAAAGAGAGTCACAGAGCTACCGTTGTTTTCATTGGAGAAAGGAAGACTGAGGGACGCTTGATCCAGTCTAAAAGGCTGAAAGGCTTGGATCATGTAGATGTAAACAGGCAAATTGTGAAAACAGAATTAGAGGATGCAGATTTAAAGTTAACAGGCTCCAAGTGAGACTACAGATTAGAAGAAATTTTCTTCCCCTATGAGTAGTGGACTTACCAAGTCCAGGATAAGAGACTTTTTTTCTGCAGCCTGTCAATCAAGGAAATAATCACATTTTGCTGGGTGAATAAACACTAGTGTTGCTCCTGGTGAGAAATAGGGCCAAGCTCACTTGAAATTTCTACCCTCTGTGTAAATTAGCAGTGATTACCTAATCAAGCAACTGAATGTCTGTAACTAAAGAGAGTTTGCAATTCCACATACAGATGGAATGGGCAACAGCATGCTGAACCTTTCTTAAGTTATTAGTTCGTCTTGTCACTGTAGATGTCCATCATTTGTCCACCCACTCTCCAATTCTATAGGGATCCTGAGGGATCTTGTGCATGTATTATAATAAGATGACAAAATCCATTTATCCTGATATTCTTAAAGGAACTTGTGTATCCAGTTGGATAATTCATCCATTATGATGCAGATCACCATCCTTTCAATGAATATTCTACTGAATGCTGTCTAAAACTCAAGGACAACTGCTCTAACTTTGTGCTAGGCATCAAGAGAATTACTCCATTTCTGGACCATGAGACTCATGGAATTACAAATCAACCACTTTAATCTAAAGCCAGTTAGCAGGTTCTTGTGTTCAGATGTTCCAACAGCATTTCATCACTATAGTTTCCAAGAACTTTATCAGAATTAGCACTAAGAATACTGATGTGTAATTATTTGCATCTGAGTTGATCTCTCGTTATGGAAATGGTTGCTACTTTCTAATCAGATGGGACAAAAAGCAGATGATTTCTTGGATAGACCTTTCAGAACTTGACTAACAATGGCATTGAAGCCAGTAACTTTGTTTTGGGGATCAAATTTTTGAAGGGAATATCTAATTTCTTCAGCTATTTTTTCTTCCATTTGCTAATTTTAGTAAAAAACATGAGCGTTCAAAGCAAGGAATGCAATATTTTACTTCCAATCTATTTGTTACCACGACTGGTAAATTTCCTGCCTGTTCCCTCTCTGAAGCAGCCTTCCATCTCAAGCTCTCCACCGCGGCACCGAGTTAGATGCCAGCAACACTCCCTAAGTGGTTCCTGAAGAACTCAACAATGAGTGCGCAGAAAAAACAACTAACTAATGAAGAAGAAATGAACAGGCATTGAAAGAAGAAAACTGACAGACGGTCACAACAGTCACAGAGTGGAGTTACGATGCGTGTGGCGCTTTGCACAAGCAGTGTGTTTTGGGCTTCAGAAGGGAGTCTCACACCACTTGATTTTATTATACTCAGGAGTCAGATTGGGACCCGAGTCTGGAGCTTTATTGCTACTTTCACATCAACGCACACCCCAAACTGCTCGACATCAATGTGAAAGTGCAGCCTTATAGTCATGTTCATATGTTACCCTGACTATTCCTTAATGCTTTAATTTGCCTTTTGGGTGCTATTTTGCTGATGTTTGGCATTATTATTCGCAATACTGTGTTTCTCACTTTTTTCCTGTAATTATTTGTTCCTTTAGTTCTTTTTAAATCTTTCACTTTGCTTTGGGAATTCTGTCCCTCTCATGTTTGGTATTGGCTTTCCTCCTCTGCCTTTTTGCTTTTCTTTCTCTTTTCGCTCCTGGTGGTTCAGTCATTTTTAAAAATCTGTGACCTGACTGCGTTCTTGACTTCTGCACCTTAGAATGTGTCACCAAAGTCCCAGTGATATCACTGAGGGACAAAATCCAACACCGTGTTGGCACTATGTAGTTTGTTATGATGTAAGAAAATTGCACATGTGCATAGCGACGAAAGATTCTGCATGCACTATGGTCTCAAAAACATTGTGAAAGATGAGTTAAGACAAGTCAAAATGAATGACCAATGCTTGTAAAAGAGGCCCATGCATGACAGGGTGATAGGGACGAGTTTGGGTGGCAATATTATCATACAGACTCCCTGAAAGAGCAAGAAGGTTGGAGGAAGAAAATTAAGAGAGGAAAAAATAAGAAAATGGAAAACTGTCAAGGAACACAAAAACTTTCTTACATTTTTGGACACTTTCCCATACCCTCAGACACATGCCAGACAGGAATCTTTAAATTATATAGAAAGATGGATTAGCAAAGAGGAAAATATACCATTTTGCACAATATTCTTGATTGACTGATGGGATTGCTACACCTTACAGTTAAATGGCCATCAGGCTCAACAATCTTGTCCCTTTTTTGAACCCATTTCTACCTTCTGCTCCAATGACCTTTCCTGGTAACTATCCCCTTTGCGTAAAAGCAAAAGTTCTGCCTGACTTTCTTACTTCTAGTTTCCCAATTTTCAATAATAAAAACAGAACTAGTTGGGAATGCAGAGCAGCTCAATCAGTATCTGAAAAGAGATAGTTTAATGTTTGGGGTGTAGACCTGATGTCAGGAATGAGGAACCCAGTTCTGATAGAGTCTTCAAGCTTAATGTTAACCTGTTTTTATCTCTTCACAGATGCTGATGATTATACTACATACTTCCAGCATTTTCTGCTTTTATTTCAGCTTCTCAGCATTTGCAGTTTTCCTTTTTTTTAATCTCTTCCTAATTTTTAATTCACATTTCTTGGCTGTTGGGTACTTTACCACCTGCTTCACAAAATGTGTCTTACTCACAGAGGTGTGGCATTTAATATGACTCCATTTTTCACATGAGGGGAGAATCACAAGATGAATCAATTCAGAAAAAAATACAGATCACCCATCACAGCATTCAGCTGTTTCTTAGATGACTTGAAGGTTTTTGCCTTCAGAACCCGACTTGGAAGTCCATTTCACATTTTGACCAGTCTGAGTTAAGAAGAATAGGTGTAGTGGTGCTGGAAATAGATCTGACCATTTTCCACCAGGATGATAGTAACAGACTTCAAGAGGACATAGACAGACTGGTGAAATGGGCAGACAGATGGCAGATGAAATTTCATGCAGAGACGTGTGAAATGATGTATTTTGGAAGGAAAAATGAGGCAAGGCAATATAAACTAAATGGCACAATTTTAAAGGGGGTGCAGGAACAGAGACACCTGGGGGTTTACGGACACAAACCTTTGAAGGTGGCAGGACAAGTTGAGAAGGCTGTTAAAAAAGTATATGGAATCCTTGGCTTTATAAATAAAGGTCTGGAGTACGAAAGCAAGGAAGTTATACTAAACCTTTATAAAACACTGGTTAGGCCTCAGCCGGGGTATTCTGTCCAATTCTGGGCACCACATTTTAGGAAGGATGTCAAGGCCTTGGAAAGGGTGCAGAGGAGATTTACTAGAATGGTACCAGGAAAGAGGGACTTCAACTATGTGGAGAGATTAGAGAAGCTGGGATTGTTCTCTTTAGAGCAGAGAAGGTAAAGGGGAGATTTAATAGAGTTGTTCAAAATTTTGAGGGGTTTTGATAGACTACATAGGGAGAAACTGTTTCCACTGACAGGAGGGTCGGTAACCAGAGAACACAGATTTAAGGTGATCGGCAAAAGAATTAGAGGGGAGATGAGGAGAAATTTTTTTACGCAGCGAGTTGTAATGATCTGGAATGCACTGCCTGAAAGGGTGTTGGAAGCAGATTCAATAGTAACTTTCAAAAAGGAATTGGATAAATATTTAAAAAGGAAAAATTTGCAGGGCTATGGGGAAAAGGATGGGGAGTGGGACTAATTGGATAGCTCTTTCAAAGAGCCGGCACAGGCATGGTGGGCTGAATGGCCCCCTCCTGTGCTGTATGATTCTATGATCTTTTGGCGACTTTCTGAGAATCATCAACAAAGATCTTCTTTTAGGTGTTTCATTTTTAAGGAAATTGGCTAGAATCTCCACTTACGTATAACACAACTCCTTAAGAGAAAACTCCCTGCAATTTGTAAGACAATCAAATCAGTTACAGTACTTTCAATAAAATATACTCCTTAATACCTATGCAGCAAACACTGCTGGTAAACCAAAACTATCTCAATGATATTTATGATGGAATCTTTAATCCAGCAAGGCATAAATATTAGATTTAGATTCAGTATGAACCATTCTTCCTTGTTTGTGGAAAGAAAACGATTCAATCATACTTAAACGCCACAAGTCTGCCAGAAATAGTTTTGAAATTCAATGCCATGCCTGAATTATTTCAAATGTAAATGAAACTTCCTTCCAGTTATAAATCCACATCAAGATGTGTTTCACTTTTAATTTTTAAATTATTTCTGCAGAAGACAGAAAGTTGAACTAAATCAGAATGGGTAAAAGGCACAATCAGTGGGGGGAGTGAGAGGGAAGTGTCCCACTAAATAGTTTCTTTGCACGGGTTATACAATTCTTCAACCCAGCTCCTAATCTTAATTCCAACCCACCACCCATAGTATAGCCTGTATAAATTTCTTTGGTAGTGTGCTACTACCTGCCTTTGGAGGTGTTGGGAAAACTTGACAGGCATCCCACATATTCTACATTAGGGGTTAATGGTTAAACCTGGGCATGCTAACCCGTTCAAAGCAAAGAATAACGATGCAGGTTTCGGGTCATAAGGACACTCAGTTTGCTCATGGAAGTCTTGCTGTGAACACAAGAATAGTGCTGAAAACAACAGTACAATAATGTACCGTCTGTGCCTGGCCAAGGGACTCTCCACTTCACCTCCCCATCTTATAGTTTCAAATGCAGGGTTGATGACAGTATTGGCATCTGAGGAATTCCCAACCCTCTGCCTGCATTGCTGTCAAGAAGGTTGCACTGTTGCTATGGAGATGGCATCACTGGGATAGGTCACTACTCGCAGCTTTTGGATACTGCCCTCAGACTGCCATAATTGAACAAAACAGAGTGAGAAGCTGATCTCATCACTGCATAAAATCAATCTGTGCTGAAAAAAATACATATTTCTGTGAATCATATCATGGGAAGGCAGGAATTGACAATCAATCATATTACATTTTTGTGAAGAACTAAAATGATCAAATGTTTCTTTTGCTGTGTTCTGCAATCAACGTACCAGTGCCCACTGTCAAAAAATAACTGCCAAAGTGAGTGAGTGAAGGAAGTATGGCACGGGTTTAAAAAAATCAGAGGGGGCTAAATTGAGCCGCGTAGCGGCCGTTTTGTAGGCATTACGCGGACTCCTAAGCCCTGAAAATGGTGTCCGAGATGCGTGCGCACACTTCCGGTGTGACGTTCACAGGATGCCATCTTGGTAATGCCGTTTCCGTACGCGCACCTAACGAATGCTAGCAGCATGCAAAGTGGGGAGATTATGACGGTAATCAGTGTGCAACGCTGATTTGAAGCAGCCGGTGGCATTTTCGTACTCCCCACTCCAGCCAAGCACTGTCCTAACCTTGCACAGCTGAACTAGAGTTAAAGGGCATGAAGGACCCCCCACCAGCGCTATTTAAAGGGAGCATGCAGGAGTTACAGGTTAGTTGCTGGATTTGTTATTCTGGTTGCTGGTACAATTGTTGGTGTTTGTGGAAGTTTCCTATACTTGGAGAAAGTTGCAATATTATATAGAAAGCGGTCTGGCTGGTTATGCAGTATTGTAAGTGGCATTTCAAACAGTGTGCTGAACAAGGTTGCTGCCAGAAATAGGTGGCCTACGGAGGCTTCTTCTGGGAATTGAACATGACTGGGAGTATGCAGAGAGATCATGCAGAGCAGGACAAGCTGCAAGAAGAGGGAGGAGGACGCCATATCCAACAAGGGTCTTCAGGGACCAATTCTCTTACCTCAACTTCAGTGACGACCAGTGCATCCGACGGCTGTGGTTCACGAAAGAGGTTGTGACTGAAATTTGTCAACTGCAGCCACAATTGCAGCCTCAGAGCAGGGCAAGGAAAACACTGCCTATGGCTGTCAAGGTAACTGGCGCTTAATTTTTACGGCTCTGGATCCTTTCAGGCTACTGCAGATGATATAAGCAATATCTCGCAGTTTGCTGTATAAGGGAGGTCATGCGCTCAGAAACAGATTCATGGCTACTGGGCGACAAGGGTTATCCTCTTATGAAGTGCTCATGACTCCAGTCCAGAATGCGTGCACACATGCACATCAGGCGTACAATGAGAGCCATGCTGCCACACGGAACACACCATAGGTGTCCTCGAGCAATGCTTCCGCTACCTGGACCAGTCTGGAGGAGCTGTGCAGTACTCAGCAGGTATCAAGATTTGCCGTTGTACGCTGCATGCTGCACAACCTCGCATTATGAGGGAACAGCCCTTGCCACCGCCTATCTGGCGAGAACCTGAGCCAGAGCCAGAGGAAGAGAAGGATGAGGTGGAAGAGAAGGAGGAGGAAGTGGAGGAGGAGTTGGAGGAGGAGATGGAGGAGAAAGTGGAGGAGGAGGAGGAGGAGGAGGAAATGCAGCAGGAAGTGGAGGAAGAAGCAGGGAGGCAACAAGGTAGACAGACCCTGTCTGCCAGGGCTCTGCGTGATCAGTTGATTAATGAGCGATACCTGTAACCTCAAGGACACCTTCCCATTCACCAACAGTCCCACACTCCTTACCTTTCCTCTCCCACATGCCCATCAAATTGTCCTCCTTATGATTAGATATTGCTTTCTCCCTCAGCTCATCGCAGAAATGAAAACCAACACCAAATGCAAATTCAAATGCAAATTTATAAATAAACACACGTAATAATTCAAACAAAATGAGACTATTCACCCTTGTGCATTCCCTTAGTGCCTTTTGTTTGTGTGCCTTTACCTATCCTAGTGCTCCTACGAGGTGCTTCCCCAATGGCTGGAGTGTGAGTGATGGAAGGCTGCAGACTTTCAATGGAGGAGAGTGCAGATGGCCTTGGAGGACAACTTCGAGCAGCTCTGGGCCGGGAGGGCCCGGTTGCAGACTGCACCTTTGTGGCCTGGGCTGCATCAGTCTGGGCTGACTGGCTGACAGGCAATGGCAAGGGCACTGGCGGAGTGGCAGAGGTGAGAGCAAGAATGCTGTCATCCTGAGATAGGTCAGCAGGTCCGACTTCCATGGCGCCACTGCCACTCTCCTGGGGCGGCGCCTCAACAATCCTGGTGATCTGCTGGAGAACAGATTGCTGGACTGCTGTGACGCCCTGGAAGCCCCGTTCCACAGTGGAACCCAGAGCCACGACAGCAGCAGTCTGAACTTCCAAAGCAGCAATCAGACCTTTGATGGCAGATGTTTGTGCTGCAATGGAAGCTGTGACATTGGTCATCAGACGCTGTATCATGGTGGGTTCCACAGGTGTGCTGATGGAGGAGACCACCCATTCCATGTGGGAAAGGATGGGCTCCAAGCTCTATGCAAATCCCTGTGCCAAGTTGGAGCTGGACTCCTCCATGCCCCTTGATATTGCGTGCAGGCTTCCAGTGCACCAGGTATTTGGTTGTATACGCCCATCAGCCTTCTTCTGTCACCTGGCCTTATCTGACTCCTCTGCAGCAGAATTAGTGTGCAACCTCACCCTTCAGCGAGCTGAGCATCTGCAGTATTCGTTCCCCTGCCCCGGCTCCTGCGCACTTGTGCTGCTGTCGCACCACGTGCAGCTGTCGCACCACGTGCAGATCCCTCCTCTAGCCTCGCCCCTAAAATATGCGCAGTGTCAGTCTCAGCTGGTGGTTGCGAGTGTAAGATCGAGTGACAATGTGTCTGCATCATCACTGTCATTGTTCTCTGCCTCCTCTGACTGGGCTGGTTCCAGTTCTTGGGTATCTGCAATGACAAAGGGACACAGGTTGAGTTGTGGTGAGGGGAGAGGAGAAAGTAAGACGTGCATGCTGACACCATCTGCAGCATGTGAGTCAGAAAAGATTGTGGGATGAGGGAGAAATGGGAAGCGAGAAGGAGGATTAGGTATAGAGAGACCCTCATCATCGATACCTCCAGCATTGCCAGTCACCACGGCCACAGCGACGGCCCACGCAATGATCGACAGCACTGTCTCCTCCATGGGGGTGAGGACATGTAGGCCTGTCCTCTCTCAGGTCTTTCCTGCTGCCTGTTGCTATGCGCCACGTTCTCCTGCAAGAAAGAGGGAAATGTGTCAGTGGATGTCCTGCAAGGTGTTTGGGTGATGTGGCTGTCATGGTTGAATCGCTGCCAGTGTGTGTGACCTGCGAGTTTTGGGTGTGCGGCTTGCAACAGTGGTATCATGTGAGGGCGAGATGCAGCATCTGATTTGAAGAGTTGCGTACTGATGAAAAGAGTTTGTTGGTAGGTGGGTGTAATGCGTGGAGCAGTGGCTGAGGATAGTGGTGCAGCTGGTAGGATATGCCACATGACAGTTGAAGTCACTCACCTTGACCTCTCGTGTCAAATCATTGAACGTCTTCATGCACTGCATCCATGTGCGTGGTGCGATGCTCCTGGCATTCACCTCGTGCACGACTTCCTCCCACTGCCTCTTCAGCAAGTGTCTGGAGGGCCTCCTGCCCCCCTGTGGATAAAGGGTGCCTCTCCATCCATCCACCTCTTGTACCAAGGCCTCTAGTGCATTGTCCGAGTACCTTGTGCACACTTTCTCGCAGGCCCAGCCATTCCTCAGTATATTGCAGCACAGAGTTAGTTGCCACACCAATTCCAGGTCTCCCTGCAGTCACAGTGCACCTCCCCTTTAAGAGGTGCAGGCTGCCTTTAAGAAGTGCGAGCCACTCCCGATATCGGGGCCCCCTGCTGGTGCATGCGACCAATCAACAGTGCAGGTAGCATTGGCTGCGTGAAGCAATCACTGCAATCACCAGGCAGCACGAATGTTACTTGCTGCCTGCATCTCAACGACCGGGCGCGGGTTAATCACGCATCGCGATCCCAGTGCCCATTCTCGGGGGTTAACTAATTTAATCCCCAGAGTGTCTATTGACACCACTGTGTAAGCCAATGAATTGCATTGCATCAGCCAATGAGTTGGAGACAGGGAAGGACTTATGGTAGCCTGACAGCAAACAGCAAAGCAAACAAAGTCTATTTACAGAGTCTATTTAAACATGCATGACCGAAACTACAGCAAAGTCTCCCAATAAAAGCACTGTGATTTCTCCAGCAAAATGCAGTGAGTGGAGGATAGCTACATAATACAAATTATGTGCATAAAATCAATCCCAGTCACTTACAGCAGCGTGGTCTCCAGGCATGATTTAAGGGGGAATTACCCAATCATTTCCATTCTGGCCTGGTATAATGGTGTCATTATATGCAGCCCTTAAAATTCACTTGTCTGTGCATTTTTCAGTGAGGGAAAGAAGGATGTTTGCACTACAATGTAAATGGTGATATATGTAAATGGCATGAGTATAACTAAGTGGAAAATCAGGCCCACAAAGAATATGTGCTACTGATATTGTTGGCATGAAAGGACTCCATGTTGTTGGCTTAATTAAGGAACAAACAATGTCATTTGCTGGAACCACCAAATTGAAAACATGGATTTAGCTTTTTGGCATGGAAAACAAATATAGTAGATGTGTGTCTGTTTTTTTATCATTTTGCACAAGTTTTCACAGGTCGTGGTGAACTATACATGCTACACCGAATACACGTTACATTATAAAATACAGGATACTTGTAGGCACGTGGGGCATATCTAGTTGTACAGCTCTATACATTAGGGTAGGGATGTTCAGCGACAGGAGCAGGCACAATCCTGGACAAGCTTCCACATTTCCCCCCATATCTCATCTTTTATATTTGGATGTAAAAAAATTTAACAATATGCAAATCCAACAACAACAACTTGTAACTCGCCTTTAATGTAGTAAAACATCCTAAGGCGTTTCACAGGAGCGTTATCAAACAAAATTTGACACTGAGCCACATAAGGATATATTAGGTCAGATGACCAAAAACTTGGTCAAGGAGGTAGGTTTTAAGGCACGTCTTAAAGGAGGAGAGAGAGAGAGGCAGAGAGGTTTAGGAAGGGAATTCCAGAGTTTAGGGCCTAGGCAGCTGAAGGCACAGCCACCAATGGTGGAGCGATTAAAACTGGGGATGTGCAAGAGGCAAGAATTGGAGGAACGCAGAGATCTTGGAGGGTTGTAGGGCTGGTGGAGGTTACAGACAAAAGGAGGGGTGAGGCCATGGAGGGATTTGAAAACAAGGGTGAGAATTTTAAAATCGAAGCGTTCCTGGACTGTTCACATATCACCCCTCAGCAAGCACAGGGGTGATATGTGAACAGGACTTTGTACGAGTTAGGATACGGACAGCAGAGTTTTGGATGAGTTCAAGTTTATGGAGGGTGGAAGATGGGAGGCTGGCCAGGAGAGCATTGGAATAGACAAGTCGAAAGGTAACAAAGGCGTGGATGAGGGTTTCAGTAAAAGATGAGCTGCGGCAGGGGATAAGACGGGCGATGTTAAGGAGGTGGAAATAGGTGGTCTTCGTGATGGGAGTGGCTATGTGGTCGGGAGCTCATCTCAGGGTCAAATAGGATGCCAAGGTTGGGAACGGTCTGGTTCAGCCTCAGACAGTGGCCAGGGAGAGGGATGGAGTCGGTGGCTAGGGAATGGAGTTTGTGGCGGGAACTGAAAACACTTCATGTTCAACTGAACACAAAATCTATTAACGTTTGTATTGCCCTGTTACCATCTTCAGCTTCTCACTTGAGATGAATCGATCTAAAGTGAACTAATTAAGCATCACTATCAACGGATTAACTATTCTCCTTCCAATCGAATCATTTTCTGGTATTGACTCATATCTCCTGGTGCCTTGCAGGCAACTGTTTAGCTGCTTTTTGTAATGGTTTTAGAATCTTACAGCACAGAAGGAGGCCATTCGGCCCATCAAGTTCTGTAGTGCCATGACGCCTGACAGATGGGTCTGTCTCAGCTCGTGGCAACCCCAAATTAACCTTGTTGGATTTGGTACGGCCAGCCATAAATCTGACATAATCCAGGTCACATTGTCACAACCTGCAAGTCCAGTAGTTTCAACAAGGACAAGTGTTAACCCTTCTAACCATTGCACTACCAAGGAATTGGTCAACACTATATCTACGCAAATACCATTCCTGCTGCAAAAGAACAGCATTCATGTCACCAGGAAACAATTATGGAAGTGAGGAGGGGGTTGGGGCGGAGGAAGTCTTAAAGCAGGGGAGGGTTCAGCAAGCTGTTGAAAACAGAAATGCCACCCTGAATACCGTAAGCTTAGTTTTCAAATGTCTGAAATGGAGCCAAGGTAAAACCGGTGGACTATCGGCAAGGGGGAGGGAAATGTCTCCATCACCGCAATGCATGTTAAAAATCAGGAAGGTATTCAAATGTTCCTTACAACAATCTGCAGCTGCCAAGTGGAAAAGGTTGCAATGCTTAAGGATGCAACTTTGAAAAATGTTTCAAAGTAACAATTTCTGTCACACTCAGCAACTTTGGCATAAATATTACAAGACACTGTAGCTCCCCCATTTGAAGGCGTCCTATAATCACAAGAATGTTGCGAGATCATTTCAAATCAAAATGCTTTGTGAATGGATTTGTGATGTTGCAAATGTTTTGAAGTAGGCGGTCAAAATAAAATGAAAGCATACTATGTACTCCGATGGCTTGCGTAGCTCTATTGACAGAAATATATTAGGAGAATGCAAATAGTCTAGATTGCTAACAGATTGCAAGACTGACATTTTCTGGCTGATAAGGAGCAGGTTGTACAATTCATTTTTCTGAATCACTGTTTGAATTAATACCACATGCAATTATTAATAAGCTTGCTGTCCATGTTTTTGGAGTCCATACCTTGGCTCTTTCCAGACTTTTCCTTTGCTCGTGGAATGCAGCTGGACTCTTTAGAGCTGGAATAATAAACAAAACAAATCCAAACTGGTTAGCAGGAAGATCAATAACTCGAATTACAGTTTGTACAATGTCCCAAAATCACACATGCTCGCTGCAGTCGATCTCACAGGATGCTGCGTTCAATTTCATGATGCCACAAATTGCTTTATTGGCAGAAGCTGAAATTAGGCCTCTTCCTAGACATAGTATAATAATTATATATAATCAGCTCTAAGTTATACTTGAAATCACAATGATATCATTCAATTAAAACAAAACCCATCCGTGGATACATGGTGCTCATTATGACAGCACAGAGTGGGAAGGAGCTGCTAAGTGATTTAAACCAAAGAACTAGAGACTAAGGCTGAGCGGAGCATAAAGGGAGCCACGCGAGGAATGAAAAAAGTGACATTATAAGACAACGAGGAGCGCCGAGGGTAAGTCGGTAAGTATTTAATCCATTGGTTAGTGTTTTCAGTTTTTGAGGGTTATTGGGGATAAAAGGAGCGAGAGCAGAGGTCCGAGAGCAGAAGGAGCAGGACCAGTGACCGAGAGCAGAGCATATGAAGCTGAGACCAACTCAAATACAAGCAGAAGTTTGAAAGAGTGGCATCAGAGGACAGCAGGTTGGTCACTGGGTGGTGAGTTATACATTTTTTTGCTCTTTAAGCTAGGGGAGTGGTTTAAACTAGGAACCTACAACTTGCTAATACTTTATTAAATTAATAACTTAAACTAGATAAATTAATTTAAAAAATAACTAAAAATAAACCAAGTGAATTAATTACACAAAAACTTTAAGTAAGTAAATAAATAAAACAAGGTTAGATAGAGATGGCAGTGCAGGTGATGTGCCATAACTGCAGCATGTGAGAGTTTGTGGAGAGCAGCGTGATCCTAGGCAACCACATCTGCAGTAAGTGTCTGCAACTCGAGGAACTTCGGCTTGGAGTTGTTGAGCTGGACTCCAAGGTGCAGACATTGCGGTGCATCAGGGATGGGGAGAGTTAACTGGACATTTCGAACCAGGAAGCAGTCACACCCCTTAGGTTAGGTAGTGGTTTAGATTTGGTCAGTGGTCAGGGACAGGAGGATGTGACTGCGAGTCAGGCAGGTAAGTGGACCCCAGGTGCAGTGATGGAGGAGCCTCAGCGTTTGACTTTGTCCAACAGGTACAAGGTACTTGCTACCTGTATGGATGAGAACAAAGACTTCAGGGGGGATGAGCAAATTGACCATGGCATCATGGTACAGGAGGTCATTCAAGTGGGGGGAGCGAAAAGGAATGTGGCAGTGTTAGGGAGTAGGATAGTCAGGGGGATAGATACTGTTTTCTGCAGCCGCGACCGGGAGTCCTGAAGGCTATGTTGCCTGCCTAGTGCCAGGGTTAAGAACATCTCCTCGCGTCTGGAGAAGATCTTGAAGGAGGGGGAGGATCCAGTTGTCGTGGTCCATGTATGATCCAACGACATAGGTAGAACTACGGATGAGATTCTGCTGAGGGAGTTTGAGGAGCAAGGCTCCAAATTAAAAAGCAAAACCTCAAAGGTAAAAATCTCTAGATTGCTACCTGAGCCATGCACAAATTGGCATATTGACAACCAGATTAGATGGTTAAATGCATAACTGAAAGGATGGTGTGGGAAGTGGGGGTTTCAATTCATGGGGCATTGGCACCAGTACTGGGGAAAGAGGGAGCTGTTCTGTTGGGACAGGCTCCGCTTAAACTGGGCTGGGACCAGTGTCCTGGTGAATCGAATAACTAGGGCAGTAGATAGGGCTTTAAACTAATAAGAGGTGGGGAGGGTTCAGGTAAGGGCAAATTTGTAAGTCTAAAGGGAAAGGTCAAAGCTGTACAGCAGAGTAGTGATTTGCATAAAAACAAGCAGAGTGTGTCAGGAAGGGACAGAGAATTTAACAAAGGTAATAGGGTTTTCGTGACTAAAGTCACATCAGGGAAAAATAGCAAAAAGTTAAAATTAAAGGCACTATATCTGAATGCATGAAGCATTCGTAACAAGATAGATGAATTAATGGCACAAATAGAGATAAATGGGTTTGATCTAGTAGTTATAGTGTTGGACAGATTATAAATCAGGAAATTAGAGGAACATGCAACAGGAGTAATGCAATAATCGTAGGGGACTTCAATCGTCATATGGACTGGGCAAACCTAATTGGCAAAAGTAGTTTGGAGAACGAGTTCATGGAATGCATTCAAGACAGTTTTCTAGAACAATATGTCAAGGAACCAACTAGGGAACGGGCTATTTTAAATCTAGTATTGTGTAATGCGACAGGGTTAATTAGTAATCTTATAGTTAAGGATCCTCTGGGGTAGAGTGATCATAATATGATAGAATTTCATAATCAGTTTGAGAGTGATGTAGTTAAGTCCAAAACTAGTGTCTTAAATTTAAACAAAGCCAATTAAGTAGGTATGAGGGGCAAGTTGGCTAAGGTAGATTGGGAAATTAGGTTAAAAGATAAGAAAAAGCGGGCATTTAAAGCAATAACTCATAATTCTCAATGAATATACATTCCCTTGAGGAATAAAAACACCACGGGAAAAGTGATCCAACTGTGGCTAAATAGGGAAGTTAAGGATAGTATTACATTAAAAAAGAGGCTTACAATGTTGCCAAAAAGAGCAGTAAGCCTGAGGATTAGGAAGGTTTTAGAAATCAGCAAAGGATGACCAAGAAATTGATAAAGAGGGAGAAAATTGAATGAGAATAAACTAGCAAGAAATATAAAAACAGATTGTAAGAGCTTCTACAAGTATATAAAAAGGATGAGATTAGCAAAAGTAAACGTGGGTCCCTTAGAGGCAGAGACAGGAGAAATTATAATGGGGAATACGGAACTAGCAGAGATATTAAACAAATATTTTGTATCTGTCTTCACAGTAGAAGACACAAAAAACATGTCAGAAATAGTGGGGAACAAAGAGTCTAATCAGAGTGAGGAACTTAAATTCAGATTGGTAAAGAAAAAGTACTGGAGAAATTAATGTGACCAAAAGCTGACAAATCCCCTGGACCTGATGGCCTACATCCTAGTGTTTAAAAGAAATGGCTGCAGAGATAGTGGATGCATTGGATTTGATCTTCTAGAATTCCCTAGATTCTAGAACGGTCCCCGTGGATTGGAAGGTAGCAAATGTAACCCCGCTATTCAAGAAAGGAGGGAGAGAGAAAACAGGGAACTTTAGGCCAGTTAGCATGACATAAGTGGTAGGGAAAATGCTGGAATCTATTATTAAAGATGTAGTAACAGGGCACTTAGAAAATCATAATATGATTAGGCAGAGTCAACATGGTTTTATGTAAGGAAAATCGTGTTTGACAAATCTATTAGAGTTTTTTGAGGGTGTAACTACCCAGGGAGATAAGGGGGAACCAGTGGATGTAGTATATTTGGATTTTCAAAAGGCATTCGATAAGGTGCCACACAAGAGTTTGTTACACATGATTAGTGTTCATGGGATTGGGGGTAATATATTAGCATGGATTAAGGATTGGTACTTCCATCCTCCATAAACTCCAAAACTCTGCTGCCTATAACCTAACTCACACCAAGTCCTGTTCTGCCATTACTCCTGTGCTCGCTGACCTACATTGGCTCCCGGTCCAGGAATGCCTTGATTTTCAAATTCTCATTCATGTTTTTAAATCCCTCCATGGCCTCACCCCTCCATATCTCTGTAACCTCCTCCAGCCCTACAACCCTCTGAGATCTCTGCGCTCCTTCAATTCTTGCCTCTTGCACATCTCCGATTTTAAATCGCTCCACCATTGGTGGCCGTGCCTTCAGCTGCCTAGGCCCTAAGCTCTGGAATTCCCTCCCTAAACCTCTTCACCTCTCTACCTCTCTTTTCTCCTTTAAGACGCTCCTTAAAACTTACCTATTTGACCAAGTTTTTGGTCACCTGTCCCAATATCTCCTTATGTGGCTGGGTGTGAAATTTGCTTGATAACACTCCTGTGATGCGCCTTGAGACATTTTACGACGATAAAGGCATTATATAAATGCAAGTTGTTGTTGTTGTTGTTTGACAGACAGAAAAGAGAGAGCAGGAATAAATGGGTCATTTTTGGGTTGGCAGGTTGTAACTAATGGGGTGCCGCAAGGATCAGTACTTGGGGCTCAGCTGTTTACAATCTATATCAATGATTTAGATGAGGGGACTGAGTGTTATATATCTAAGTTTGCTGACGATACAAAGCTGGGTGGGAAAGTAAGCTGTGAGGAGGACGCAAAGAGACTGCAAAGGGATATAAACAGGTTAAGTCAGTGGACGAGAAGGTGGCAGATGGAGTATAATGTGGGGAATGTGAAATTATCCACTTTGGTAGGAAGAATAGAAAAGCAGAATATTTTTTAAAAGGTGAGAGACTGAGAAATGTTGGTAGTCAGAGGGATGTGGGTGTCCTTGTACATGAAATACAGGAAGTTAACATTCAGCGAGCAATTAGGAAGGCAAGTGCCTTTATTGCAAGGGGGTTGGAGTATAAGAGTAAGGAGATCTTGCTGCAAATATATAGGGTTCTGGTGAGACCACACCTGGAGTACTGTGTACAGTTTTGGTCTCCTTACCTAAAGAAAGATATACTTGCCTTAGAGGGGGTGCAACAAAGGTTCACTAGATTGATTCCTGGGATGAGCAGGTTGTCCTATAAGGAGCTATGGGGCACGATTTTAACATTAAAAAACGGGAGGGTTGGGGGTGGGGGGGTCATTCAAAATTGCAACCATTTCAGATTCCCCCCCAATCTACCCATTTCTGATATTCACCGGGGTGGGACAAAGGGCGGGCGACCAACCCGCTCTCAGGAGGCGGGCTGGTGACTAAAACCTTTCTCGGAGGCTGCGGTGCTCTATTTTTACAGATTTTGCAATTTCAACCTCTGGGGGCCAGGATCCCTGGGCCTTCTCCTTCACACCATGTGAGAGGAGGCGGGTAGGCTCCAAACCGCAGGTAGGTGCCTTTCTAGCACAGCTTGAGGGCCCGGAGGAGCAGGAGTGCTTCCCCCAGACTCAACAAGACTACCTGCAGCGATCCCCAATGATCGCGAACTCCCCCCAGAATCTCTGACCCCCCCTCCCATGATCGCGGCCCCCATGATGACCCCCTCCCCACAATGATCGTGGTCCCCCACGATGGCCCCCAATCCTGACACCCAGCGATCATGGACACCCGCGATGACCCCTGATCCCAACACCCAATGATCACGGACACCCGCGATAACCCCAGATCCCAACACCCCCCACCCAGTGACTGAACCCCGATCCCATCCCCCCCATGAATGACTCCCCCATCGTGCTCACCCATGCCCATCGGTGCCCCCATATGCCCGTCAGTGCCCCGTGCCCACCCATGCCCCCCATCCATACAATCAAAGACTTACCTGAAGACTTACCTTTTCACATCCTCTCCCTGGCTGCTCTCCCATCCAACAGAGGCCAGCCTGTCAATCAGGCCGGCCAGTCGGACAGCAAACCGACAAAAAAAATAAAAGACGTCCTTACGTCAAAATCGTAAGGACATCTGGGAAACCCGTACTTCCGCAATTTGAACCCCCACCCCCTTCCCAGCTCGGGGTCAAAATCATGGCCATTGAGTGAAATGGGCCTATATTCTCTGCAGTTTAGAAGAATGAGAGGTGATCTCATTGAAATGTATAAAATTCTTAGATGGCTTGATGGGGTAGATGCTGAGATGCTGTTTCCTCTGGCTGGAGAGTCAAGTTCCGCACCCATGAGGACGGCCTCAACCGGGATCTTGGCTTCATGTCACGCTACACGTAACCCCACCAGCGAACAAATGTTATCTGTTTTTAATATAACGGGTCATTTGCTGTCTTTCTCTTCCTTCCGGATGTTTCTATGTTTCTGCCTCTCTCTCTGTTTTTTTTTGGTTGTTTGTATATTCGGTGGCCTTGTAGGTAACACCTCTCTGTCTGCACACTGTGATTGCCTTGGCAACGGGCAGTTGGAAAGACGATCTGTAATCACCAGGTATTGTTCTCTGATTTATAAATGCGAAGGGTTCGAGGATTTCATTTCCACAACATTCACCTGAGGAAGGAGGAAGCCTCCGAAAGCTTGTGAATTTCAAATAAAATTGTTGGACTATAACTTGGTGTTGTAAAATTGTTTACAATTGTCAACCCCAGTCCATCACCGGCATCTCCACATCACGGCTACCATCGACACCACAAACTGCCGGCTCACAGTGGAAAGGATATCCAAGAAGATCGCGCATATAGACACAGACATCAAGTTTTTACAGAGCTGCAAGAAAGCAGACAAGATCCCGAAAGGACTACAGATCACGAACCCACTCAAGTCCACATACAACTCGGATTACACTGAGAGACTCTGCCGTCGTACCTCTCGCACACTCCGCAACCATCTCGTACACCAACTCTACAGCAGACGCCGCAACCTCGAAACTAAGATAGAGTCCATACTCTCAACCTGTACTCAGGACACAGCAGACCAGCTACGAGATACCGCCAAACAGACGAGGCAACGGAACGGCGCTGCCCACATGAAAACCAAGAGCAGGAAGCTTGAGAAACTCGGCATCACCACCAGCATCGACCAAGCTTCCCCTGGTACCACGGTTGCAACCACAGGGAAGTCTATCGTCAATTTGTTCGACCACACCCTTCAACCAGACGAAATCGAAGTTCTCAGCCGAGGGCTCAATTTCTGCCCCACTACCAAAATGGACCCCATTAGTCTCGCGGCGGAAACAGAGGAATTCATCAGGAGAATGAGGCTCCGGGAATTCTTCCACAAACCCCAAGATTTCAGCAGCGAACCCAATGAGACAATCAACGATCCGGAACAGCAGACAGAGGGATCCGCGGTACAGCAACCGAAGAGGAAAGAGTCACACTGGACTCCTCTGGAGGGTCGCTGCCCTCAGCTTGACATGTATGCTCAAGCTGTCAGGAAATGCGTCAATGCCAGATTCATCAGCCGCACTCAGAAGACAGTCCAGAATGTCACCCGAGCACAACGCAACGCCATCAACGCTCTCAAGACCAACCGCAACATCGTCATCAAACCAGCGGACAAAGGAGGAGCCATCGTCATACAGAACAGAACGGACTATTGCAAAGAAGCATACCGACAACTGGACAACCAGGAACACTACAGACGGTTACCCGCAGATCCGACCAAAGAACACACCCACCAGCTCAACAAACTGATCCAGACCTTCGATCCAGACCTTCAAAGCATCCTACGCACTCTCATCCCACGTACTCCCCGCGTGGGAGACTTCTACTGCCTCCCAAAGATACACAAAGCCAACACACCCGGACGTCCTATCGTATCAGGCAACGGAACCCTGTGTGAGAACCTCTCTGGATACATCGAGGGCATCCTGAAACCCATCGTACAGGGAACCCCCAGCTTCTGTCGCGACACTACAGACTTCCTACAAAAACTCAGTACCCACGGACCAGTTGAACCAGGAACACTTCTCACCACGATGGACGTCTCGGCACTCGACACCAGTATCCCCCACGATGACGGCATCGCTGCGACAGCATCAATACTCAACACCAACAACAGCCAATCTCCAGACGCCATCCTACAACTCATCTGCTTCATCCTGGATCACAATGTCTTCACCTTCGATAACCAGTTCTTTACCCAAACACACGGAACAGCCATGGGGACCAAGTTCGCACCCCAATACGCCAACATTTTCATGCACAAGTTCGAGCAGGACTTCTTCACTGCACAGGACCACCAACCAACGCTATACACCAGATACATCGACGACATTTTCTTTCTATGGACCCACGGCGAGGAATCACTAAAGAGACTACACGATAACATCAACAAGTTCCATCCCACCATCAAGCTCACCATGGACTACTCCTCAGAATCAGTTTCTTTCTTGGACACACGAATCTCCATCAAAGACGGGCACCTCAGCACCTCACTCTACCGCAAGCCCACGGACAACCTCACGATGCTCCCCTTTTCCAGCTTCCACCCTAACCACGTCAAAGAGGCCATCCCCTATGGACAGGCCCTGCGAATACACAGGGTCTGCTCAGACGAGGAGGAACGCGATGGACTCCTACAGACATTGAAAGACGCCCTAGTAAGAACGGGATATGACGCTCGACTCATCGATCGACAGTTCCGACGGGCCACAGCGAAAAATCGCACAGACCTCCTCAGAAGACTAACATGGGACGCAACCAACAGAGTACCCTTCGTTGTCCAGTACTTCCCCGGAGCGGAGAAACTACGCCATGTTCTCCGCAGCCTTCAACATGTCATCAATGACGACGAACACCTCGCTATGGCCATCCCCACACCTCCACTACTCGCCTTTAAACAGCCACCCAACCTCAAACAGACCATCGTTCGCAGCAAATTACCCAGCTTTCAGGAGAACAGCGTCCACGACACCACACAACCCTGCCACGGTAACCTCTGCAAGACATGCCAGATCATCGACACAGATACCACCATCACACGAGAGGACACCACCCACCAGGTGCATGGTTCATACTCCTGTGACTTGGCCAACGTTGTCTACCTCATACGTTGCAGGAAAGGATGCCCCAGAGCATGGTACATTGGCGAGACCATGCAGACGCTGCGATAACGGATGAACGGACACCGCGCAACAATTGCCAGACAGGAGGGTTCCCTCCCAGTCGGGGAACACTTCAGCAGTCAAGGACATTCAGCCACCGACCTTCGGGTAAGCATACTCCAAGGCGGCCTTCGAGACACACGACAACGCAAAATCGTCGAGCAGAAATTGATAGCCAAGTTCCGCACCCTTGAGGACGGCCTCAACCGGGATCTTGGGTTCATGTCACGCTACACGTAACCCCACCAGCGAACAAATGTTATCTGTTTTTAATATAACGGGTCATTTTTTGCCGTCTTTCTCTTACTTCCGGATGTTTCTATGTTTCTGCCTCTCTCTCTCTGTTTTTTTTTGGTTGTTTGTATATTCGGTGGCCTTGTAGGTAACACCTCTCTGTCTGCACACTGTGATTGCCTTGGCAACGGGCAGTTGGAAAGACGATCTGTAATCACCAGGTATTGTTCTCTGATTTATAAATGCGAAGGGTTCGAGGATTTCATTTCCACAACATTCACCTGAGGAAGGAGGAAGCCTCCGAAAGCTTGTGATTTTCAAATAAAATTGTTGGACTATAACTTGGTGTTGTAAAATTGTTTACAATGGAGAGTCTAGAACTAGGGGTCATAGACTCAAGATAAGCGGTCAGCCATTTAGGACTGAGACGAGGAAAAATTTCTTCACTCTGCGGGTCGTGAATCTTTGGAATTCTCTCCCTCAGAGGGCTGTGGGTGCTCAGTCGTTGAGTATATTCAAGACTGAGATTGATGGATTTTTGGACACTAAGGGAATTAAGGGATATGGGGATAGGGCGGGAAAGTGGAGTTGAGGTAGAAGATCAGCCATGATCTTATTGAATGACAGAGCAGGTTCGACGGGCCGTATGGCCTACTCCTGCTTCTATTTCTTATGTTCTTATTAATGATTGTACTCTTTGCTTGTCTCAAAGAGCATTCTGCCGTGTTTAATCAAAGTCTTGGAATGACCAGCTTGCATTAGATTTTCTGTTCAAGTAGATCTCCTTCAAAACTTACCTGCTGAAATTCTTTCTGCAATATTTAAAAAACGTAACTTCAGGTAATTTAGGCACTGTGTTTTAACTGAGAAACAAGTGTGTGTGCTTCTTCCAGACATTTAATTATTAAAATGAGGGAACGATTATCTTATCCGGTTCATCCACTTTACTGTCCAATTTTGGAGAGAACTACTGTGAAACATGCTCCGATTCATCACGATGCAGTGCTGCTCTTAATGGGTACAGCAGCTCTTTGCATGCACAAAGGATAAACTACTCCAAACATTACTCTTGAAGAAATGGCAGTTCTTAACTTATGGGCTGAAGGGTGAGATTGAGGTCAAATCAATGTCACACCCAGCCCACTCATTGAAATAGGCAGGTTTGTCACGACAAACAGCCGTAATACACTTCAGAGAAGCTTGCCGTGTAAACAATGTGATCGGTGAATAGCTATCTTGGCTTGCAGTAATGCAGAGGTTAAATTGTATTTAGAAATTCCCCTTCTAGAATTTAATCACATTTGAATATTCAAGAAAAGAACTGTACCTAAGAAAGCGCCAGCTCTTTGCTAAGCATTATGAATTGTATCCTTCTGCAATGACACTAACAGCACATCCAGTGTTTATGACTCCGAACACACAAAGAAAGGCACCTCCTCCATACAGAATGGTTTCTTTTAATGTAAGAGAACCTTCGCTGATGTGATCCTTATCCTTTCACCTGTCAGCTGTGATGATGCATAAACTGAGCTACAAAGTTTTGACTGCAGCAAAATTATCCCTGCTGGCTTTTTTTTTAAAGTTACTGATGGTTA
Organism: Heptranchias perlo; assembly: GCF_035084215.1. Lineage (NCBI taxonomy): Eukaryota > Metazoa > Chordata > Chondrichthyes > Hexanchiformes > Hexanchidae > Heptranchias > Heptranchias perlo. The sequence goes on along the minus strand of NC_090347.1, from coordinate 33,948,120 downwards.
TCTTTCAATTTTGATTAAAATTTTTATGGAGCTGCACCTGGTTTATGTTTATCTCATCCATGTACAGTAACGCAAATGTCAAACATTATCATTTAAAGTGAAAATAAAAATAGCAGTGCGAACAGAAATGTAGCTGAACATTGGCCTAGAAATTGGATTGGGCCTGAATCGGGGCACACGCTGCACGCGCCTAACGCGGCTAGCGGCAGGACCACGGCAAATTGGTCCGCCGGCCTCATTTGTTTATTGCCGTCGAGCTGCAGGCACCATTCGCGGCCTAGAGAGGCAGCTTGCCAGTCCTGGGAAGCAGCAAGATTGGCCGGCTGAGGTGCTAAGCAGGGTCTGGTAAGGGGAGGCAATCGGGAGGTGGCGAATAGTGACCTGCAGCAATCCTGCTAGCTCCACAATAAGGTAAGTTTAAAAAAAAGTTACAACTTACCTTTCGGGAGACAGCCTCCAATGATCCCTTTAAGAACTACTGATTTGGCTGCCAAGTGCCTGAGAATACTGACTGCAGCGTGCACACCACCTGCTGCGGTCAATCGCTAACAAATTTTGTAAAGGGGGCCTAAAAGAGGCATTAGTTTCCCTATAGTTGTTCCCGGCATGTGACGGAAAATCCTCCCTAATATCACTGCATTGTGCAGCAAAGTCATAATGATAGAAACATGCACCACTGGTATTTGTCCATAAGTGGTAGTTAAGTCAGGAGCAAATTGGGACTAGGCATAAACTTACTTAGATTTACAATTTGCTTGTAGTAGATTTTCACACACTGGGGTAGATCTTGACTTTGTCAAGACAATGACATTGAAGTCAATGGAAATAAAAAGCGGGAGAGATGAGAAACGGGCAGCCGACTCGTTATCACCCATTTTACATTTTCGCACAAAGTCAAGATCTACACCACTGACTGTGGCATCTGACTATATTATTTTTCTGACTAGATCCAGTTTGCTGCTCAGTATGCAGTGGAAATGAAGTGATCAGCATTTATCCGGACCCTCGGAAACATCCCATAGCACTTCAAAAAGAATTACATTTCTATTTGAAGTTCAATGACTGCTGCTATGCAGAGCCATTTTGAACTGAGATGAATGACCAGTTATCTGTTCTAGTGTTACTTTGAAACGACAGCACAGAAACAGGCCATTCGGGCCAACTGGTCTATGCCGGCATTTATGCTCCACACAAGCCTCCTCCCTCCTTACTTCATCTAACCCTATCAGCAAACCTTTCTATTCCTTTCTCCCCCATGTGCCTATCTAGCTTCTCCTTAAATGCATCTATGCTATTTGCCTCAACTACTCCTTGTGGTAACGAGTTCCACATTCTTACCGTTCTTTGGATAAAGAAGTTTCTCCTGAATACCCTATTGGATTTATTAGCGACTATTTTATAATTATGACCTCTCGTTTTGGGCTATCCCACAAGTGGAAATATTTTCTCTACATCTACTCTATTATTATCTGAAAGACCTCTATCAGGCCACCCCTCAGCCTTCTCTTTTCTGGAGAAAAGAGCTCCAGCCTGTTCAGCCACTCCTAAAAAGTTAATCGTCTCAGTTCTGGTATCATCCTTGTGAATCTTTTTTGCACCTTCTCCAATGCCTCCATATCCGTTCTATAATATGGAGTCCAGAACTGTGCATTATACTCCAAGTGTGGCCTAACCAAAGTTCTATATAAGTTTATCATAACTTCTTTGCTTTTCAATTCTATCCATCTAGACATTAGCTCTGGTGCTTGATTTGCCTTTTTTATGGCCTTATTAACCTGTGTCGCTACTTTTAGTGATTTGCGTATCTGTACCCCAGATCCCTTTGCTCCTCTATCCCATTTAGACTCTTATTATCCAAGCTGTATATGGCCTCCTTATTTTTCCTACCAAAATGCACCACCTTATCTATATTGAAATTCATTTGCCAATTACACGCCCATTCTGTAGGCTTATTAATGTCCTCTTGCATTTTGACAAATTCTTCCTTTGCTTTAACTACACCCCCACAATTTGGTGTCATTCGCAAATTTTAAAATTGTACTTCCGATTCCCGAATCCAAATCGTTAATATAAACTGTGAACAACAGTGGTCCAAGCACTGATCACCGTGGAACACTACTTCCCAGTCTGAGTAACTACCCTTAATCCCTACTCTCTGTTTTCTGTTTTGTAGCCAATTTGCTATCTATTCTGCTACCTGTTCTCTGACTTCACATGCTCTCACATTAGCCATGAGTCTACAATGCAGTACCTTGTCGAAGGCCTTTTGAAAATCCAAAAATATTACATCTACTACGTTACCCTTGTCTACTCTTTCTGTTACTTCTTCAAAGATTTCAAGTGGTGTTGATAGAGGGAGGAATGCTGGCCAGGTCAGCTTGAGAACTCCCAGTTCTTTGTTGAATAGTGCCGGGAGACTTCTAATGTCCACTCGAACTCCCTGACCTGGTAGACAGGACCTTGGTTTAACAATACAGTTCTGCCTCAGTACCAGCTTCAGGAGTGTCAGCCTCAATTACATACTGTGGTGGGACACGAAACCGCAAACTTCTGATTCAGAGATGATCGTGCCATGAAGAGGCGGCAAAACAGTGTACAGTTAATGAAAAGGTTATAAGTAGATAAAGTTCAAACAGAGCCATCTCTAGGTTATACAATTTGGACATGGTTTATGTATTCTGACATTATCCCTTGAAGAGAAGGGAACTGGCCACTGGGTAGACTGATTCATTGACCTTTCAGCTGATGGCTCTATAGAGAGTAGCATTCCTTTAAGATTCAACAAACACTCGAATCATCTGTTCATACCCCTGTTATCCTATACTGTGTGATAAAGCACAAAGTGGCCAATGCCATACCATACCCTATCAGTTTCTAGCACAGCTGCTATCACCTGTCAATGTTAACTGAGTACTTTGCTCTTTATATAATTCTGATCTGCACAAGCTTTTTAAATCGAAAAACTTCTACCTTAAGATTGAATAAGAAAATACACAGAGAGACTATGAGAATAGATTAGTGGCTAACATAAAAGGGAACCAAAAAGTCTTTTATAAACATATAAATAGTAAAAGGGCAGTCAAAGGAAGCATGGGACCGATAAAGAATAAAAAAAGGGATCTTCCTGTGGAGGCAGAGGGTATGGCTAAGGTACTGAATGAACACTTCACAACCGTCTTGACTAGAGAAGAAGATATTGCCATTGTAGCAGTAAAGGAGGAGGTAGAAACGATATTGGATAGAATAAAAATAGATAAAGAGGAGAAACATAAAAGATTGACAGTACTCAAAGTAGAAAAGTCACCCGGTCCAGATGGGATGCATCCAAGGTCACTGAGGGAAGTAAGGGTGGAAACTGCGGAGGCTCTGGCCACAAATTTCCATTCCTCCTTAGCTATGGGGATGGTGCTGGAGGAGTGGAGGATTGCAAATGTTACATCCTGCTCAAAAAAGGGGAGAGGGATAAACCCGGCAATTACAGGTCAGTCAGTCTAAGGTCGATAGTGGGGAAGATTTTAGAGACAATAATCTGGGACAAAATAAATTGGCACTTGGAGAAGTATGGGCCAATAAATGAAAGTCAGCAAGGAGTTGTTAAAAGAAAATCGTGTTTGACTAACTCGATTGAGTTCTTTGATGGAGCAACGAAGAGGGTTGATGAGGATAGTGTGGTTGATGCTGTGGAAATGGACCTTCAAAAGGCATTTGATAAAGTACCACATTATAGACTTGTTAGCAAAATTAAAGCCCATGGTATTAAAGGGACAGTGGCAGCGTGGATACAAAATTGGCTAGGGGACAGAAAACAGAGAGTAGTGGTGAACACAGTTGTTTATCAGACTGGAGGGAAGTATACAGTGGTGTTCCCCCAGTATTAGGACCACTGCTCTTTTTGATATATATTAATTACCTGGACTTAGGTATAGACAGTATAATTTCAAAGTTTGCAGATGACACGAAATTTGGAAATTTGGTAAACAATTTCTATGATTCTATGATAGTAACAGACTAAAGGAGGACATGGACAGACTGGTGAAATGGACAGACTATTGGCAGATGAAATTTACGCAGGGAAGTGTGAAGTGATACATTTTGGTAGGAAGAATGAGGAGAGGCAATATAAACTAAATGGTGCAATTTTAAAGGGCGTGCTGGAACAGAGAGACCTGGGAATGCACATACACAAATCTTTGAAGGTGGCAGGACAAGTTGAGAAGGCTGTTAAAAAAGTATATGGGATCCTGGGCTTTATTATTAGAGGCATAGAGTACAAAAGCAAGGAAGTTATGCTAAACCTTTATAAAACACTGGTTAGGCCTCAGCTGGAGTATTGTGTTCAATTCTGGGCAGCACACTTTAGGAAGGATGTTAAGGCCTTAGAGAGGGTGCAGAAGAGAGTTACTAGAATAGTACCAGGGATGAGGGACTTCAGTTGGGTGGAGAGACTGGAGAAACTGGGGTTGTTCTCCTTAGAACAGAGAAGGTTAAGGGGAGATTTTATAGAGGTGTTCAAAATCATGAACAGTTTTGACAGAGTAAATAAGGAGAAACTGTTTCTAGCGGCAGAAGGGTCGGTAACCAGAGGACACGGATTTAAGGTGATCGGCAAGAGTGCCAGAAGCAACACGAGGAAACATCTTTTTAGGCAGAGAGTTGTTATGATCTGGAATGCACTGCCTAAAAGGGTGTTGGAAGTGGATTCAATAGTAACTTTCAAAAGGGAATTGGATAAATACTTAAAGGGAAAAAATTTACAGGACTATGGGGAACGAGCAGGGGAATGGGACTAACTGGACAGCTCTTTCAAAGAGCCGGCACAGGCACGATGGGCCGAATGGCCTCTTTCTGTGCTGTACCTACTATGATACTATGAAATTGAATACTTAGGCTGTGCAAAGTGAGGTCATCGCAGGTATTTAAAGGTGTACTGTCCATCTTACACATTTATATTTAGAGAAGTTGGACACCGCAATGAAATTAAATTACAACTAATGTATACAGAAGGACATTATATATGCAAGCACCTCCTGTGTTGGACTTGCGTGTCTGGCGTTGTTATCAATGTGTGAATAAAACCCTTTCTTTCAAGAAGATTACAGTTGTTTTGTGGCAAATCAGTTCAATCCTCTCCTCTTTCAGGATCACTTCTGTCCAATCCCCACTGAATGTCACACACTTTTGTGAAGGCTGCCTATGGCTGAGACTTTTTTAAGACATCCCCTAGAACAAGAATTGACAACATAAGGACTGTGGTTGATACATGTCATGCAGTGACATTATGTACACGGTTTTCTGTAATGCACCAATCATGTACATGATACTCTCACTCTTTTACACAGAAGTTAGTTATTTTAATATCACAATGGGAGGGGGATGGACTAAATTATAATGAATAGGAGTTCTCCAAACAGCGAATCACTAAGTATTTAAAATCAAAGCACAAATGGGAGAACCGGTGACGCAGTTTCCAGCATAGCTCAATTGGCAAAGGGAACGACTTTGTAAGAGTGGCATGGACAAGATGTAGGGTTTATATGAATAGTAATTTTGCTTATTATTGAAAAATAAATTAGGACTTTTTTTTGCCTAACAGTACCAAGAAGCTTTAGAATTTATATTGACTTCAAAAATGTAGAAGCACATGCTGTAGTAATTCTAAAGAGATCAGATTAGTTTTCAAAAAAGGCACATGTAATGTTGACATCAGTCAATGGATGGCAATTGTAACAATCCCAGTTTTAATATGAATGGTCTCTGAATCCCTTATTTTCTCCCCCTTCTCCTGAAGGCAGCAACTTACGCTGGAGCACATTTGCATAGTTTTCATTATGGGTGGTTGGGAATTCTGACTGCTTTAGCCACCGTTCTGACCACTCACTTAATCTAACAATGTCCTTTTGCAATTTTCTACTTCACAATTCACTATACCTCCTAATTTAATATCATATGCAAATTTGTACGTACTCCCTTCTATTCCCAAATCAAGGCCATTTATATATATGGAAAAACTTGGATTTTAGCATTGGTTCTACAGGGACACCAATATAAGAATGGTCCTTTTACCCCAATCTCCAACCTCACAACCACTTTCCTATCGATATCACAACTATCTCTGATTGCATGGGCCTCAATGTTAACTCGTAATCTTTTGTGCAAACTTTATCAAATGACTTCTGAAATTTTGTCTATATAATATCCATTGATTCTTCTCTTTTCATCTCCTCATTGACCCTCAAAGAACTCTATTAAATAAACCAGGTGTGCCCTACCTTTCACAAAACCATGCTAACTCTCCCTAATCAGCATGAACCTTTCCAAATGCTCACTTATTCTGTCCCTGATGGTGGACTCTAGCAATTTTAGCACGACTAACTTTAAACATACAGGCTTACCTCCTTTTTTGAATAAAAATGTAATATTTCCTACCTTCTGGCACTATTCTCAAACCCAGTGAGCACTGGAAGATTATAACCAATTTCCTTATCTATTTCTTTTAATGCCCTCGGGTGGAAACCATCTGGGCTTGGAATTTGTCTAGCTGGAATTACATTAATTTATCTATTATTATTTTTCTTTTTTCATTGATCTCTAAATTTCTGCCCTTCACTAATCTCTACTCTTCCATACACCTCTGATAGTGTATCTTCGTTCTCCAATTTAAAGGCCAAAGTAAGATATTCATTTAGAATTTCCATCATGTTGTTTTCCTCTATTTGGCCAAGTGCATTTGGCTCAGTGGTAGCACACATGATTCTGAGTCAGAAGTTTTGAGTTCCACTACAGGACGTGAGCTTCAATGTAGTACTAAGATCCCATTCGCTTCTTCAGACAGATGTAAAAGATTCCATAGCACATTTCAGAAAAAGAGTTGGGAACTCTCTAAGTGTCCTAGCCAACAGTGATCCCTCAACCAGAACAGATTAACTAGTCATTTGTCTTATTGCTGTTTGGAAGACCTTGCTATATGCAAACTGGATGTCATGTTTGCCTATGTAACAGTGACTGCACTTCAAATAGTAATTCACTGACTATGAAACTTTTTGGGATGTTTTGAGCACATGAAAGGCATAAAGGTCGGTTTGTCTTTCTTTTACTCATATCTAAATCTATTTTTAATGAGTCCATCTCCTTATTTGCCCCTCTCCTTTTCTTGCTGTAATTATAAAAATCTTTGCTATTATCATTGATGCCACCTGCAAGCTTTTTTTTAGCATGCTCGTTTTTGCCTTTCTTATTATTTTCTAGTTCTCCTATTGTTGTATGCTATAATCCTCTCTTCTCATTCTTGCCACTATTCTTCACTCTTATGCTTGTTCCTTTAATTTAATACTGGTCTGATCCACTCTCAGACTATTTTTGTTTCACACCAGACGTACTCCCTGTTGCCTGTTAGGAATGTATACTTATTTTGTAATCCATTTTGAATTAATTCCACAGCTGGCCAATAGATTTCCCAACCAATAATGTCTCCCACCCTATTCTAGTCAAACTCCTTCCTCATCCCTTCAAAGACAGCCTTGTTCAGAACCAAGACCTTGGTTTGTGCCTCACTTTACTCCCCTTCAGGCCAGATAACGAATTCAATCAAATTATGCTTCATATTCCCAAGTTACGCTCTTACTATCAGATTGCTAATTATTTCTGGTCTGTTACTTATAACTAATTGAGCATCGTCTGCTCCTTTGATAGGTTGAGGACATGCAGCTTTAACAAGATATCTTGAATCCGTTCAATAAATTTATTCTCTTTCCTTTTTGTGCTCGTATTTCTCTCTCAATCTATATGCAGGTTACAATCTTCCATTATTACAAATTTTTCTTTCAGGCCTCCCTTCCATTGTCACTACAGTCAGAAAGTCTGTAAAATATTCCAACCAGTATTTTGTATCCTTGACTGAGCTGCTGGCTCGAGTCTCCACATGGGACTATGATACAGTGGCAATAACGGAGATCTGGCTCAAAGGAGGGGAGGATTGGGTACTTAATATTCCTGGCTACAAGGTATTCAAGAAAGATGGGGAAGGAAAGAAAGGAGGGAGATGGCAGTATTGATCAAAGAAATTATTATAGCACTGGAAAAGGATGATGTAGTTGAGGGGTCAAAGACAGAATCTATTTGGTTAGAATTAAGGAAAATTAGAGGAGCTATTATGCTACTGTATACTATGGGCCACCAAATAGTGGGAAGTAGATAGAGGAGCAAATTTGCAGGCAAATTACAGAAAGATGCAAGAACTATGGAGTAGTGAAAGTGAGGCTCTTCAATTATCCCAATATCGACTAGGACAGAAACAGTGTAAAGGACAAAGAGGGGGAGGAATTCCTGAAATGTGTTCAAGACAGCTTTCTGGAACAGTGTGTTTCCAGCCCAACCAGGAAGGAAACAGTGCTGGATCTAGTTCTGGGGAATGAAGTGGGGCAGGTGGAGCATGTTTCAGTGGGGGAGCATTTGGGGAAGAGTGACCGTAATACCATTAGGTTTAGAATAGTTATGGAAAAGGACAAGGAATAATCAAATGTGAAAATGCTTAACTGGAGGAGGGCTACTTTCATTGAATTAGAAAGGCATTTTGCCCAGGTGGATTGGAATCAAAAACTGGTAGGCAAAACAGTAATAGAACAGGGAAGGCCTTCAGGAGGAGTTGGTTTGGGCACAGAGTAGACACATCTCCAAGAGGGGGAAAGGAAGGGCATCCAAAGCTAGAGCTCCCTGGATGACTAAAGATATAGAGATTAAAATGAAACAGAAAAAGGAGGCTTTTGACGTACGTAGGGTTCATAATATAGTAGCGAACCAGGCTGAATACAGAAAGTACTTATGAGGTCTAAAAAAGAGAATAAGAGGGGCAAAGGTAGAGTATGAGAATAGATTAGCAGCTAGGATAAAGGAAACCCAAAAGCATTTTATAAACATATAAATGTAAAAGAGTAGTCAAAGGAAGGCTGGAACCGATTAGGGACAAAAAAGGAGATCTTCATGCGGAGGCAGAGGGCATGGCTGAGGTACTAAATGAATACTTCACATCCGTCTTCACTAGAGAAGAGGATGCTGCCATTGTAGCAGAAAAGGAAGAGGTAGTAGCAATATTGGATAGAATAAAAATAGATAAAAGAGGAGTTGCTTAAATGATTGGCCGTACTCAAAGTAGAAAAGTCACCCGGTTCAAACTTCCAATCCTCCTTAGATGTGGGGATGGTGCTGGAGGACTGGAGGATTGCAAATGCTACACCCCTGTTCAAAAAAGGAGAGACGGATCAACTCGGCAATTACAGGCCAGTCAGCTTAACATCGGTGGTGGGAAAACTTTTAGAGACAATAATCTGGGACAAAATTAATTGACACTTGGAAAAGTATGGGCTAATAAATGAAAGTCAGCATGGATTTGTTAAAAGAAAATTGTGTTTGACTAACTTGATTGAGTTCTTTGACGAAGTAACGGAGAGGGTTGATGAGGGTAGTGCAATAGTTGTTGTGTATATGGACTTTCAAAAGGCATTTGATAAAGTACCATTTAATGGACTTGTTAGCAAAATTAACGCCCATAGGATTAAAGGGACAGTGGCAGCGTGGATACAAAATTGGCTAAGGGACAGAAAGCAGAGAGTAGTGGTGAACGGTTGTTTTTCAGACTGGAGGGAAGTATGCAGTGGTGTCCTCCAGGGGTTGGTGTTAGGACCACTGCTCTTTAAGATATATATTAATGACCTGAACTTGGGTGCAGAGGGTATAATTTCAAAGTTTGAAGATGACATGAAACTTGGAAATATAGTAAACAATGTGGAGGATAGTAACAGACTTCAGGAGAACATAAACAGACTGGTGAAATGGGCAGTCACAGAGAAGTGTGAAGTGATATATTTTGGTAGGAAGAATGAGGAGAGGCAATATAAACTAAATGGTGCAATTTTAAAGGAGGTCGAGGAACAGAGAGACCTGGGGGTGCACATACACAAATCTTTAAAGGTGGCAAAACAAGTTGAGAAGGCTGTTAAATAAGCATATGGGATTCTGGGCTTTATTAATAGAGGCATAGAGTCTAAAAGCAAGGAAGTTATGCTAAACCTTTATAAAACACTGGTTAGGCCTCAGCTGGAGTATTTTGTTCAATTCTGGACACCACACTTTAGGAAGGATGTCAAGACCTTAGAGAGGGTGCAGAAGGGATTTACTAGAATGGTACCAGGGATAAGGGACTGCAGTTATGTGCGGAGACTGGAGAAGCTGGGGTTGTTCTCCTTAGAACAGAGAAGGTTAAGGGGAGATTTGATAGAGGTGTTCAAAATCATGAACAGTTTTGACAGAGTAAATAAGGAGAAACTGTTTCTAGCGGCAGAAGAGTCGGTAACCAGAGGACACGGATTTAAGGTGATCGGCAAAAGTGCCAGAAGCAACACGAGGAAACATTTTTTTACGCAGTGAGTTATGATGGTCTGGAATGCACTGCCTGAAATGGTGGTGGAAGCAGGTTCAATAGTAACTTTCAAAAGGGAATTGAATAAATACATGAAGGGAAAAAATTTACAGGGCTATGGGGAAAGAGCAGGGGAATGGGACTAATTGGATAGCTCTTTCAAAGAGCCGGCACAGGCACGATGGGCCGAATGGCTTCCTCCTGTGCTGTACCTACAACGCTACTGTTCATTAGCTCTTCCCAAAGTAAATTCATCTGCTGATTACACTCATTTAGGTTCCTCGTTTTCACTGCCATGGCGGTGTATTTTATTAACACTGCTACCCTTCCCCTCCTTTCCGATTTTCATTATCCCTCTATCTCCAGTACATTTCACTTGTAATTGTACATTTCAAATGAGACAGCATCCTGACAGTGGAGGCATGACATGTAATCCATTTGCAATATCAGGGTTCATTTCAAGGCTTCCGTGTGCAATTTTGTGATGGAACCTGTCAAGAGGCGAGACTGATTCACAAAATGTGATGCCTGTGTTGTCTTGTTTCTCAGTAAAATTAGGTTTGAACTTGCTGAGCCTTCTTCATGTTAACACTTATTATCTGCAGGGTTGTTCATTAACCAAATAAATGCAGATTGCTGGGCATATTTTCATATCTTCATACAATTATAGAAAGTTACAGCAAAAAAACAGACCATCTGTTCCATCATGTCTGCCCTTGTTTTTTTTTAACCTGAGCCACTTATTGCAATCCTACTCTCCTGCTCGCTCCCTATGTTTAATATTCCCCTTCTTAAAGCAACTCATTCCTTTCTACAATAATTCACTGACTCTGCTTCAGTAGCGTCTGATGTTCCAAGTCAGGTCACCCTGAACAGTTTTACTGCAGGCATAGGTTCAATCCACTTGAATAATCTTTTGGTATTTTGGTATCGTTTACTGCAGGACAGCTAAGCATGGCACTTGTAGCTTTTACTTAAAACTCTTTAGTACTCAATCTTTTTTGAGATAGCAGCTCAGCCAAATGTTCCACAAAACAGTATGTAACTGAAATCATTTGCTTATCACTCAGCACTACAAAAGTCAACAAACATCTAATAGGGAACAGAAAGAAATGTGTCCCAATGAATCCTGGTGGAGTTTTTTGAATGACATCTCTGCTCCAGCCACTGGTTCATTAAAAACAACATTTGTAAAAGTCCCAATCTCCTAAAATTGTGCTATCTCTATAAATATTATTTTAAAAATATTTTCTGTGCATCAAAATGAGATAGTTCAATATTGACCCTTAAGAGTCAAGACAAAAGGGGGAATGTGGGGAGTGGTGGGGTGATTGTGTTGACTACTCGCTATATAGTGAGACATGTTTTGGGGAAGTAAAGAGCTGGAGAGAGATGCAGTGGTATCTGTCCAGGTTCGTCCCGAGCAGTTCCATAACACAGGACTCTGTGCTCTACGGGCTGTTCCCGGGGACACACACCGAGACAGACATCAACTGCTGCTGGAAGACCATCAACTCGGTGAAAGACGTCCTTTGGTCTGCCCGAAACTTGCTGGTCTTCCAATGCAAGGAGCTGTCCTCGACTAAGTGTTGCAGACTGGCACATTCCAAGGTCCAGGACTACGTGCTCAGGGACGCACTGAAGCTGGGTGCGGCCACCGCAAAGACTCTGTGGGGAAAGGCAACCGCTTAGAGCCTTCCCGCCATTGTATACCGAGGGACTGCAATCAGGGAAAAACCCCCTCGGGCAGAATGTAAAATTCAAATTGATGTAATGTACCTGTAATGAATCTGTAACGTACCTGTAATCAATAATCTGTATTGAGTGTAATGCAATGAGGCACCCTAGAATGTCATGAACTGTAATTATGTACAATGTATTCATTGAACTGTACTTGATGTAACCTGCAAATTGTATAATCTGTATTGTGTACATTTGAAATATGATATGACAACTGCATTGTGTGCATTGTTTGCAAATTTTTATGAATAAAGTATATTTTTTGAAAAAAAATGAGCAGAGGCTTGCCCTTTCCCTACAAGGACAGAAAGAAAATTGAGCTGAAGATTGACCTTGGTTATTCCTGCACATCCCCAAGTGCTGGCTTGTGAGTTGAAAACAAATCCCATGTTGCCCCTATTGGCTGAGATATAGTGCAGTGCTTGGGAAAAACCAAAAGGTAGAAAAACAAAATTTAAAACATGGCCAGAAGATGAAGAAAAGAAAAAACGTTTCTAGGCAAAGAATGAGCTAGCTTCCTCGTGTTGACTTTCAGCTTCTTTTCGATAACCGCTAATAACCTGCAAAATTATTAAGGAGAGAAAGCTTTTGCAAATGTATTAAGTAACTCTGTGCAAGGTGATTCCTATGTTCCTACATTGCGACTGGGTTGTGGTACTGGCCATTCGTGCCGGGATTGTGTACAACGGTGCCCTCCAGCGCTGACCCTACCAGAGCTTGTGGAGTCAGTGGGATGGTACCTCATTAGCATGGGGTAGGTGGATAGAGGCACCACTTTGGGCGCATCTCTGGAGACCACCTGCCTCATGTCAATGGAAATTTCGGCCTCTGCTTGCCTTGGGGGGAAGGTATGCCCAAGCACCCCCACCCCAACCCATAGATTTATTTCTGTCATATTAATCATGTCACTAAAATAAACACTAAAACATAATTCAAAATTGAGAAAAAAAATTTAAACGATTTACTTGTTCTTGTTCTATTGGCCTTTTCCCTATTTTTTTTCTCTCTGTCCTAATTGTTTACTTTAATTTAATTATAATATAATAGTCAATTCTCTTTTTTCAATATTAACCTTAATTTCCTTACTTTAAAATCTTTTGCAGAATTTATTTCTTCTACTTTGCTGTTGTCACCATTCACTTAGGAGGTCGGTACAACTTTGAAAACGCTGGCATTTGACTGGCACTAAATGCCCTTTTTTTCAGTCAAACAAATAGTAAAAAAATCCAAGACAGACAGGATCATGATAACGTAAAATCTTTGACACATTTTTCTGTTTTGAGCAGAAAATAGCTGCTGGTCAAAGTGTACATTTCTTGTACCAGGTGGTCATGTCCGGGTGCGAAAATTTGCCCAAAGTGTGCAAAGTGCTATAGTAATCCATCTAGATGAAGAGTTAACAGCTAGGTATTTTCTAGATTTAAATTTATAGTTCAGTCATTGCTTTGCTCCTTGCAGGAAAAGTTCTTGTTTAAAAAAAGCTCTTGTAATAAATATTTACCTCAATGAAAGAAAACAGTTCGACTCATTTGTTTGCACATTGAATTCAGACTCAAAACGCTACTATTGAAGGACAGGCTCCTTTACGACAAGCCACTGTTTCAAAAATGTACTGACAACGTAACGTCACGTATCCACTGCTATACATGGGTTCCAATCACGTCGCTGTCCAGTTATACAGTGTATTTTATACTACTAACCGTTGATTTAATAAAAATTAATTGAATTGTGAAGATATTCTTGTGATTTGGATGTTTAGGTCATCCTTCACTTTGAAAAAAATTCATATAGTCACTTTGACCTCATAGCCGTCTATACTTGGTCTGAACAGATCTTCAGCATTGCACTGTGGCACTTCAGGAAGCGCTGTTAAGAAATAGTAAACATTTGTGAATGAATGTCTCTGCTTCCCTGCACGTGTACGGGGTCACATTGCTTTAGTAAACAAACTGCAGGACTAACAGTTGATCTCAGGCAATTGATATGGAATCATCAACTAGATTGCCCTGTAAACATGACAACCTCAGTGATAGCCTGTTTTCTTTTTCTAATTTATTATTTACTTTGCCTCCTAATTTCCACCTTCCCCAAGTCACGCACCTTCCTGACTGAGTACAGACTGGGGATCTATTTGCAGATGCCTCATTCCTGACAGTGGCGAGGAGGAGGACAGCTTGGCATAACTCAGCCTCTCATATTCTCCATGTCTATGTAGACCTCTGCTCCACTCTTCCCATTTCGACATGCTGGAACTGAAAACTCACTGCGTGGGCGTTTCAGACCTGAACCTATCGTTCTGTGCAGCCTGTTGCGCTCCTAACATCCGTGAATGTTTAAAACTTTGGCTCAGAGCTTGAAATTCCCACCAGAAATTCCCACTGTTAAGAATACGTTGCAAGTTGGATGCTTTAAGTTAACGACCCACACCTCAAATCGCTCACTGGTCCACTGCATGGCCAAACACTGCAAATGTTTCACAAAAGTTAGAATGAAACTACTATAAGGGATCTGTCACAAATCTGAGGCATGCACACTGACAAGAGACACGAAAATAGGAAGTTGCATCTCTTCCTGCTATGAAAAGCTTGCAGTTGAGTATGTAATCTCCCTATAACGCTACAGCGAAAAACATTACAAGGCTATTTGGAAGATTACATTTTGTAAATAGCAATTCTAAAAATGAATTACTTTTAAAGTGGTTAATTGCAGTGATATTATTGTAATTTAAAGGGATACTAAATAATGCAATTTAATTTCTCCGATGGCTTAGTGGGTAAAGGCCAGATATGATACTAAGCTGTACAGACCAGAGGGTCCCAGCTTCAATCCTCACCTTGTGCCGAGTTTGTGATCTCAGTTCCGGTGTACAATTGCCCTGAGTGCCCTGGGGTATACATCATTCTGGTTTCCTACATCTGATTGCTGTACAGTGACTGCTGTGGGAAAGTGTACATGTAGATTTTGGGTGAGAACAGGAATGAGTTTGTTTGCAATTCACTCCACAGTCAAATATTCTGTTTTGGATCACACATGAAGAATGGTTAGTTGTATGAGGCTGTGGAGGGCTGAAGGGGCCTGTGGAATCACATCCCTGCATGGGCGAGTGTCTTCAGAGAAAAACCAAGAAATAGGGAGACAATTGGGGAAAACGTTTCAATTCAATTCCATTAGAGAAAATGTAACACACCATACATAATGTAGTCTGGACCTTTCATTTCAGTGTACATTGTGATTGAACTGTATTCAAAACTGATCCTCTGAGCATTTACTGTTGGACAGTGCATTTCCTGGTAGTTTATTGGTGGACATATATCAGAATTCCTTTCAGTCTGGGAGAGGGTATCTATCAGATAACCTGTCAATCTAGAAGTGATTTGGAGATGATCTAGTGATGGGCATGTACCAGATCCACCGGTGATCTAGTGACAAGCATCCAATACTCTGGTGATATAGTGGCTAGTGATCTAATGATAGGCATAAACTCTTGCAGTGGGTTTTATTAAATCTCTTGAGATCCAGTGGGAAATACAACCATCTCCCCAGTGGCCTGGAGTTGGGTGTATAACAGATTCCCTGTAAGTCCAGTAATGAGTATATAACATTTTAAGGTGTGCTGCTGGGATCAGTGGTGGTTTCTATCTCATTCCTGGATTATCCATTAATTACTTTCCCCAGACTTGTTTATTTCAATTTCAGATTTGGAACCATTCAAACAAGAAACGTGCATGTCAGAAACATTGGGCTCGATTTTAGCGTCGGGTTTCCTGCGGGTTTCCAGCGGGGGGGCCCCGAAAATCCCGATATCCAGTCACGTGACCGGATCGCGCCGAGATCCCGGCCACTTCCGGGTGCCGCGCTGACGTGCGGGGCTGCGTGCGCAGGCCCCGCTGGTGGGAATCCCGCAGGCAATTAAAGCCAGCGGGGTTCCACTTGAGTGTACTTACCTTGCTTGTTGAGGTCATTAAATGAGCTGAAGCAGCTGTCAAAACAGGAAGTGTGGGATTTTAGCTTCAAGGCAGTGAGTTTCACACACTGGGGGAAACAGTCTCCCTTCAACCGGTCGTGTTCCAGCCAGCAGCCTGTGGCAGCTGCCAAGGTGCACTCCACAGCGGGTGGGAGAGCCCTCACCCACGCAGGAGGCCACCGCGTCACGTAGGGCAACCCCTGCCCTCCACCACCCCCCGCCAAGCCAGAGGACAGACCGACGTGAAGCCGCAGCCCCAGTGCGAGGAACCACCTACCTACCCTGCACAACCCCTCAGACCAACACCTGCCAGATGGGTGGTGCGTTGACATCCTCGGAGGACGAACAGCATGACCAGCCCCAGCAGCATCGCAGTCCACGCCGTCCACCTCTGACACGTGGAGCTCCACAACAGAGTGCTGTGACACATCCACCTGTACAGCAGGAGGGAGGGCTACCGCAGAGAGAGACGCGTCGCAGAGGGCACTACCCTCCGCACAGGGTCCACAGACCGAGGCGCAGCTCCCCGGACCTCTCTGAGCAGCAGTGCACACGGAGGCGCAGATTCACTCGACATGTAGTCGTGGAGATCTGCAGGCTCTTTCATGCCGAGCTGCTCCTGGCTGGCCCCAGCACCATCTGCTTACCTGTCACTGCCAAAGTCACCACTGCCCTCCACAACTTCTCCTCCGCATCCTTCCAGGGTGCAGCCGGGTACACCGCCGATGTCTCTCAGTCGTCTGCGCGGAAGAGCCCTGCAAATACACCTGCACCTACTCTGCAGTAACACAATGGGTGGCATCAGTGGTGGATCCTCATAGTGATACCCAGGAGCGGGCACTATTGGACACAACAGACAGGATTCGCGGAGACATGGCAGCGGTGGTGCCAATATAATATGTGATGTTTGTTGCTCTGAAATTCAATATAGGTAACACCCATGGCAAACCCTCAGACACCCTTGTGCATCCCCTTCATGCTCACGACACGTTTGCCGTACGCTGCCTACTGCACATATGCGATGCATGCCCTGTGGCTGCAGCACAGGTGGTGGCAGGTTGAGTGGGGCTGGCCGTGAGAGAGATGCACGAGAGGGTGAGTATGGGATAGAGCCATGAGATTGTATGAGGATTGGGTTGCGTGTTAGTGGCGGGTGAGTACTGGCGAGGTGAGTAGGTGCAAGTAAGATGAGGATGGGGTTTGAGTGGGTATGAGGGGTGATGTGACAGAGTAGTGTTGGCGGTGCCGAAGGAGATGTGGGGTGGGGGCAGTGTTGTGGCAGACGGAGTGTAGGGGAAAGACTACGTGTTCTCATTGTGGCTGACCTACTGAGGTCATTGGAGCGCCTCCTGCAATGTATGCAGGTGGGCGATATGTTGGTGGTGCAGGTGACCCCCTCTGCCACCTCGAGCCAGGCCTTCTTGGTGGCAGAGGCAGGCCGCTTCCTCCCGCCCGCCGGGTGGAAGATCTCTGTCCTCCCCCTCCTCCTCACCCCATCTGATGATACCTGGGGTGAGGCATCATTAAACTGGGAGCAGCCTTCCCCCTGGGCTGCTCCATGCTGTAATTTGTTCCATTGGTTGCAGCATCTGTCAGTGGAGGACTGCCCCTTTAAGTAGAGAGCCTCCAGCTGACAGATCGTACTGCGCATGCGCAGCCCGCCCGACGCGCAGACCAGCAGCGCGGAGCCCGGAGGAGCAGGTAAGTGGATCCAATTAGTGCATTGCCTGCTACGATCGCGCGGGCAACCCACTAATTTCACCGGGCGCGGAGGCCACGCACCCGAAACCCAACCCGCCGGAAACCCGCAGGCCTGCTAAAATCAGGCCCACTGTAACTCTCGGAGATTTGCAACACAACAAGTGCTCTGCAAGATGCCAGTTAGATACTTTAAATTAATGACAGACACCACAAATGCTCACCCCTGTTAATGGACACAGGAGTAGGCCATTCAACCCCTCGAGCCTGTTATGCCATTCAGTGAGATCATGGCTGATCTGTATCCTAACTCCATTTACTCGCCTTGGCTCCATATCCCTTAATACCCTTGGCTGCCAAAAATCTATCGATCTCATATTTAAAATTATTGATTGAGCTAGCATCTACTGCTTTTTGTGGGAGAGAGTTCCACATTTCTATCAACCTTTGTGTGAAGAAGTGTTTCCTAACTTCTCTCCTGAATGGCCTGGCTCTGATTGTAAGGTTATGTTCACTTGTCGTGGATTACCCCACTAGCGGAAAAAGTTTATCTTTATTGACTTTATCAATTCCTTTCGAAATGCTAAAAACCTCAGTCAAATCACCCCTTAAACCTCGATACTCCAGGGAATTCAAGCCTAGTTTATGTAATCCTCCTCATAATTTAACCCTTGGAGCCCTGATAACATTCTGGTGAATCTGCACTGCACTCCGTCCGAGGCCAATATATCCTTTCTAAGGTGCGGTGCTCCAACTGTCCACAGTACTCCAGATGTGGTCTAACCAGGGCTTTGTATAGCTCTAGCAAAACTTCCTCCCCTTTATATTCTAGCCCTCTAGTTATAAAGGCTAACATTAGTCTTTTTGAATATTTTTCCTAACTGACTATTACATTTTAGTGATCTATGTACATGGATCCCTAAATCTCTTTGAACCTCCACTGATCCTAGCTTTTCACTATTTAAAAAGTACTTGTATCTATTCTTTTTTGGTCCAAAATGAATGACCTCACACTTATCTGCGTTGAAATCCATCCACCACAGTTTTGCCCATTCACTTAATTTATGAATGTCTCATGTAATGTTATGCTCCCGTCTGCATGACTTACCATGCCGCTAATCTTTGTGTCATCAGCAAACTTGGATATATGGCTCTCTTTTGTGTTATCTAAGTCATTAATAAATATAGTGAATAGTTGAGGACCCAGCACAGATCCTTGTGGGGCAACACTAGTCACTTCTTTCCAATTTGAATACATAACCATTATCCCTACTGTCTGTCTTCTACCACCTAACCAATCTCCTAACCAGGTCAATAATTTGCCTTCAATTCCATGAGCTTTAATTTTAGCCAGCAGTCTCTTACATGGAACCTTATCGAATGTCATCTGGAAGTCCATATAATCTACATCCACAGACATTCCCTTGTCTACTACTTTAGTTACTTCCTCAAAAAATTCAATTAGGTTCTTTAGACATGACCTACCCTTGTTGACTCTCTCTAATCAGCTCAAATTTCTCTAAGTGCTCAGTCACACTGTCCTTAATTATAGATTTCAATAACTTCCCCACAACAGGTGTTAAACTAACAGGTCTATAATTTCCTGGTTTCTCTCTCACACCTTTCTTAAATAATGGAGTTACATTTGCAATTTTCCAATCTAAAAGGAAAATTCCTGAATTGAGACAGCTTTGGAAGATTATGGCTAAAGCATCTGCAATTTCCTCACCTACTTCCTTTAAATCCCTGGCATGGAAACCATCAGGTCCTGGGGATTTGTCAGTTTTTAGTGCCATTATTTTTTCCAATACTGTTCCCTTACTTACTTTAACTTTAGTGAGTTCCAGTCCTTGATTCATTACTAGTTTCCTTGGAATATCAGGTATATTTTCCTCTTCCTCCTCTGTGAAGACTCACACAAAGGAATTATTCAATAAGGCTGCCATTTCCTTATTTTTATTTGCAATATTACCCACATCTGTTTTTAGAGGGTCCAAATTACCCCTGACTACCCTTTCTCTTCTAATATAATTATAAAAACTTTTTGTGTTAATCTTGATGTCCCTCGCAAGTTTCTTTTCAAATTCCCTTTTGCAGCTCTTTCTATCTTTTTGGCTTCCTTTGCTTTTCTTTATTTCACTCCCAGTCCCTTGGATCCAAACTATTCTTTGCACTTTTATATGCTCTTTCCTTTAGTTTTATTTTATGTCTCTTTTGTTGACCATGGCTGTTTTATTTGGTAAGTAGAGCTCTTGCCCGTTAGGAGTAAATACTGGTCATGCATTAAGCTAAATTCTTTTTTGAACACCTCCCACTGTTCACCTGTAGTTTTACCTGATTTGACCAATTTGCTACTGTCAGTCTCTGTCTCATCTCTTTAAAGTTAGCCGTACTAAAATCTAGACTCTTAATAACTGTGATAAGATTCTCCATTTCAAACCCAACATTTAATCCGATCATATAGAAACACAGAAAGATAGAAAACAGGAGCAGGAGTAGGCCATTCGGCCCTTCGAGCCTGCTCTGCCATTCAATATGATCATGGCTGATCCTTTATCTCAATACCATATTCCCACTCTCTCCCCAGACCCCTTGATGCCTTTTATGTCCCGAAATCTATCCAGCTCCTTCTTAAATATATTCAGTGTCTTGGCCTCCACAGCCTTCTATGGTAGAGAATGCCACAGGTTCACCACCCTCTGAGTGAAAACATTTCTCCTCATCTCAGTCCTAAATGTCCTACCTCGTATCCTGAGACTGTGACCCCTCGTTCTGGACCCCCTAACCAGGGGAAACATCCTCCCTGCATCCAGTCTGTCTAGCCCTGTCAGAATTTTATATGTTTCAATGAGATCCCCTCTCATTCTTCTAAACTCGAGTGAATACAGGCCGAGTCGAGCCAATCTCTCCTCAAATGACAGTCCTGCCATCCCAGGGACCAGTCTGGTGAACCTTCGCTGCACTTCCTCTATGGCAAGTATATCCTTTCTTAGGTAAGGAGTCCAAAACTGCACACAATACTCCAGGTGTGGTCTCACCAAGGCCCTGTATAACTGCAGTAAGACATCCTTGCTCCTGTACTCAAATACTCTTGCAATGAAGGCCAACATACCATTTGCCTTCCCAACTGCTTGCTGCACCTGCATGTTTGCTTTCAGTGACTTGTGTACAAGGACACCCAAGTCCATTTGTACATCAACATTTCCCAATCTATCAACATTTAAATAATACACTGCCTTTCTATTTTTCCTTCCGAAGTGGATAACTTCACATTTATCCACATTATACTGCATCTGCCATGTATTTGCCCACTCATTCAACTTGTCTAAATTGCCTTGAAGCCTCTTTGCATCCTCCTCACAACTCACGATCCCACCTAGTTTTGTGTCATCAGCAATCTTGAAAATATTACATTTGGTTCCCTCATCCAAATCATTGATATATATTGTGAATAGCTGGGGCCCAACCACTGATCCCTGCGGTACCCCACTAGTCACTGCCTGCCACCCCGAAAAAGACCTATTTATTCCTACTCACTGTTTCCTGTCTGTTAACCAATTTTCAATCCACTCCAGTATATTACCACCAATCCCATGTGCTTTAATTTTGCACACTAACCTCTTATGTGGGACTTTATCAAAGGCCTTCTGAAAATCCAAATAAACCACATCCACTGGTTCTCCTTTATCTATTCTACCAGTTACATCCTCAAAAAACTCCAGTAGGTTTGTCAAACACGATTTCCCTTTCATAAATCCATGTTGACTTTGTCCATTTCCATTGATATTTTCTAAATGTCCTGTTATCACATCCTTTATGATTGACTCTAGCATTTTCCCTACTACTGATGTTAGGCTAACCGGTTTGTAGTTCTCTGTTTTCTCCCTCCTTTTTCAAATAATGGGGTTACATTTGCCACCCTCCAATCTGCAGGAACTGTTCCATAATCTATAGAATTTTGGAAGATGACAAGTAATGCATCCACTATTTCCATGGCTACCTCTGTTAGTACTCTGGGATGCAGATTATCAGGCCCTGGGGATTTATCGGCTTTTAGTCCCATTAATTTCTCCAGCACTATTTTTTTACTAATACTAATTTCCTTTAATTCCTCCTTCTCAGTAGTCCCTTGCTTCCCTAGCATTTCTGGGAAGTTATTTGTGTCCTCTTCCATGAATACAGAACCAAAGTATTTGTTTAATTGCTCTGCCATTTCCCTGTTCCCCATTATAAATTCTTCTGTTTCTGACTGTAAGGGGCCTACATTTGTCTTCACTAATCTTTTTCTTTTTACATACTTGTAGAAGCTTTTACAGTCCATTTTATGTTCCTTGCAAGTTTACTCTCATTCTCTATTTTTCTTCTCTTAACCAATCTCTTGGTCCTTTTTTGCTGAATTCTAAACTGCTCCCAATCCTCAGGCTTGCTACTTTGTCTGTTAGATAAATTTTCCCTTACTGTTAGATTATTAACTAAGTCTGGCTCATTACTTATTACTAAATCTAATATGGCCTGCCCTCTTGGTTCTAGAACATATTGCTCCAGAAAACTATCTTGAATGCACTCAAGAAATTCAATCCTTTCTGACTTGAGCTGCTCTGCTCTTCCTCATCCATATGAAAATTGAAGTCTCCCATGAAAACAACTCCGCATTTGCTACAAGCCTCTCTAATCTCGGAATTAATACAATAATTATATTATAATTCTTAAATAGAAAGTTATTCAGTGACTCTATTCCACCTGCAGTCGTTATATTCACAAGGTGAATTTGATGTTTAAACTACATTACTTGTTATTTGACTTTCAAATGATATTTTGTTCTCGTTCATTGCTAAATAATTGGGTTAAAGCGTTGTGCAAAATCTTGTTCAGTTCTCAAATACACATTTCTTCTTAAATAAAGCTCTTTAGATAAACAACACCCTGCTGAGGGTTTTGACACAGTCCTTTCACACCCTGCCATGTTCATCAAAGGTCAGATAATGGCCTTGGAGTTGTTTATTTGGCTGCTGATCTAAGTATAACCCAACTACTGTTGGATCTCAGTGCAGAGGGAATTCCTTGCATTATGTGGATCAGTTCATTCGTTTCCCTGAACTTCTGTACAAATTTTAACATGCTAGATACTGTTCCTTTGTACTTAAAGCTCAATTATCTTAGAAATATTAGATTCAAAATGATAAACATTGCAAAAGTACTCATTAGATATACTCTCGACATTAGAGATTATAGTTCAGTATTCCTTTTTAACATTGTAAACAATTTTACAACACCAAGTTATAGTCCAGCAATTTTATTTTAAATTCACAAGCTTTCGGAGATTTTCTCCTTCCTCAGGCAAACATTTGCCTGAGGAAGGAGAAAATCTCCAAAAGCTTGTGAATTTAAAATAAAATTGCTGGACTATAACTTGGTGTTGTAAAATTGTTTACAACTTTTTAACATTGACATTGTCATCCCTGTGATGTTAGAAAACAAGCTCTTCCCTATTGTTTATCAACATGTCCTGTGATCATCTGTCCATTTCCTTGACACAAGTCAAGCCACAAAAATCATCTTCATGCTGCTTGTAGATGACACTACAGCGACGTTTCTGGGCTCCTACCCTTCCCCCTACCTAGAGCAGCAACAGTCTTTCTTTTTCCCTCTCCTCTCCTGACCGTGATGATTCACACTGGGCTTTGGTTCCAGAGGCACCAGCTGCCCAAGTGGCCATTCTTCATGTACGAATGCCAGCAGCCTATTTGACCACAGCGAGCGTCATATCCAAGCCCAATCCTGCCGTAACCTGACGTGGAATTTCCAGTGAAACTCATTGGATGGCAATCAGGAGTGCGGATCAACAACATGATGATTGATTTTTGTCCTCCCTAGCTCAAAGGCACTGATACAAACTGCAGCAACTTTGGAAGTAGACTGTGCAGAAAGCTGGGATGGACAAAATAACATCAACTATGTTTGCCTGTGTTAAAAGTATGAACGTTTTAATTCAAATGAAAATAATATATTTGTTCCGAAAACACCCTCCATAGTTTTAATTACCATTCTCACAGAAGAATATTTTCTATAACGTCCAATAATAATCTTTCTTTAGACATGTCATCAGAAGCAGCACGTTCAAAACAAATGCAATGTTGCAAAAAGCAAAGCTTTAGGGCTGGTACACTTGTCCAAAAATTAAAATTAATTTCTTACTGGTTTTAGAAAATTAAATCAGGTATGGAACTATCACATTGGAAAATCAAAATTTGAGAATATTTAACGACATTTACTTTAGAAAAATGGTGCTCCAATCTTAAACATTTCCAATGAAAATAATCCTGTTCAGATTTTGATACCTAAGTGAGATCCTCTGTAAATGGAGCTATGCCAATCAATCAGAGTCAGTCGACGGGTGTTTTTGTGACTGGAAGGCTGTTTCCAGTGGGGTTTCGCAGGGCTCAGTACTAGGTCCCTTGCTTTTTATGATATATATTAATGATGTGGACTTAAATGTAGGGGGCATGATTAAGAAGTTTGCAGATGATACAAAAATTGGCTGTGTGGTTGACAGTGAGGAGGAAAGCTGTAGACTGCAGAAAGATATCAATGGACTGGTCAGGTGGGCAGAAAAGAGGCAAATGGAATTCAATCCGGAGAAGTGTGAGGTAATGCATTTGGGGAGGGCAAACAAGGCAAGGGAGTACACAATAAATGGGAAGATACTGAAAGGTGTAGAGGAAGTGAGGGACCTTGGAGTGCATGTCCACAGATCCCTGAAGGTACCAGGACAGGTAGATAAAGTGGTTATGAAGGCATATGGAATACTTTCCTTTATTAGTCAAGGCATAGAATATAAGAGCAGGGAGGTTAGGCTATGTCATCCTATTATTCAAGTATAGGAGACCTCCAAAAACAGTTACAAATGCATCAGCAGCCAGAAGCAATAATCCAGCAACTAACTTATAAATCCTGCATGGTCCCTTTAAATAGCGCTGGTGGGGGGTCCTCCAGGCACTCTAAGACATGTTCAGATTGTCGTGGTTAAGGCAGTGTATTGATTGGAGCGTTAAGTCTCAAAATGGTGTCTATCACTTTATATCAGCATTGCACACTGATCGAATGCATTTTCTCTTTACTTTACATGCTGCCGGCATTTGTTATTTGTGCATGCGCTGAACCCTTTACCAAGATGGCGTCCAGCACATGTCACGCTAGATGCGGGCGTGCGCATCCAAGACGCCATTTTGGATGTTCGGGAGGCCACGTTGTGCTGAAACAACGGGTGCTAGAAGGCTCAATTTAGCACCCTAAGTATACAAGGTGCAAATTTAAAAGGATTGCTTAAGAGATTTTAGTCCTAATTCAATGAATGTAAAGTTGGGAGTGGCCTCAGGATGATGCTTTCAAATGGATAAGGCTAGAAGCGAGATGCAACAAATCTCCATATTCCAATGGACTTTTCCAAAGGTAATTGTTATTAAATAATTTCTGCTTATGACAAGTTTAATTGCTGTTTGATGAGGGAACTATGCAGATTGGAAAATGTTTTTATGTTTCAAACTGTTGGTCAGTTGAACCCAGCATTAAGTCTTTCTTTAAAACAAATGTTTTGTATTTGTTATGTTATAGAGTGTGATGTAGGGAGTTGATGGAGTTTACAGATACACGGCTCTCCTTCCACCCTCCTTAAACTTCAGCTCATCCAAAGCTCTGCTGCCCGTATCCTAACTCGCAGTTAGTCCCGTTCTCCCATCACACCCGTGCTCGCTGACCTACATTGGCTCTCGGTCTGGCAATTCCTCAACTTTAACATCCTTGTGTTCAAATCCTGCCATGGCCTGGTACCTCCCTATCTCTGTAATCTCCTCCAGCTTTACACCCCTCCGAGATCTCTGCGCTCCAGGGATTTGCAAGAGGCCAGAATTGAAGACATTTCTATCGCCCCACCATTGGCAGTCTGCCTTCAGCTGCCTAGGCCCTAAGCTCTGGAATTCCCTCCCTAAACATATCTGCCTCTCTCTCCAACTTTAAGATGTTCCTTAAAACCTACCTCTTTGAACAAACTTTTGGTCACCTGTCCTAATATCTCATGTGGCTCAGTGTCAAATTTTGTCTGTTAATGGCACTGTGCAGTGCCTTGGGACTTTTTGCTACATTGAAGGTGCTATATAAATGCAATTGTTGTTGTTATTGAATGAGATCAAACATTGATTGCTCTTCAGTCGCCAGGCCAGAATAACGGCTGTTTTTTTTTTGATATGTCATTGCTAAGATCAGGTAGAGGTTACAGACATTCTGGCCTTGGCTATAATGCTGATGGTATCTTATTCATTTTAATAGATTACCATCAAGATTATGAGTGAAAAACCTAGGCCTCCATTTCCTGTGCCAATTAAGGTACTGAGAGACTTTCTCTACATTTCAAATGACCATCTTTGTTTACATATGCTTTTTCTGAAGTGTTAAACAGAAATTCATTAACGATATTGATAATTGCCTAGGTTTTACATCTGACACGCCACAATTCCCCTGTCACAAGTTGGCCATCACACATCTTGATTGTTGCTTTACAAATATGAAATTTAAGCCAATGAGTCAAATCTCTAACTATGAGCAGTGACAAAAATCTACCAGTTTTTAAAAAACAAATTGGATGACTCAAATTGTTAGCCTCTGGGCCCTACTCCAAGTCACACACCATCTGGACTTGAACATATATCACTGTGCTTTCATCATCGTTGAGTCAAAGTCATGGAATCTCCTACCTAACACCGCTATGAGAGCACCATCTGCATGAGGACTGTAGCAGTTCAAGGAAAAGACCCAGAACCACATTCTCAGGGCAAGCGGGGATGGGCAGTAAATGTGACCATGCCAGCATCATCTACATATTGAAAACTAAACAAAAAAACTGCCAACTTAAAAAAAGGAAAAATAGAAACAATTGCACAAAAAAAGTTTGTCCGCCATTTTTCTCTCTCACAAACCCATACATCCAGGCCTCAAAATAAGGTTTCTAACATGATAAAATCAGAAAAATTACAAATTTCACAACAGAATTAAACTTACCTAAAAATTGTTTTTATTTGTCTCAGAGTACCTTCACTAACATTTTTAATTGGAAACCTGAGCCTCTCTCCAAACCTGAGCCTCTCTCCAAACCTGGGCTGGCAGTTGACATTTTCTCCAGAGCTACAATTTGGACAATTGAAAGAAGTTACCAATTAAACCGATGCCTGTAATTTCCAGGATACCTCAAACTAACTGTGTACAATGTGGAGGATGTTTAGCATGCATCAGTATGATTCAGAGAAAAAGGAAGCCTTGGGCTATAACACTACCTGTGGGCTTGTTTCTCCAAACGATTTGAAAAGAAGCTGGAAGATGAATATTAGAAGCTTTTTTAAGGAAGAATTCTTCAGTGTTTTTAGCAATGCCTCGATTTTAAAATTCTTATTCTCGTTTTCAAATCCCTCCATAGCCTCACTCCTCCCTTTCTCTGTAACCTCCTCCAGCCATACAACCCTCCGAGATCTCCGCGCTCCTCCAATTCTTGCCTCTTGCGCATCCTCGATTTTAATCGCTCCACCATTGGTGGTCGTCCCTTCAGCTGCCTAGGCCCTAAGCTCTGGAATTCCCTCCCTAAACATATCTACCTCTCTCTCCAACTTTAAGATGTTCCTTAAAACCTACCTCTTTGACCAAACTTTTGGTCACCTGTCCTAATATCTCATATGGCTCGATGTCAAATTTTGTCTGTTAATGGCCCTGTGAAGTGCCTTGGGACTTTTTGCTACATTAAAGGTGCTATATAAATGCAAGTTGTTGTTGTTATTGAATGAGATCAAACATTGATTGCTCTTCATTCTCCAGGCCAGAATAACGCTTTGTTTTTTTTTAATATGTCATTGCTAAGATCAGGTACAGGTTACAGACATTCTGGCCTTGGCTATAATGCTGATGGTATCTGATTCATTTTAACACATTACTATCAGGATTATAATTGAAAAACCTAGGCCTCCATCTCCTGTGTCAATTAGGGTACTGAGAGACTTTCTCTACATTTCAAATGACCACCTTTGTTTATATATGCTTTTTCTTAAGTGTTATACAGAAATTCGCTAACGATATTTATAATTGTCTATATTTGCATCTAACATGCCACAATTCCCGTGTCACTAATTGGCCAGCACACTTCTTGACTGGTTTAAATTTCATATTTGTAAAAGAGCAATGAGTCAGAACTCTAACTATGAGCAGTGACAAAAATCCAGCAGTTTAAAAAAAAACAGAAATTGAATGACTCAAATTGCTAACCTCTGGGCCCGACTCCAAGCAGGCCCTAAGCTCTGGAATTCCCTCCCAAGATCTCTCCGTGTCTTTGCCTTTTTTTTGGTTGTTTGTATATTCGGTGGCCTTGTAGGTAACACCTCTCTGTCTGCACACTGTGATTGCCTTGGCAACGGGCAGTTGGAAAGACTATCTGTAATCACCAGGTATTGTTCTGTGATTTATAAATGCGAAGGGTTCGAGGATTTCATTTCCACATTCACCTGAGGAAGGAGGAAGCCTCCGAAAGCTTGTGAATTTCAAATAAAATTGTTGGACTATAACTTGGTGTTGTAAAATTGTTTACAATTGTCAACCCCAGTCCATCACCAGCACCTCCACATCATCTCTCCCCTACTTTGAGACGCTCTTTAAAATCTACCTCTTTAACCAAACTTTTGGTCACCTGTCCTAATATCTCCTTGTGTGGCTTGGTGTCAAATTTTGTTTGATAACGCTCCTGTGAAGTGCTTTGGGACATTTTGCTATGTTAAAGGCGCTATATAAATGCAAGTTTTTGTTTTTGTTGTTGTTCTGCTGACCCTGAGAAAGAGATGGGAGGAGGGGGACATGAGCACCTGTAATTTATTTTCATAATGAAAACTCAGAACCAATCTCTGTTTACATTAAGATATGTGCATGCAGATGCAGTGGGTAAGAAAATATTAGCTATTTATTTTACTAGAACCAATCAAAAAACACTTGCTTCAATACCTGAACGGAAGTTTTAGACACTGTTTTAAAATTCTTTCAATAGAAATATGCATCCCTCCTCTACTTCCATACGGCAACACTCTGCACCCCCACAACAGCACAAGCTCAGATTCACGATAAGCAATGCCACAGCAGATCCGTTAATATACATAAAAGTGTTGTTATGCATGCAAATTTCTGTTACATTAAAAAATATATTTAAAAAAGGAAAGCAATTAGCCTCTAATTGACTGCAGCATGTACCTATTCACAGCAATTAGACTATGTGGCCCTAAACAGGGAGGTAAGATCAAATATAACTCCATCTTAGCTACAGGGTGAACAATACATCTGACTCGATGTAAGCATTGCCATGGGAAATTCACTAGTAAGATATTTTAAAAATTCACATACATATGAACATCAACAATTGTATGCATTTTTACAGAACGAACTGTGAAACTTTGAAGTCACATACAAATGATTACAGTCCACTTTTAAATGATTGCAATAAATATTTATTCACAATTTAAATATTTCAGTAAAGTAATTTTTCTATACTCATTCTCAGGTTGTGGACATTGCTGGCAAGGCCGGTATTTATTGCCCATCGCTGGTTGCCCTGATGCAACTGAATGGCTTGCAAGGTCATTTCAGAAGGCAGTTGGTGTGGGATTGGAATCACATATAAACCAGAACAGGTAAGGACAGCAGGTTTCCTTCCCTAAAGGACGCTGGGTTGGGTTTTTACGACAATCTGACTGCTTCATGGTCACGTTTTACTGATACCAGCTTTTTTATTTCCAGATTTTTTAATGTGAAATCAAATTCTCAAACTGCGATGGTGGGATTTGAACTCCCGTTCTCTGGATTATTAGTCCAGTCCTCTGGACTACTAGTCCAGTACCATAGCCACAATGTACCGTACCCATATATTTCAAACAAGTAATATAATTGTTCTGAAATGCTGCAGTTATTTTACCACAAATACATCCCTTATGTCCATCCCAGTGTAAGGGAGTCTGCATAATTAATCTTTTGATTGCTAAGAATCTCAAGAACCTCCAGTGTTTTTAGTGGTTGCTGGCTGGTCAGTTAGGCTCTAATTTGTCAGAAGTTCTGGCTTCTTCAGCAAACACACAAAGCAACCGTGCTTTGGCTATGAGAATTCAGAGAGAAGTGCCACATCCTCCAGAACAAAACCACTGTAATATGCTGGCATAAATGCAAGATGATGTTGGGTAAGATATGGCTATTAAACAGGACATGCCAGAGTACCATACATGTGACTCTCTCTTTAATTTCCAAATTGAATTCCCCTCTCCCTTCCCCCACCCCCACCCAAAGCGATTAATTTGATTTAGTACATATTTTGTGTAGAAGTGCAGCTGAAGGGACTTAAAATAGCTAAAGAATATTTTTTCAATTCACCAGTTACATCTACGTTGCAATGAGTTCAAAGAGGCTACTTTGTGCTCAAGTCTATTTACAGTATAACCGATGGTAAATAGTGGCTTCCTGCTGGGTTTTTTAAACATTTATATTACATATTACATATATATGTTATTTTGAAATCATGAAAGAGAAAGGAAACCCCATCTATACTTACGCGGCATGATGCCCTGGTCTGCCAGCTGTTCGCGGGTTCGCCGTTGCTGGAGCCGGAGCTGGAGAACTGTGACAAAAACAAAATTTGCAGAGATCAGGAATCAAGCCCGCCATTATCATCCATGAAGTGTGTTTGGTGCAAGTAGCAATGGCAATTGAACTGTGACACAGGAATCTAAGGTTCGACTCTGATAAGGAGGAAGTCCACAGTACCTGCTTGAGGTCAGCCAGGTAGGTGGCATGACACTTCAGGAGACGTATTTAAAGGCAATTGACATACCTACCGCCACTGAAAAGCCCCTCCCCCAACCCCGTGTCAAGAAGTTTCCTAGATGTATGTTAATCTTTGGAGATTTTAATTCACATTTGCTGGCTTTTTGAAAAGCAACAGTGTGTTCTGCCAGAGCCTTATCTTCATACAAATTTCTTTTACTATAATCTCTTGGTTAGATAGCAGGTTTGTAGAAAATATGTTTTACATTGTAGTCGCTGAATATCTTTGAATAACCTGGCTTTTACACAGGGAATAATACACCGTATTAGAGTGTGTTAACAAGGCAGTAACACACCTTGGGGTTTAAGTGACATAAATAATCTACAACAACAAAGCAAAGATCAAACAGTTTTTAAATGTCATCTCAACCCTGAGATAATTTACTGCCTTGGAACACAGGCCAGAGTGTATTATTCTATGTGGTATATAGAAAGAGAGTCAACTCCCATTAGTTGTTGTTGTGCCAGGCGTGAGTTGTGGGGAAAAGCACGGACAGCAGCCTAATGCAGCAAACTTGTGTGACTGGACAAATCGTTTTACGGCACCATATGATTTTCACAAACAAAAATCATTGCACTTCATAATTTGGCAACCGGGTAAGTTAGGATTTAGTTTACTGTCTGAGATAGCAGAATATAGCAATAAGTGCACAATTTAGCATTAACTGTTATGATTCTGTGACGAGCAGGGAGTGGGCACTTTCAAAGAGCTGGCACAGATATGATGGGATGAATAGCTTCCTTCTGTGATGTATGATTCTATGACTCTAACTGCATATAAAATATGAACTGAAATTTAAGCTATTAAATGGAGAGTAAATCTGGTTAAGAATCTAAGTTGACCAAGATTCCTCCCCCTTTCCAATTTAGACATATTCTCCCTTTACTTCCATTCAGGAGTTCCTCTGCCAGAAAGCATCCTCTGAGGAAAGGGTATTCAGGGTCATGGGTCTCCACAATTACTACCAATGGAGCTCTGTGATTGGTTAACAGAAGCTTCATTTGCAATGGAGCACACCAGTTATGGGCTCCGTCAGCTATTTTTTCACAGATGCTCTGCGCTGTGACCAGTATCGTTCTTTCGTCACTTAAGTTGTTGCAGAAAGGCAATATGAATGTGCAATATGAACTGGAAATCCAGAAAGAATGCTACAGGCATTGCCCATGTTTGACCTGCCGCTGCTGGTGGATTGGCAGAAAGAAGCAGGCATCAACATTTTTTTAATAAAAAGCATTAAACACGTGAGATTCATACAATTTAAAATATGGACAATAAGATTCAATGCTGGTCTGACTGACCTTTAGGAAGTGCAAACAGGGCACAATTTCTAGCGGTGCTAGTCTGAAAATCAACCTTTGAGCTCAGAGAGGTACAGCACTGTACTTCTTAAAGGACACACCATCATTGAAGTTCTATTGCCTATGGGTCATTTTGGACATCAGTAAAGGATTCAGTAGGTGTTTTATGTACAGCTGCATTTATTCAACAAGGGCCACCTCATGGTCTGGGCATTTCTGTGGTTCAGGAATCAAC